>NC_140180.1:110060648-110515648 GCF_963971535.1 Notolepis coatsorum | reverse complement strand
AACCTGCGTGGTTATTATGTAGGGGAGATTACGAATGCATAATGTCGCGGCAACCTATTAATACCTATACATTCACTGAGGACCATAGATGTCCCTAGATACCAAGAATATGCAAATGACCCTTGTAGAAGTGGAGCAATATTCCATTTACTTAGGTATATATTTTAGGCGGATTTTCAGAAAATAGGCTCCGGGCTTAATATTGTAACTGTTCTGTACTTTGTCCCTTTCTGTCCTCAGTGTATTGTAGCTGGTCTGTAACTGAGTTTTACTTGTAGTCAGAACAATGAAATTGGTCTGTAACTGAGTTGTACTTGTAGTCAGAACATTGAAATTGGCCTGTAGCTGAGTTTTACTTGTAGTCAGAGCATTGAAATTAGTAATAGTAGTAGTAGTGGTAGTAGTAGTAGTAGTAGTAGTAGTAGTAGTAGTAGTAGTAGTAGTAGTAGTAGTAGTAGTAGTAGTAGTAGTAGTAGTAGTAGTAGTAGTAGTAGTAGTAGTAGTGTAGTTTATTGTCACGAATAAAGTACAGGTACATTACAGTGAGATGATTGGTTCATACAAATAATGGCACACATACATTTCACACGACATGCGCATTTGATGATACATGCAGGACTAAGTCTTGAGACAACGTGTATCACCGCTGCCATTTCCACGGTGCAGAACACCCCCGGAGGGGGGGGGGGGGGGGGGGGGGGGGGGGGGGGCGGGTTGGGGGAGCTTTGTCCCTAGTCCACGGTTGCAGTAGGGGGGGGGGGGGGGGGCTCTAGTAGCAACAGTTGCAGCTAGCTGGGGGGTGGGGGTTGGGAGGGCGGGACAGCAACATCCTGGTGCCCCCCCCCCCCCAGCCACAGTAGCTCTGCTGCCATGTTTGTCACGGAGCATCCGCGGGAGGAAGGGGGTGGGGGAGGCTCACTACAAAGTGTTATCAGCAGCTTTGTGGTTCGACCTTGGTGGGTCGTCCGGAATTTGTTTTGGCTGGCTGGCATTAATTTCTTCCAGCCACGTCGATTTAAATGTGATTTTGAGTAGAGTGAATTTTAACTCTATTGATTTTGAGTGGAGTGAGTTTTAACTCTATTGATTTTGAGTGGAGTGAGTTTTAACAACTCCGTCCAAAATGACTGAATGCGTTAGTCCAAGTGTCTTTGGTAGGTCCTGTGCACGGTAATCAGATCGAGAATCTTCTTTTTGCAATCCAAAAGATTGGTCTGTAACTGAGTTTTACTTGTAGTCAGAGCATTGAAATTGGTCTGTAGCTGATTTTTTCTTTTTTAAACAATATTTGTATTGGATTTTACAATTCACAAGTCAAATTAACTTTTTTCCCATTTCATTCCCCATTCCTATCCCCTAACCCCACCCCATCCCACCCAAGGAGAGCGACAACAAACATAGATATAATACACATAAATAGAAAATAAAAATAATTAAACATAAATACAGATGTGACAGAAAAAACTACGCAAAAAGAAATTAAGTAAAATTAAAAGAAATAATAAGAAAAAATAAATAATAAGAAATACAAATAAAAAACAGTAATAATAATATATAATATAAGTAATACTCTCCATTCTGTTAGTATGTTTTCCAGATGGTTATAAAAAAAATAGTAAGACCACCACAATGCCATCTCCCCAGCCATACATGGACTAGCAGTGTCAGAAAGGTAGGTGGGGGAAGGAGGGGGGTCATGGGGTCTGAGGTTTGGAAGGAGAAGTGACTTAGGTCGTATGGGTTTTGAAATGAAGTAGGAAGGGCTGCCATGTTTTGTGGAAATTACTGTGTGGCCTTGTGTTGTGAATCTGATTTTCTCTATATGTATGAGAGACATAACATCCCTCATCCAGTGCAAATGTGAAGGGGGAGTGGCTGCCTTCCAGTTGAATAGGATGAGGCGTCTGGCAATAAGTGAGGCAAAGGCCATAACGTTGGATTGCCCAATAGATATAGCGGCGTTCTCTGGTGTCAGGTCAAATAATGCAATGAGAGGGCATGGGTCAACATTCACAGCAACGATATCTGAGTAAGATTTAAAAATGGAAGTCCAGAAAGGGGCCAGTGCTGGACAATGCCAAAACATATGGATAAGTGAGCCAGGGGCTTGGTGGCACCGGTCGCATGTGGGATCCATGCCAGGATTTATCTTCACAAGTCTAGTCTTTGACCAATACAGACGGTGGAGGAGCTTGAACTGTATCAGTGAATGGCGGGCACATATTGAGGATGAGTGTATTCGGGCAAGAGCCTTTTCCCATTCTTTGTCTGTAAATTGATGATTTAGATCGGACTCCCAGTTCTGTCTTATAGCCAATACCGAAGAAGGTAGGGATAAGGATATGATATTATATAGTTTAGATATTGAGCCTTTGGTTGCAACCTTCACCTCCAAGATGGTCAATCACAGTTTTTGGAGGCATATGGGGGAACTGAGAAAATGTATTCTTAACAAGATCACGTATCTGCAAATATCAAACAAATTCGTTTTTGGTAAGTTAAACTTTAGGGACAATTGTGTGAAGGACATAAATTAACTGTCTTGGTAGAAATCATAAATGCTCAGAATGCCATTCTTAGACCAGTTGCTGAAGGCTTCATCCACCATAGAGGGAGGGAAAAGGACGTTTTTGTGGTGAGGACGGTGACATGGCGTGGAGACCAAAGTGTTTTCTGAACTGGGTCCAGATCCGGAGGGAATGTTGTACTAAACAGGGGTGTCAAACTCATTTTCACAGAGGGCCACATCAGCATTATGGTTGCCCTCAAAGGGCCAAAGACCGTATAAATGTTAATGTAATGTAAAATAAATGTAGCTACTCATTTACATATTGTTAAACATGTTGTTTCTGTATTTATTACTTAATCAAGTTACACATATTGCATATGCATTTGCATAGATGTAAAAATATATGTTAGCTTATGTTATTTTAACAAATACTTTTAGTTTATCAGAACCCCATATTACTCCATCAATCAATGATCAAACCATTCAAGTAAATAACAAAGAAGAATATCATCAAATACAAGCTATGACATTACGTTTGTTCAAAACCTTTTTGTCACAGTCAAGAGGGGCAGAACTAACAACTGTGAGCTGCAAAGAACAAGTGGGACAGATGTAGCAGATGTTACAAAAACAAATGGCTGCACACAACCTTGCAGAGAGGCCATACATCCAACTAATGGAAGATAGTTTAATTAACTTTAATTAACAGATTGCAGAATGGGTACAGTACAGTACAGCTCAATACACACAATTGTTAAGGGGATGCAGACCAGAGAAAGACTTTCGTCTTGTTTACATCAGGGTCCCTCATTTTAAATTCGTAATGAAATTGCTATTATGTGTCTGCATGAACACACAACTGTAACTGTACTAAAAAATAACAAAATAAGGGTTGTCTCAGTTCACAACTATATTGGTCAAGTTTTGGGTGGGACTTGTTTGCGTCCCTACAGCTTCTTATTCAATTGAGCGAGATGCTCGGTTATGTCACACAGCCAGTTTGCATCTGACAGTTCAGACAATATTTCTTCAACCCTTTGTTACCTATTCCGCCTGGATCTTTTTTGTATTTTGGGCTGTAAAATTGTCAAAGAATGTCTGAGGAGTAAGTGCTTTTGGCTTTTTTCCTTTGTTACTTCATCAATACCTCAGATGTTTAACATACATGTATGTGTAAGAATGTGTAATAACTAAGGCTGTCAAAGTTAAAGCTTTATTAACGCATTAACCCACAATTCTTTTAATGCCGCTATTTTTTAACCCAAGATTAATGTTAAAAAAAAATCTTTTTTTACCAGAGCTCTTGGGGGCCACATGAAATGACGTGGCGGGCCACATTTGGACCGCGGGCCTTGAGTTTGACACCTAAGGGGTTGTTGGTGTACTGGGAGGTTGTGACTGGGAGTGGAGAGCAAAGTAAGGACTGCAAGGATGTTCTATCACAGGATGCGCTTTCCATGTCCACCCATTACCCTGACAAAGTCTGTAATGGGAATGACTCCAATAAAGAATGCTGTGAAAATTTGCAGCCCAATAGTAGGCCAGGAAATTAGGTAGTTGTGGAAAGCCGATGGGTTGTCTCTATCTATCTCAGGTCACTTACTCGAGATATAACCCTGTGGCCGCCCGATATCCCCCAGCGAGGTGCTAAACTCGCTAAGTTCTCGGGTCAATTACTATTTCTATCACGCTTACTTCATCGTCACTAGTTAGTTATATCCAGTTGATATGAAATATAAGCATAGAAGAGTTGTTAACCTCTTCTTTGTTTGTAATAAACCGAATGTATGTCTCGGAGAACTCTTTTGCCTATAATAATAATAATATTATTATCATTATCATTATCATCATTATTATCATAATTTTTTAGAAAAGGCCTGTAATGCTACTCATTTGAAAGCCTGATGATATTACTTCACCGTCACCGCCACTATCCTCATTTGTGAGGAAAGGTCTGTAATGCTACTTATTTGAAAGCCTGATGATATTACTTCACCGTCACTGCCACTATCCTCATTTGTGAGGAAAGGCCTGTAATGCTACTCATTTGAAAGTCTGATGATATTACTTTGCCTACAACAATAGTAATTAAATTAGCGCAATAACACTTAATAATCATTTGCAAGCCCCAGTACCTCTTATCAATTCGACAGATCCATCAATCCGTGGTACCGATCGTCCGGCCCTGCAGTGGCCAGACTCTCAGTTTCCCACAAATCTGACGGAGCCCGTCGAACACAGAGATACTGGCGCCCGCAAACAACAAAGAGTGCCATATATATATATATATATATATATATATATATATATATATATATATATATATATATATATATATATATATATAATATCCTCTATATAACTTTAGCTGAAAAGCAGTAACCAGCAATTGATTCAATCTGCATGGCTTCCAGAATATAGCTATACCGTTTTACCTCAGATGAGTGCAGGGCGAGGCCAGCGTCGTGACATATTGTGGATAGAAAGCAGTCCACGAATTCAATAAGTATTTAAACAAAGTTATTTTAATTAGAAAAAGCAAGTTTACAAAGAGACTGCATTGGAAATGTCCAATTCAGTAAAAGTGAGTATAAAACAAAAACATCTCTCTCTTAGCATAGCAAAAACTCTCTTAGTCATTTAGGGTATCTAAAAAAACAGAGTCTTGTCATGGGGACGCCACTCTGAAAAATAGACAGATTCCGTTCCAATACATCGCTCAACGGTATCTGTCGCTATAAGAATAGTGTCTGAAGTCAAAAAATGAAAATCTGCCCGACGAGACTGGATCTGTGTCTTATATACACAGGTCCGTAGCGTCATATAGTAGGCACAGTAAGACACTCCTCCTTCTAACTTGTATCTTTGCCATTGGCTCCTGTCTACTCCACCAGCCAATCAACACACAATTCAGCAAGGATGAACTCTCCTCCCCTTCTAGTTGTTACAGTAACTGGGAAAGTAATAGATTCCTTGTGGCTGTGGAAAAGCCCCTATTATGTCATGTTTGCAATGATCCAAATTCTACAGAAAGCAGATATAGCATATATATATACATGTACTATTCAATACGCATATACTTAAACACTGATTGACATGCCCAAACATCATATATGTATTTTGTAGTTTAAAGTGTATAATAGCATATAACTGCCTCATAACTGTAAGGCAGTGATTCTCTCCTCTGCTCCTCTGGTCGGAGCCGTCTCCAAGGCCACATTCCTGGCTCCACTAACAGTAAGATAAGACTCTTCTCTTTCCATTCTGACTGTGCAGCCCAGCCCAGTATACATATCACATATAGACACATACAGTAACATATGCTTAGATTTAAAACAGATATATACAATAAACATATGCTTAGATTTAAAACAGATATATACAATAAACATATGCTTAAATCCTTTATATCCTACAATTGACAGGGAGAACAGGATGTCATAATAAAAAGTGTCACTAGTTGGCTGTGACTCTCAACACCCCCTCTGTCATCTTGGTCGGTCATTTTCCACTGTCTTAATAGCGTCTGTACGGCGGACGAGATGGCAATTGCGGGGTCACGATGGCTGTGACTCTCAACACCCCCTCTGTCATCTTGGTTCCCTGGTACTCTGGTAGCCGGCGGGAAGACTTGCATCTATTGTTCCCTGGCTGGACGGCCCGACAGGATAGGGGCCACGTCGTTGCTTGGTAGCCGGCGGGAAGACTTGCATCTGTTGTTCCCGGCCAATGCACCCAGTTGTTGTCGTCTGAATAACACAATGTCATGGTTCTTATGGTCACCCCCTCTGACCTCTTGGATCTCTCCCATAGTTTGAGGTAGGTGGTGACCCCACGGGTCCCCGAGAATTGTAGCAGCAGTCCTCTATTGCAGTGTGGTTGGCCTGGTTGTGTGACCCTGTCCGTAGGCCACGCAGGACATCACAGATATAGTCCACAGAGGACTCATTTCTTTTCTCTCTTTCAGGTCCATTCAGGGCTCTCGTCGCCCTGTAACTTGGGTCCAGGCCGATGTCTCTCTGTCTCCATGTCACAGGATATGCGGGCATAATATCCCCTGTTTCATCGCCTGCCCATTCTCCTTCACCTTCGTCGGAGACGTCCTCCAATCCTGAGCTCCAGGAGAGCTTTCAGAGAAGGCCCCTTGCTGATAGGTCTCAGTTTGGCCGGTTTAGCTCTCTTGTTCCGAGGTCTAGGAGGTTCGTCCCTTGGGTACCGAACTCTCTCCCTAGATCTTGACCCAGATGAGGACCTTGAGGATGCTCTGGAGCTTGACCTATCCCGGTCTTCCTCCATTTCTGAGTTCTGATCTGGATCAGTATACTCCTGTTTGCTACTTGCTGCGTCGTCCACTGACTCCGGGGGACAGCCCCCTCGTCTAAGAATGCTCCTGTTAGCAATGGCTAGTTAGCCTGTTATTAGCTCCTGTTAGCAATGGCTAGTTAGCCTGCTATTAGCTCCTGTTAGCAATGGCTCGTTAGCCGACAATGCCAGCCTGTATGGCTGTGCTGATGTCTCTCTAAACTGCCAGACATTTGCTTGTTCCACTTCCGTCACAGTAGCAGGACTTTGCTCCTGCTAGCTTCTGGCTCGTTAGCCGACAATTAGCTCTGGCTAGTCGGTAGGGCATGTCCTCAGTACCATCGCCAGCAAGGATGTCCTTCCTTTGCAGTAGTTCTTTCATACAAACTAGCAGACTGTCCTGATTCTCCCGTGAGAACAGTGTCTCCTTGTGTACTGGTCTCTCCTTGTTGAGAAGGTCTCTTCTCTTTATGGTAGTGTGGTGGCCATGCTTCCATTTGAGCTCTGCGCACCGTGTTCTGCTGGTCACGAGTAGAACTTTCTACTCGAGTGTGAGAGACTGATCCTTCCGTAGGGTGCTAATCACAAAGTAGAGTTTTCTACTGGAGTGTGACAGACTGATCCTTCCGTAGGGTGATATTCCCGAGTAGAGATTTCTACTAGAGTGTGAGAGACTGATCCTTCCGTAGGGTGCTAATCACAAAGTAGAATTTTCTACTGGAGTGTGACAGACTGATCCTTCCGTAGGGTGATATTCCAGAGTAGAGATTTCTACTAGAGTGTGAGAGACTGATCCTTCCGTAGGGTGCTAATCACAAAGTAGAATTTTCTACTGGAGTGTGACAGACTGATCCTTCCGTAGGGTGATATTCCCGGGTAGAGATTTCTACTAGAGTGTGAGAGACTGATCCTTCCGTAGGGTGCTAATCACAAAGTGGAATTTTCTACTGGAGTGTGACAGACTCATCCTTCCGTAGGGTGATATTCCAGAGTAGAGATTTCTACTAGAGTGTGAGAGACTGATCCTTCCGTAGGGTGCTAATCACAAAGTAGACTTTTCTACTGGAGTGTGACAGACTGATCCTTCCGTAGGGTGATATTCCCGGGTAGAGATTTCTACTAGAGTGTGAGAGACTGATCCTTCCGTAGGGTGCTAATCACAAAGTAGAGTTTTTTCTACTGGAGTGTGACAGACTGATCCTTCCGTAGGGTGATTTTCCCGAGTATGGCTCTCTACTAGAGTGTGAGAGACTGATCCTTCCGTAGGGTGCTAATCACAAAGTAGAGCTTTCTACTAGAGTGTGAGAGACTGATCCGTCTCGTAGGGTGCTAATCACAAAGTAGAGCTTTCTACTAGAGTGTGAGAGACTGATCCGTCTCGTAGGGTGCTAATCACAAAGTAGAATTTTCTACTGGAGTGTGAGAGACTGATCCGTCTCGTAGGGTGCTAATCACAAAGTAGAGCTTTCTACTGGAGTGTGAGAGACTGATCCTTCCGTAGGGTGATTTTCCCGAGTAGAGCTTTCTACTAGAGTGTGAGAGACTGATCCGTCTCGTAGGGTGCTAATCACAAAGTAGAGCTTTCTACTAGAGTGTGAGAGACTGATCCGTCTCGTAGGGTGCTAATCACAAAGTAGAGCTTTCTACTAGAGTGTGAGAGACTGATCCGTCTCGTAGGGTGCTAATCACAAAGTAGAATTTTCTACTGGAGTGTGAGAGACTGATCCGTCTCGTAGGGTGCTAATCACAAAGTAGAGCTTTCTACTGGAGTGTGACAGACTGATCCTTCCGTAGGGTGATATTCCAGAGTAGAGATTTCTACTAGAGTGTGAGAGACTGATCCTTCCGTAGGGTGCTAATCACAAAGTAGAATTTTCTACTGGAGTGTGACAGACTGATCCTTCCGTAGGGTGATATTCCCGGGTAGAGATTTCTACTAGAGTGTGAGAGACTGATCCTTCCGTAGGGTGCTAATCACAAAGTAGAGTTTTTTCTACTGGAGTGTGACAGACTGATCCTTCCGTAGGGTGATTTTCCCGAGTATGGCTCTCTACTAGAGTGTGAGAGACTGATCCTTTCGTAGGGTGCTAATCACAAAGTAGAGCTTTCTACTAGAGTGTGAGAGACTGATCCTTCCGTAGGGTGATTTTCCCGAGTAGAGCTTTCTACTAGAGTGTGAGAGACTGATCCGTCTCGTAGGGTGCTAATCACAAAGTAGAGCTTTCTACTAGAGTGTGAGAGACTGATCCGTCTCGTAGGGTGCTAATCACAAAGTAGAGCTTTCTACTAGAGTGTGAGAGACTGATCCGTCTCGTAGGGTGCTAATCACAAAGTAGAATTTTCTACTGGAGTGTGAGAGACTGATCCGTCTCGTAGGGTGCTAATCACAAAGTAGAGCTTTCTACTAGAGTGTGAGAGACTGATCCGTCTCGTAGGGTGCTAATCACAAAGTAGAGCTTTCTACTAGAGTGTGAGAGACTGATCCGTCTCGTAGGGTGCTAATCACAAAGTAGAGCTTTCTACTAGAGTGTGAGATTCCCGAGTAGAGCTTTCTACTCGAGTGTGACTTTAAGCCTTTTTTTAGGTTGCTAGTCGCTAGTAGAGCTTTCTACTTAGGTTTTGACTTTAGGTAAAACATTACGTTACCTTTCAGTCGTGAGTAAACGTTTACTTCAATCACAAAAATAGAGCTTTTTACTGAAGTGTGATATTCCCGAGTAGAGCTTTCTACTCGAGTATGACTTTAAGCCTTTTATTTTAGGTTTCTAGTCGCGAGTAGAGCTTTCTACTTAGGTTTTTGACTTTAAGTAAACATTATGTTACTTCAGAGGCACCTGACAGCAGTCATTTCAGTTCATATTTTTTCGGCTGTTAATACCTGTTCAATTAGTATAAAGCCCAACTCTCGGATGTTCTAAGCCCCAGAACTTCCGATCCGTTTCGACAGACCTATAAACCAGTGACTTGGCCGCCCAAGCACCACAGCGTCCTGTGTGCTGAAGCTTCCAAGTCCCCACAAATCTGATAGGCCCGTCGGATATAGAGACCCTGATGCTCGCTCTGTCCCCCCGCGTCAAGGTGCTAAGCTTGATGAGAGTTTGCAGAGGCTCAATTTTTATCCATAGGCGCTGGTGAGTGTACATCTCATGCAGCTGATATGGTTGGTACGGGTTTAACCTACCAAATAGTTACTGTCAGGAAATCCCCTTTGCCTTGAATGAAATAGATTACAAATTTTTCGTCCTCTTTACTCTGGTTTAGAGAAAAGACAGACATCTTTACATAGTATACTTAAAATGTATACAAAATGAATGTAGTATTCTATGTCATGTTTCTTCCTAAATGACAATAACACTATATATTATTCCCTCGACGGATGAGCTGAATGTCAAGTGCAGTGTGCACTTGCTTGAGTGTCATGTGTCAGGGCCCCAGGAGGTAAGGATACTATTGATGTTTTTTCCTTCCGGGCTTTGAACTCCTCCCTTTTTGCCCTCATCTCCGCTTGCTGCTCTGGGGTTAGTTTCTCCCCCATGTTTTCCCCTGGATCTGAACCGGGGGTCCTTGGTTCTATTTCCATCATTTGGGCCATTGAGGCCCTTTCGGGGATCTCCAGTCTTTTGAGATGTCTCAACATGCGAGCTAGCGTCTCCTGTGCTAGCTTCTCCTGAGCTAGCATCTCTTGTGCTAGCTTCTCTTGAGCTATTACTCAAGATGTTGAGTAATCAGAACTGTGTTCAGTTTCAGAGGTACTTAGCTCCCCATCATGTTCAGGCTCAGACTCAGTTTCACCTGAAGGTGTCATCTGTGGCCTCGGGTTCTGATCCCCGGTCTGAATGTCGCCATCCTCCTCCTCTTGGCCAAAGAGAATGGGACATTGCTCATAATTGATGTTCTTGGCTTTTAGGAACCCGTCGTCCCAGGTAGTGTGTCGAAGTGTCCTTGAGCAAGGCACATACCCCCCGACTGCTCCCGTCAAGCAGGTTGGCACCTTGCATGGCTGTTTCCGCCATTTGTGTTTTTTAAGCTCTTCCTTTCTCTTGAAGCTCATGTAACACTGGTCACAGTAGTAAGGTTTCTCTCCTGTGTGTATCATGTGGTGTCGTTTAAATTCTGACAGTCTCTTGAAGCTCTTCCCACATGGGTCACAGCAGTACGGTCTCTCTTCTGTGTGTACCATGTGGTGTTGTTTAAGGTATGCCTTTCTCCTGAAGCTATTCCCACACTGGTCACAGCGGTAAGGTTTTTCTCCTGTGTGTACCACGTGGTGTCTTTTAAGCTCTGTCCTCATCTTGAAGCTCTTCCCACACTGGTCACAGCAGTAAGGTTTCTCTCCTGTGTGTACCATGTGGTGACTTTCAAGAGATTCCTTTACCTTGAAGGTCTTCCCACACTGGGCACAGCAGTACGGTTTCTCTTCTGTGTGCACCCTGTGGTGTCGTCCAAGTTTTGCCTTATTCTTGAAGCTCATGCCACACTGGTCACAGCAGTAAGGTCTCTCTCCTGTGTGTACCATGTGGTGTTGTTTAAGATCTGACTTCGCTGTGAAGGTTGAACTAAAAATCCAAAGAAACAGACTAAGAAATGACGTAAACACCATGATCAGAACCGCAAAAAGAAATTTCATCAACGACAAAACTGAGGAAAACAAAAACAAACCCCGCGAACTTTGGAAATTACTCAATAATCAACTAGGCTGCAGTAAAAAACTTAAAACCAGATTCTCAAACATAAACATAAAGACGGACAACACGCTCATCACAGACAAGCTGGATGTAGCCAATTACTTAAACATCTTCTTCACAAACATAGCCACAACACTGGTAAACAAACTACCCTCCCACTCAGGGCATTATGGGGTAGAACACATAGTAGCATACTACAAAAACCTAGGGGTCCACAAAGACGACTTCAAACTTGAAATGGTAACAACCGATGAGGTACTCAAAAAATTGAGCGCCCTCCAACCTAACAAGGCCACTGGCCATGACAACATCCCCTCCAAATTCCTCAGAGACGCAGCAGCCGCCATCACCCCAGTCATCACACACATAATAAACCTCTCTATAAAACAGGGGCACGTCCCCAAGGACTTCAAAATTGCGAGAGTGACCCCTCTACACAAAAAGGGCAGCAAATTAGACCCAGGCAACTACCGCCCTGTTTCTATTCTTACCTCCATCTCGAAAGTCATGGAGAAAATAGTCTACGAACAGGTCGAAAAGTACCTGGCGGAAAAAAACCTAATCTACGAATTCCAATCTGGCTTCAGAACGTCCCACTCCACTGACACATGCCTCCTCTATTTGAACGACCACATCAAACAAGAGGTGGACGCTGGCAAATACTGCGGCATGGTCATGCTGGACCTACAAAAGGCCTTCGACACTGTCAATCACTCCATTCTAATGGACAAGCTAAAAGCAATTGGTTTTGATAGCCTATCAGTGAGCTGGATGCAATCCTACCTGGAGGGGAGAGAACAGATGGTAGAGGTAAACGGTACTCTATCCCCCCCCCTCACAGTGAGCTGTGGTGTTCCACAAGGAAGCATACTAGGACCGCTACTCTTCCTAATTTATGCAAATGACATGTCGTCAGCCTGTGACTGCAACTTGTTCCTGTTTGCGGACGACTCAGCCCTGCTGGTCTCTGACAAGAACAAATTGCAGGTTGAAAAAACCCTCAGCACGGAACTAGGCAAAATCTGCATATGGCTCGCTGATAACAAACTATCATTACACATGGGCAAAACAGAGTCCATTCTCTTCGGTTCAAATAACAAACTCAGCAAGACCGACGGCTTCTCAGTTACAGTGGGTGACAATATTGTCACAAGGAAAGACGAAATTACCTACCTGGGTTCCATCCTAGAGGCAAATCTTTCCTGTGACAAAATGGCATCCAATGTAATAAAAAAAGTCAACCAACGAACTAGATTCTTGTACCGGATCTCCTCTCTGGTAAACAAGAATACCCTGAGGACTCTGGCAGGAGCACTCATTCAAGGGTACTATGACTATGCGTGCACCTCATGGTACCAAAGCACCTCAAAGGCGCTTAAAACAAAATTACAAACATCACAAAACAAACTGGTCAGACTACTACTTGACCTGAACCCCAGAACCCACCTCACCCCTGCCCACTTTGCCAACCTAGGATGGCTTAGAGTAGACGACAGAGTACAGCAACTTGCAATGGGCCTGGTCTACAAGATACACTATACGACCGGGGTGCCCATGTACATGTCAAAATACTTCCCAAAGGTCAGTGAATACCACAACCACTACACCAGAGGAAGCTCAACAAATCATGTTAAACCCAGATTCGGCTCAAACAAGGGACTAAACACGTTTCGCAATTATGCCACAACAATGTGGAACGCCCTACCCAAAGCTGTAAAGGAATGTGAATCCCTGCCCACATTCAAAACCGCCCTTAAAGAGCACCTACGGGAGGCTGCAATTCGAAACTGGCCACCGTAAATGCCCAAAACCCCCACCACCTCCTAATAGACAGTCTCCTCCCCACCGTATGTATATATTCCCTCCCCGCCGTATGTATATTCCCCTCCCACCCACCCACCCCCTCCTAATGTACAGTCCCCTCCCCATCATATGTATATACTCTGTCAGGATCTAGGGGTAACAGTACTGTATATTTGAATACCGCCTATGTCACAAATGTATCAGTACTAAATACCTATATGTCCCTATGCCATAAATGTCATGTATGTTATGTATGTCATAAATGTCTATATGAATTGAAAATGGGGGACCCTGATGGAAACAAGACAAACGTCTTGCTCAGGTCTGCATCCCCTTAACAATTGTATGTATTGAGCCGTACTGTATTGTACCCATTCTGCAATCTGTTAAATAAAGTTTTCATTCATTCATTCATTCAAGGTCTTTCCACACTGGTCACAGCAGTAAGGTCTCTCTCCTGTGTGTATCATGTGGTGTCGTTTAAGATCTGGTTTTCTCTTGTAGCTCTTTTCACACTGGCCACAGCAGTAAGGTTTCTCTCCTGTGTGTACCATGTGGTGACTTTTAAGTTCTCTCCTTTTCTTGAAGCTCTTCTCACACTGGCCACAGCAGTAAGGTTTCTCTCCTGTGTGTACCATGTGGTGTCGTTTAAGCTTCTCTTGTGCTAGCTTCTCCTGAGCTAGCGTCTGTTGCACTAGCATCTGCTGTGCTAGGTTTCTCTGTGGTAGCATCTCTTGTGCTAGCTTCTCTTGAGCTAGCATCTGCTGCGCCAGCTTCTCCTGAGCTAGCATCTCCTGTGCTAGCTTCTCTCGAGCTAGCATCTGCTGTGCTAGCGTCTCCTGTGCTAGCTTCTCCTGAGCTAGCGTCTCATGTGCCAGTTTCTCATGAGCTAGCGTCTTCTGCGCCAGCTCCTCCTGAGCTAGCGTCTGTTGTTAGCTCGGGTTAGTTAGCCTTCAATTAGCTCTGGCTAGGGCCAGTTCACTTCCATTTAGCTCTGGTCTCGGTAGCCCACTGTTAGCTTCTGTTAGCTCTGGCTTGATAGCCCACTGTTAGCTTCTGTTAGCTCTGGCTTGGTAGCCCACTGTTAGCTTCTGTTAGCTCTGGCTTGGTAGCCAGCTGTTAGCTTCTGTTAGCTCTGGCTTGGTAGCCGGCTGTTAGCTTCTGTTAGCTCTGGCTTGGTAGCCGGCTGTTAGCTTCTGTTAGCTCTGGCTTGGTAGCCGGCTGTTAGCTTCTGTTAGCTCTGGCTTGGTAGCCAGCTGTTAGCTTCTGTTAGCTCTGGCTTGGTAGCCAGCTGTTAGCTTTTGTTAGCTCTGGCTTGGTAGCCAGCTGTTAGCTTCTGTTAGCTCTGGCTTGTTAGCCGGTTGTGAGCTTTTGTTAGCTCTGGCTTGTTAGCCGGTTGTGAGCTCTTGTTAGCTCTTGGCTAGTTAGCCATCAATTAGCTCTGGCTTGTTAGCCTGTTGTGAGCTAGTTAGCTCTTGTAGACTCCGGCTATGTAGCCTCCTGTAGACTCGGGCTATGTAGCCTCCTGTAGTCTCGGGCTAGGTAGCCTCCTGTAGTCTCGGGCTAGGTAGCCTCCTGTAGACTCCGGCTAGGTAGCCTCCTGTAGACTCGGGCTATGTAGCCTCCTGTAGTCTCGGGCTAGGTAGCCTCCTGTAGACTCGGGCTATGTATCCTCCTGTAGTCTCGGGCTATGTAGCCTCCTGTAGTCTCGGGCCAGTTAGCTCGTTAGCCGACAATGCCAGCCTGTATGGCTGCGCTGGTGTCTCTTTAAGCCGTCTCCAGACATTAGAGAGAGTTCTCTTGTTCTTTAATCCAACTTTGCTGCTTTAACCGCTCCACCAGCAATGTCCACAATAACACAGATGCCTTTTAATTTGCCACTGCTTTCCACTGAGGGCCATACAGATCAATATCCTTTGTCTGGCGCATTCTAAAGCGGAAGGTTATGGCTTCCTAGTGCTGATAAGAGCACATTCAAGTAAGGTTTAAACTCACTTTTGTAGTCTGTTCATTTCAGGGTTCTCCGTTATCAATATTTCTAGTTTATTTTGTTTGGCTGTATCTCATACCGATCTCAGCCTGAACTCAGGGACGCCATGTTGAATGCAGATGGGTTGTCTCTATCTATCTCAGGTCACTTACTCGAGATATAACCCTGTGGCCGCCCGATATCCCCTAGCGAGGTGCTAAACTCGCTAAGTTCTCGGGTCAATTACTATTTCTATCACGCTTACTTCATCGTCACTAGTTAGTTATATCCAGTTGATATGACATATAAGCATAGAAGAGTTGTTAACCTCTTCTTTGTTTGTAATAAACCGAATGTATGTCTGGGAGAACTCTTTTGCCTATAATAATAATAATATTATTATCATTATCATTATCATCATTATTATCATAATTTTTTAGAAAAGGCCTGTAATGCTACTCATTTGAAAGCCTGATGATATTACTTCACCGTCACCGCCACTATACCGTTTTACCTCAGATGAGCGCAGGGCGAGGCCAGCGTCGTGACATATTGCGGATAGAAAGCAGTCCACGAATTCAATAAGTATTTAAACAAAGTTATTTTAATTAGAAAAAGCAAGTTTACAAAGAGACTGCATTGGAAATGTCCAATTCAGTAAAAGTGAGTATAAAACAAAAACATCTCTCTCTTAGCATAGCAAAAACTCTCTTAGTCATTTAGGGTATCTAAAAAAACAGATTCCGTTCCAATACATCGCTCAACGGTATCTGTCGCTATAAGAATGGTGTCTGAAGTCAAAAAATGAACATCTGCCCGATGAGACTGGATCTGTGTCTTATACACAGGTCCGTAGCGTCATATAGTAGGCACAGTAAGACACTCCTCCTTCTAACTTGTATCTTTGCCATTGGCTCCTGTCTACTTCACCAGCCAATCAACACACAATTCAGCTAGGATGAACTCTCCTCCCCTTCTAGTTGTTACAGTAACTGGGAAAGTAATAGATTCCTTGTGGCTGTGGAAAAGCCCCTATTACGTCATGTTTGCAATGATCCAAATTCTACAGAAAGCAGATATAGCATATATATACATGTACTATTCAATACTCATATACTTAAACACTGATTGACATGCCCAAACATCATTTATGTATTTTGTAGTTTAAAGTGTATAATAGCATATAACTGCCTCATAACTGTAAGGCAGTGATTCTCTCCTCTGCTCCTCTGGTCGGAGCCGTCTCCAAGGACACATTCCTGGCTCCACTAACAGTAAGATAAGAATCTTATAGCGAGATGCTTGTTTTCTGTCAGTCGAAAAATGTCAAGGTACATGAAACTGGTTCGTTTGTACATAACGCAAATAGAAATTAAATCGGCCTGTAGCTGAGTTTTACTTGTAGTGAGAGCATTGAAATTGGCCTTTAGCTGAGTTTGACTTGTAGTCAGAGCATTGAAATTGGTCTGTAATTGGTATTTTTCTCCCTTCATTGTATTGTAGCTGGTCTGTAACTGAGTTTTACTTGTAGTCAGAGCATTGAAATTGGTCTGTAACTTAGTTTTACTTGTAGTGAGAGCATTGAAATTGGTCTGTAACTGAGTTTTACTTGTAGCCAGAGCATTGAAATTGGCCTGTAGCTGAGTTTTACTTGTAGTCAGAGCATTGAAATGGGTCTGTAACTGAGTTTTACTTGTAGTCAGAGCATTGAAATTGGTCTGTAACTGAGTTTTACTTGTAGTCAGAGCATTGAAATTGTCCTGTAGCTGAGTTTTACTTATACTCAGAGCATTGAAATTGGTCTGTAACTGGTCTTTTTCTCCCTTCATTGTATTGTAGTTGGTCTGTAGCTGAGTTTTACTGGTAGTGAGAGCATTGAAATTGGCCTGTAGCTGAGTTTTACTTGTAGTCAGAGCATTGAAATTGGCCTGTAATTTAGTTTTACTTCTAGTCAGAGCATTGAAATTGGTCTGTAACTGAGTTTTACTTGTAGTCAGAGCATTGAAATTGGTCTGTAACTGAGTTTTACTTGTAGTCAGAGCATTGAAATTGGCCTGTAGCTGAGTTTTACTTGTAGTCAGAGCATTGAAATTGGTCTGTAACTGAGTTTTACTTCTAGTCAGAGCATTTAAATGGGTCTGTAATTGGTCTTTTTCTCCCTTCATTGTATTGTAGCTGGTCTGTAACTGAGTTTTACTTGTAGTCAGAGCATTTAAATGGGTCTGTAATTGGTCTTTTTCTCCCTTCATTGTATTGTAGCTGGTCTGTAACTGAGTTTTACTTGTAGTCAGAGCATTGAAATTGGTCTGTAACTGAGCTTTATTTGTAGTCAGAGCATTGAAATTGGTCTGTAACTGAGTTTTACTTGTAGTCAGAGCATTGAAATTGGTCTGTAACTGAGTTTTACTTGTAGTCAGAGCATTGAAATTGGCCTGTAGCTGAGTTTTACTTGTAGTGAGAGCATTGAAATCGGCCTGTAGCTGAGTTTTACTTGTAGTCAGAGCATTGAAATTGGCCTGTAGCTGAGTTTTACTTGTAGTGAGAGCATTGAAATTGGTCTGTAACTGAGCTTTATTTGTAGTCAGAGCATTGAAATTGGTCTGTAACTGAGTTTTACTTGTAGTCAGAGCATTGAAATTGGTCTGTAACTGAGTTTTACTTGTAGTCAGAGCATTGAAATTGGCCTGTAGCTGAGTTTTACTTGTAGTGAGAGCATTGAAATCGGCCTGTAGCTGAGTTTTACTTGTAGTCAGAGCATTGAAATTGGCCTGTAGCTGAGTTTTACTTGTAGTGAGAGCATTGAAATCGGCCTGTAGCTGAGTTTTACTTGTAGTCAGAGCATTGAAATTGGTCTGTAACTGGTCTTTTTCTCCCTTCATTGTATTGTAGCTGGTCTGTAACTGAGTTTTACTTGTAGTAAGAGCATTGAAATTGGTCTGTAACTGAGCTTTATTTGTAGTCAGAGCATTGAAATTGGTCTGTAACTGAGTTTTACTTGTAGTCAGAGCATTGAAATTGATCTGTAACTGAGTTTTACTTGTAGTCAGAGCATTGAAATTGATCTGTAACTGAGTTTTACTTGTAGTCAGAGCATTGAAATTGGTTTGTAACTGAGTTTTACTTGTAGTCAGAGCATTGAGATTGGTCTGTAACTGAGTTTTACTTGTAGTCAGAGCATTGAAATTGGTCTGTAACTGAGTTGTATTTGTATTCAGATCATTGAAATTGGTCTGTAACTGAGTTTTACTTGTAGTCAGAGCATTGAAATTGGCCTGTAGCTGAGTTTTACTTGTAGTGAGAGCATTGAAATCGGCCTGTAGCTGAGTTTTACTTGTAGTCAGAGCATTGAAATTGGTCTGTAACTGAGTTTTACTTGTAGTCAGAGAATTGAAATTGGTCTGTAACTGAGTTTTACTTGTAGTCAGAGCATTGAAATTGGCCTGTAACTGAGTTTTACTTGTAGTCAGAGCATTGAAATTGGTCTGTAACTGAGTTTTACTTGTAGTCAGAGCATTGAAATTGGTCTGTAACTGAGTTTTACTTGTAGTCAGATCATTGAAATTGGTCTGTAACTGAGTTTTACTTGTAGTCAGAGCATTGAAATTGGCCTGTAGCTGAGTTTTACTTGTAGTGAGAGCATTGAAATTGGTCTGTAACTGAGTTTTACTTCTAGTCAGAGCATTGAAATTGGTCTGTAACTGAGTTTCACTTGTAGTGAGAACATTGAAATCGGCCTGTAGCTGAGTTTTACTTGTAGTCAGAGTATTGAAATTGGTCTGTAATTGAGTATTACTTGTAGTCAGAGCATTGAAATTGGTCTGTAACTGGTATTTTTCTCCCTTCATTGTATTGTAGCTGGTCTGTAACTGAGTTTTACTTGTATTTAGATCATTGAAATTGGTCTGTAACTGAGTTTTACTTGTAGTCAGAGCATTGAAATTGGCCTGTAGCTGAGTTTTACTTGTAGTGAGAGCTTTGAAATCGGCCTGTAGCTGAGTTTTACTTCTAGTCAGAGCATTGAAATTGGTCTGTAACTGAGTTTTACTTCTAGTCAGAGCATTGAAATTGGTCTGTAACTGAGTTTTACTTGTAGTGAGAACATTGAAATCGGCCTGTAGCTGAGTTTTACTTGTAGTCAGAGTATTGAAATTGGTCTGTAATTGAGTATTACTTGTAGTCAGAGCATTGAAATTGGTCTGTAACTGGTCTTTTTCTCCCTTCATTGTATTGTAGCTGGTCTGTAACTGAGTTTTACTTGTATTTAGATAATTGAAATTGGTCTGTAACTGAGTTTTACTTGTAGTCAGAGCATTGAAATTGGCCTGTAGCTGAGTTTTACTTGTAGTGAGAGCTTTGAAATCGGCCTGTAGCTGAGTTTTACTTCTAGTCAGAGCATTGAAATTGGTCTGTAACTGAGTTTTACTTGTAGTCAGAGCATTGAAATTGGTCTGTAGATGGCCTTTTGCTCCCTTCATTGTATTGTAGCTGGTCTGTAACTGAGTTTTACTTGTAGTCAAAGCATTTAAAAGGGTCTGTAATTGGTATTTTTCTCCCTTCATTGTATTGTAGCTGGTCTGTAACTGAGTTTTACTTGTAGTCAGAGCATTGAAATTGGTCTGTAACTGAGCTTTACTTGTAGTCAGAGCAGTGAAATTGGTCTGTAACTGAGTTTTACTTGTAGTCAGAGCATTGAAATTGGTCTGTAGCTGGTCTTTTTCTCTCCTCAGAGTGTCGTAATCGGTTTGCAGTGAGTGTTTATTTGTTGCTAATGTGTCGCAACCTTTTGCCAACCGGTCCTTCTCACTCGTCAAGATTGAATAATTACGCACCATCTGCCGTTGGTCCGTCGTCAGGGCATCAAAACGGATCTGCAATCGCTCTTGTTCTTGTCGCAGCTTGCTGTAGTTCATCTTCATTTCATCTCCGCTCGAAGTCAGTGTACTGTAGTTGGCCTGTAACTGATCTCTTTCTCTCTGCGTGACATTGTAGATCACCTGCAACTGATCTCTCTCCCCTTTCAGGGTGAGATAACTGGCCTGTGACCGGTCTCGTTCCTCGGTCAGATTCTTGAAGCTGTCCCTCGACTGGTCTCTCTCGGAAGTCAGGATCGTGTTGCTGGTTAAGATCCGCTCTTTCTCTGCAAACATGGAGTCATAGCTCTTGTGAAGCTGGTCTCTTTCCTCCGTCAGGTTGTTGTATTTAGACTGCAACTGGTCTCTCTCTGCCCTGGAGGCCTGGTCTCTGTTCTGAAGCTGGTCTCTTTCCTTCGTCAGGTTGTTGTAGCTGGTCTGCAGATGCTGGTGTTCTTGGAACAGGACTTCATCTGCAAAGTAAACATGAGGGCATCACAAACGATAGCTTAAGGTGAGACACCCCAGATGAATAGGCAAATATACTTTTTTTGGTTGATTTTGAGATTTTGTTATATTTTGCTTCCTAATGTCTTCTATGAAACTAGTGACAATAAAACATCAATAACACACATTTAGTTGTTTATTTTACTTCATTTAGCCTTATTGCATCCATAAATGTGCACATATTTAATGGGGAATTGCCTCATTAGCATATATAAACATAAAATTCAGAAAACTTGCAATATATTTTTTCTTAGTTTATACGTACATAACAAACTGGGAAAGTTTCATAGTGATATCTATTCAAATATGTTTTTGCCAATTAGGGGTTACTACACTGTTTGTAGCCTGTGTGTAGTTCTGTTCAGTTCAATAACATCATGCAGTTATCAGGCATGTGTTTAGGTTGTTTATTACTAATGGTTTGATTAGGTATTGTGTTTTTAAATAGCTGTTTCAAAAAAAAGTATGGCATTTTACAATACAGAACTTTCAAGGCGTTTTCCCAAAAATTTGTTTTTATGAGTTTTCCTTACACACTTGGGTATAAATCTACCATTCCATAGCACCTACACACACCATACTTTCCAATTTTTTTCCTAAATATACCCTGCATCTTTCTACTGAGGGGTTTGTTGATATATCATTCATAGCCTGATTTATCGTACATTTAGACCAAAAAACATGGCGAAGATTGATTTTTTTATGACTGTAGACAGCATTTCCTGATGTATGGGATGATAAAAAGACATATCAACAATCCCCCTTGTACAAAGTTCACTGTGTTATGTGTCAACATAATGAAACAATTTAAAAAAAAATCTGGCATCATCCAATTTTGGTATTTATACCCAAACGTCATATGCAAATGAGTGCATATTTAATGAGGTAATGCCTATTTTGCATAAACATAAGATCTCAGAAAACTTGCAATACATTTTTTCTTAGTTGTTATGTACATAACAAACTGGGAAAGTTTCATAGTGATATCTATTCAAATATTTGTTTAGCCTATTTACCTGGGGTGTCTCACAACTCATTGAACGCCAAAAATGAGTATTCTCATTTTTCTTTTCTTTTTTATCAAATTTTTATATCCAATTTATTTTTTAAAACAACATCCCAGACAACATTGACATCAACAACAATAATAATAATAATAATAATAATAATAATAATAATAATAATAATAATAATAATAATAATAATAATAATAATAATAATAATAATAATAATAATAATAATAATAATAATAATAATAATAATAATAATAATAATAATAATAATAATAATAATAATAATAATAATAATAATAATAATAATAATAATAATAATAATAATAATAATAATAATAATAATAATAATAATAATGATAATAATGACAAGACAACAGACTTAAAATGAGAGACAGTGACCATAGCAAAAACAATCCCTAGGGGTGCCTTATTATACACCTCACTTAGGCAATATAGTAGAATCAACAATCTGTATCCTGGTTTAACCTCGGAATAAATAACCCTTATAACAACACAGATTCATTAAAACACAGTTGTAAGTTATCCATCTGATAATTAAGTCTATGGGTAAAAGTTCTAGTATTCTCGTTTTTCAAAGCCAACCGCTGGCCGCCAAAAACGAGAATACTAAAAAGAAAGAAAAAAGATAATGTATTATTATTATTCAAAATAGTCCGCCGGACCTTCTTGTGTGAGCTCTGAGTGAATTGGAATTGAAATGACGATTGAATCCCAATAGGTGGCAGTATCGCCTACCTTTTGAACTGGGCTAGTTTACTGTGGGGAAGGGGGTTGCTCACTCACTGCTGGCTCACTCACTGCTGTCTGGACGAGCAAACTATTGGAGATTATTATGAAGAGGACAAAACGATCACACTTATGGATGAAAAGGTGCGTTTTCATATAGGTGTCAGGCAAGCAACCCGCATGCAATGCGCATATGTGCACAAAACACGTCATATCTCGCATTTCAGGAAACGGAACTAGATTATTTTGAAACAGGACGATTTTTTGCATGGGATAGCGCAGGAACAAAGGTATGTAGAACTAAACGTTTTTTCCCTGTTGGAGTATACATATATCCTTTCAAATGAGCCATACTATTGTCTCCATAGCTATAATATAGAATATACGATGGGTCTGCAAACATTGTGAAAATGGTCAAAAAACGCTGGCGCCAGGGAGTAGGCCTACAGATGGAAAAACAGCGTGGCAGTCAAAGAGTTAAAGGGCCACTTCACCAGAAAATAATGCTGATGTCATTTGCACATAATCTCACACACGTCCAAAAACTGTAAACAGTTTTGCACATATTCATTAGGTTTGACAAGTCATTGAGAGTAAATTCATTTGAATAGTTAATAATAATTGTGTTGTAATAATTACAGCACCACAACATGATGTAAATGAAAACATAGCAGTACCTTGTCTTATAGGGACTGCTGCCTTATCATTTCATTGAGCTGTAATTAACACAACACCTTGTCTTATAGGGACTGCTACCTTATCATTTCATTGAGCTGTAATTAAAACAACACCTTGTCTTATAGGGACTGCTACCTTATCATTTCATTGAGCTGTAATTAACACAACACCTTGTCTTATAGGGACTGCTACCTTATCATTTCATTGAGCTGTAATTAACACAACACCTTGTCTTATAGGGACTGCTACCTTATCATTTCATTGAGCTGTAATTAACACAACACCTTGTCTTATAGGGACTGCTGCCTTATCATTTCATTGAGCTGTAATTAACACAACACCTTGTCTTATAGGGACTGCTGCCTTATCATTTCATTGAGCTGTAATTAACACAACACCTTGTCTTATAGGGACTGCTACCTTATCAATTGTTTCTTGCGGCTATACTCATATTCCGTCTTTGTCGTGGAAATAGCAGACGTTCTGTGAGGTTTGGTCCGCTCCCCACCCACACGCTCCGTTCCTTTAAGGTACTTTGTTGATTAATTGCATTCCCCGCCACACGCTCCGTTCCTGTAAAGTGCCGTGTTGATTGGTGCTCTCCCCACCACACGCTTCTGGAGCAATGATCAATTTCATCCCGCAGCTGTCACAGCTTGTCATCAGCGCCCTGTGGCTTTATATACCCTGATCCCCCTACTATCGATGTTGGGTCGTTTCGAATAATTCCTGCATTTGCCTGTCTTCCCCGTCGCTGTTCCCTGTCTGTTGCTCTCCAGGACTTTCGTGAAGAATCCCTGTGGAGAACCTGATTTCCCGTTCGGAGCTGCGCCTCGTTATCTGCCCGCTTTACGCGTTGCGCTCTGGTGAGTTTTTGGAAACAGTTCTTTTTGGATCACCAGTTTTTTGTGTGTTTGTGAAACACTGAAGAGATCCCGTTTTGTTTATACTGTTCTCACCTATTTTTTGTGTTGGATTTACACTTTGGATTACCGTATTGTTTTTTCTCTGGACTCTGCTAACTGTGTGTGGTACACCGAAGATCAAGTCACTTGGATATTTATTGGATCAGTCACCTCTCTGTTTCTGTTGTGCGCTGGGCTAACTCAGATTTCTCTCTCTCTCCGTTTCCACCGGGAGTGAAAGCTGGGAGGATCTGCAGAGCGGCTTCAGACGTCACGAGCTAATTCCTCACTACCACCTACTGGGAGAATCTGCAGAGCCGCAACAATCTTCACATGCCAGATTCCCCGTTTGTTCGGTTGCTCAACTTAATTCAATCTTGTTACTCTGAAAATAAATACGCCCTTGCTTTGGCTAACTCTGAAACAACTCTCTCTGTGCCGTTGCGCTTGAGGTCGGTTACAAACCCTAACATTACGATCCAACCATGACGACCCCAGCCGACACAGAGAGAGTCAGAACAGCATTAGCAGTCCAGATAGAGTTAACCAACGACCACAGCCTTCAGCTAGATGCGGCTGTGGCTGCTGTACAGGAACTCCGAGAGCAGGTCCTGCCTATTCAGGGGTCCCTGGGCTGTCTGGCTAGCCAGCAGGCTAATATTCTCCTCCACTTACAAACGCTGAGTGAAACCGTTAACACCTTGCTTGTAACCCCACTTACTTCAGGAGCCTCGGCCGGAGCATCACCCGCAGCCCTGGCAGGTCCCGCGCCTCCCGATCCCGCACCTCGGGAGCCCCGTCTCTCCGAACCACGGTTGTTCGACGGTAACTTCGAGGATTGTGCCACATTCATCATGCAATGTGAGTTGGTTTTTCGTCATCAACCCAGTCGATTCACTTCAAGGGGAGCCCAAGTGGCTTACATGACTAACTTGCTCTCAGGCCGGGCAGCACAGTGGGTCACTGCCTCCTGGGCAATGGGGGCAGATTTCTGTTTTTCCTACCCAGACTTCGTGGCTGAGCTCCGCAGGGTTTTCCACCACCCAGCCCGTGGCCAGGACCCTGGAGCCCGGTTGGGTACCTTCCGGCAGGGCAGTGGCGGGGTCACCGACTACGTGCTGGAGTTCAGACTGGCGGCAACGGAGAGCGGTTGGAACGATCAAGCACTTCGTCTCACCTTCATGAGGGGGCTCAACGACGCAGTCAGGGACCAGCTCGCGACCCGTGAGGAACCTGAGTCCCTCAAGGACCTGTTCAGCCTCGCCATTCGCATCGACGGACGCCTCCAGGAGAGAAGACGTGAGAGAACCCGACAGGGACCTCCAGAGGTACTCCGGACCCCCCGTACTCGTGACGGTACTGCTGGTCGCCCTGCTCCCAACACGACTGGTGGCTCTTTTCCCTCCCGTTCGGTGCCCGAGGAGGAACCCATGCAGCTGGGACGTTCTCATCTTAGCCAAGCTGAACGGGAAGCGAGGTTCAGGTCCGGCCTTTGCCTCTACTGCGGTCGGGATGGACACCGTATCGCCAACTGCCCCACCCGGCCAAAAGACCAGGCTCGCCGGGACCCCGGGAGATCCTGGTGAGCCGTTTTTCTCGTTCCCAGAGCCGTGCACCACCTAGCCGTCTGATGAGCGTCACCCTGGCCTGGGCGGACCAACGGGCCACGGTGGAGGCACTCATTGACTCGGGGGCTGACGAGAGTTTCCTAGACTTCGAGTTTGCTACCCGGGCCAACATTCCACTTGAGGACCTAGTGAGGCCATTGGAGGTATTCGCATTGGACCAACACCGCCTGGCTGACATCACTCAACGCACCTGCCCTGTCCTGCTCACCATTGCTGGTAACCACGTTGAGAGACTCCAGTTTTTTATCACCAGATCCCCTCTTCTCCCAGTAGTCCTGGGCCGGCCCTGGCTCGCGCTGCACGAGCCCCACATCGCCTGGTCCTCCGGTACCATCAAGGGTTGGAGCTCCTCCTGTCATGCCCAGTGTCTTCAGGCGGCGTCCTGTCCCTCGCCCCGGAGATCCGTTGGTGAGCCGCCTCCGGACCTCTCGACCATACCCCCCGAGTACCACGACCTCATGGAGGTTTTCAGTAAGTCCAGGGCTCAGGCCCTTCCGCCTCACCGGCCTTACGACTGTGCCATCGACCTCCGCTCAGGGGCTCCCCTTCCCGGCAGCCGCCTCTACAGTCTGACCGTCCCGGAGAAGGCAGCGATGGATCAATACATCTCTGAGTCCTTGGAAGCAGGACTCATTCGGCCTTCCTCCTCTCCTGTGGCGGCCGGTTTCTTCTTTGTTGGGAAGAAGGACGGAGACCTTCGACCCTGCATCGACTATCGCCAGCTCAACGAGATCACCATTAAGAACAAGTATCCTCTACCTCTCATGAACTCCACCTTCGAGCCTCTCACCCAGGCTACCGTCTTTACCAAGCTGGACCTCCGGAGTGCCTACCATCTAGTCCGTATCCGAGAGGGCGATGAATGGAAGACCGCCTTCAAGACTCCCAGGGGCCACTACGAGTACCTGGTGATGCTGTTCGGCCTCACCAACGCTCCGGCGGTATTCCAGGCGCTAATGAACGACGTCCTTCGTGACATGCTGGAGGAGTTTGTGGTAGTATACCTAGACGACATCCTCATCTTCTCCAAGACCCTCGAGGAACACATCCAGCATGTCCGCCGTGTGCTGGAGCGCCTCCTCCACAATCGGCTCTTCGTCAAGGCAGAGAAGTGCCGATTCCACTCCGACTCCGTCGATTACCTGGGCTTCATCGTGGAGAGAGGCTTGACCCGAGCTGATCCTCGCAAGATCCAGGCCGTGGAGGAGTGGCCGGAACCCACCTCTCGGAAGGAGTTACAGAGCTTCCTCGGGTTCGCCAACTTCTACCGAAGGTTCATCCGGAACTACAGTCAAGTGGCGGAACCGCTTACCAGACTGACCTCTCCTGCCCTGCCGTTCGACTGGTCCCCAGCGGCGTGTGCTGCGTTCCGCTCCCTCAAGAAGAGGTTCACTTCCGCCCCGATCTTGCTCCATCCAGACCCCAAGAGACAGTTCATCGTTGAGGTGGACGCCTCGGATACTGGACTGGGAGCTATCTTATCCCAGCGGTCGGCAACAGACCAGAAGGTACATCCGTGCGCCTTCTACTCGCGTCGGTTCCTCCCTGCCGAGAGGAACTATGACATCGGCAATCGGGAGCTGCTGGCGGTTGTGGCTGCCTTGGAGGAGTGGCGTCATTGGCTAGAGGGGGCCGAGGAGCTGTTTACCATTTGGACGGACAACAAGAATCTGACGTACATCCGTGCTTCCAAGCGCCTCAATGGCCGGCAGGCAAGATGGGCCAGCTTCCTCAGTCGGTTCGACTTCTCGCTGACGTTTCGCCCTGGTTCTCGCAACACGAAGGCCGACTCCCTGTCCCGGTTACACTCCAAGGGGGCTCCAACCACTGAGGACCCGACTCCCATCCTCCCAGAGGCCAGGGTGGTAGGAGTCGTCACCTTGGGCATCGAGGGGGTGGTAAGGCGTGCCCTACGCTTCCATCGCGCTCCAGGCAATGTACCGGTTCATCGTCTCTTCGTCCCCGACTCGGTCCGGTCCCGGGTCCTCCAGTGGGGCCATACCAGCCGGTTCGCCTGCCACCCGGGCGTTCATCGCAAGTTCTCCTTCCTGGCTCGTCGATTCTGGTGGCCCACCATGAGGAACGACGTCAAGGAGTTCGTACTGGCCTCCCACAAGGCAGCAAGGCCTCCCACCAGGCACCCTCCGGGCTATTACAGCCGCTTCCCATTCCGAGCCGTCCTTGGTCACATGTGGCGCTGGACTTCGTCACGGGTCTTTCCTCCTCCCAGGGGAACACGTGCCTTCTGACCGTGGTGGATCGGTTCAGCAAGGGGGTTCACCTCGTGGCCCTTCCCAAGCTTCCCTCGGCGGCCGAGACGGCGGACCTCCTGACATGCCACGTGTTTCGCCTCCATGGTTTTCCCCAGGACGTCGTCTCGGACCGGGGGCCCCAGTTCACTTCCCAGGTATGGCGGGCTTTTTGCAAGGGATTGGGGGCAACGGTCAGTCTTTCCTCTGGTTATCATCCCCAGACTAACGGACAAACGGAGAGGATGAACCAGAGTGTGGAGTCTGCTCTTCGGTGTGTGGCTGCCGAGAGACCAGCTTCTTGGAGCCGTTTCCTTCCCTGGGTCGAGTACTCCATCAACTCCATGGTCAGTTCCGCCACCGGCCTCTCACCCTTTGAGGTATCCCTGGGCTACCAACCCCCTCTTTTCCCTGCACAGGAGACGGAGGTGGCAGTTCCCTCCGTACAGGACCACCTCGACCGGTGCCGTCGGGTCTGTGAGATCGCCAGGACCGCGCTGCTCCGGTCATCAGAGCGTGCCTGTCGTGGGGCTGACCGGCGCCGGGTTCCTGCGCCGACGTACCACCCTGGGCAGAGGGTGTGGCTTTCCGCAAGGGACCTTTCACTTCGGTTCTCGGCCAAGAAACTTAACCCCTGGTTCGTCGGACCTTTTGAGGTTCTGAAGGTACTAAGTCCGGCGGCGGTGCGTCTTAAGCTTCCTGCTTCCATGCACATTCACCCCGTTTTCCATGTGTCCCGGGTTAAGCCTGTCTCTCTCAGTCCCCTGATGCCTCCTGCTCCGGAACCACCTCCTCCCAAGATGGTGGACGGTCACCCCCAGTGGCAGGTCCGCCGGTTGATGGGCGTTCGACGGCAGGGTCGGGGGTTCCAGTACCTGGTGGACTGGGAGGGGTACGGTCCGGAGGAACGGAACTGGGTCTCCCGCTGGGTCTCATCGTGGATCCCGGCCTGATCACCGACTTCCATCGTGCCCATCCGGGCGAGCCGGGTCGGCCTGGTCGCCGGGTGGCTCCCGTGGAGGGGGGGGTACTGTGAGGTTTGGTCCGCTCCCCACCCACACGCTCCGTTCCTTTAAGGTACTTTGTTGATTAATTGCATTCCCCGCCACACGCTCCGTTCCTGTAAAGTGCCGTGTTGATTGGTGCTCTCCCCACCACACGCTTCTGGAGCAATGATCAATTTCATCCCGCAGCTGTCACAGCTTGTCATCAGCGCCCTGTGGCTTTATATACCCTGATCCCCCTACTATCGATGTTGGATCGTTTTGAATAATTCCTGCATTTGCCTGTCTTCCCCGTCGCTGTTCCCTGTCTGTTGCTCTCCAGGACTTTCGTGAAGAATCCCTGTGGAGAACCTGATTTCCCGTTCGGAGCTGCGCCTCGTTATCTGCCCGCTTTACGCGTTGCGCTCTGGTGAGTTTTTGGAAACAGTTCTTTTTGGATCACCAGTTTTTTGTGTGTTTGTGAAACACCGAAGAGATCCCGTTTTGTTTAAACTGTTCTCACCTATTTTTTTGTGTTGGATTTACACTTTGGATTACCGTATTGTTTTTTCTCTGGACTCTGCTAACTGTGTGTGGTACACCGAAGATCAAGTCACTTGGATATTTATTGGATCAGTCACCTCTCTGTTTCTGTTGTGCGCTGGGCTAACTCAGATTTCTCTCTCTCTCCGTTTCCACCTGGAGTGAAAGCTGGGAGGATCTGCAGAGCGGCTTCAGACGTCACAAGCTAATTCCTCACCACCACCTACTGGGAGAATCTGCAGAGCCGCAACAATCTTCACATGCCAGATTCCCCGTTTGTTCGGTTGCTCAACTTAATTCAATCTTGTAACTCTGAAAATAAATACGCCCTTGCTTTGGCTAACTCTGAAACAACTCTCTCTGTGCCGTTGTGCTTGAGGTCGGTTACAAACCCTAACACGTTCAAAGTCATAACATGCGCAACGTGTCACCAAACTACTGCACTATGAATGAATGAAGCACATTAGAAATATAAATAACTTCTCTTAAATCTCTCCCTCTCTCTCTAGTCAAATGTTACAACGAACTGGATAGTTGATGATAATAAATATTTCACTTCATTAGTGGACAGATAAAAAATGATTAAGTCTGCTTTTTAAGCTATTCTCCCTCTCTCTTGAGGCTTGTGTGTGTGTGTGTGTGTGTGTGTGTGTGTGTGCGTGTGTGTGTGTGTGTGTGTGTGTGTGTGTGTGTGTGTGTGTGTGTGTGTGTGTGTGTGTGTGTGTGTGTGTGTGTGTGTGTGTGTGTGTGCGTGCGTGCGTGCGTGCGTGCGTGCGTGCGTGCGTGCGTGCGTGCGTGCGTGCGTGCGTGCGTGCGTGCGTGCGTGCGTGCGTGCGTGCGTGCGTGCGTGCGTGCGTGCGTGCGTGCGTGCGTGTGTGTGAATGTACTATAGGCAACTTTTTTTGACATGGATAATTAGCTTCAGCAATCCGGATTCCCGAGCCTATTTTATTCAAAAGGAAGACATTGATTTACATATTCATAATATATTTTATGAATATATTAACCTGTTAAGCTGTAGCCCTATTTTCAGAAATCTCGCCTAAAGGTACATGCCTAAGTAAATGGAAGATTGCTCCACTTCTACAAGGCCAATTTGCATGTTCTTGGTATCTACGAACATCTAGGGACCTGGGGGTATGTATTTCCAGTGTCAGAAATATTGTGTCTGTTACTAGGCTTGAGTAAATTGTAATGAAAAAAGGAAGAATATAAATTATGATATATTTTTGCATCTGTGCCGGTGAATAACACCATGTTCAAATTGTGAGCAAGCCGAGCTCGCTCACTGAGCTCATTCAGCACCTTCTTGAGATCAAGTGTAAAAAAAATCTAAGCAAATGAATAAAGGTAAGATGATTAAACAGAAGGATTTGTAGATACAGTAATAAATGATAATCGATTTTAATTATAAATTCATATTTGACCTTGAACTTGACCTTGACGTTATTATGGCCAAATCATACATCTATGGATAGGGAAAAGGCTCCTCTTTCCAATGGCATTGTTGAATCTGGATTTAGTCATTTCCTCAAGGTTTTACAATAAAATAGATATAATTAGCATTTTTCCAATAAATTTCTTATTTCCGATAAATCGTATAAAACATCGGTAAAAATGAAAATATACACTTTGACTGCTGTTTTGATTGGGTTATGGTCTTTACTCTTGGCTAAAAAAAAGAAAAAAAAAACATTAACCTCCTAACATCCATCATGAGGACAATTCGCGACGCGCAACTTTGCAGACCTCTAGCGGCTCGGGTATGCATTTGTTTTAATACAATATATAGATAGAAAGAAAGTCCTATTTGTTGCCTGTCAATTGCCCTTTCAGGTGACAAGATCCGTTCAGCGGTTCTCGAGTTACATGCCGGTATGTGAGGCGTGCGCCAAAGTACACATTACCACCCCCGACCTCCGGGGGCTCTAGCTCCGTCAATCATTTGGACAGGGTTGTAGCCAATGCGTGTGGCTTTCCAATGATCCCCCATGATATGATAATTGGGGATCTAATACGGTCTCTATTGATCGATTTATGATAAAGAAAAGCAGGGTCCCCCTACGGGCTTAACAAAGCTTATCTCACCCTTGGCAATGTTTGTCTCTATTTTTTTTTAAAGCACACAGTCTGAGTGTCTATTGAACTATATCGTTATGTATGTTATTGTTTTGCACAATAAAACAAATAAATCCTCAGTTTTGGTTATCAACACTGATGTAGAATGTTATTGTTAAGTGGTTGCACAATTTGAAAGCTCATGATATTGATGTTATTTCAATACATTTAAACTTGTAGCTCTCACCTCCATAGCCATGACGTGCTTTGAGAAGCTAGTAAAGGGCTACACAGTGGCGGTTTCTCCACTAGGGGCGCTGGGGCGCCGAACCCCCTGGTAAAGAGAGAGGAGAAGAAGAAAATATATATATATATATATTTTTTATAGCCCTAGAAATAAAATAAACATGTTTAAAATGAATAATATTTACTCATTTTAAGTATGTTTGTGTTTCCAATGCACAATATAACGTTAATATATCAAATATAAATAATTGTTTTCATTCACAGGAAGTGACTGTCTGATAGAGAATAATACCGCGTCTATACTTTCCGTAGCCGCATTTCTCTCGGGCGAGACGCATAGCGCTTACAGTGGGCGTGCACTGGTTTCATCGCTGTATCCGTCGCAGCCAATCAGTGCGTAACACGCTGCGCGTTGAAATATGATGTATTATGATGGAAGCCGGTCGCGTTTTCAAGCAACCAGCTAGAAAAAAAGGATTAGGCACAACACCGGTGTTGCAGACCGGATGTTTTGCTACCTTGACTCGTAGCTGGATGCAGCACGACGGTATGGTCCGGACTGTGGAGTTTCTTTTTGAGTGGATTTAAAATAAGTGGATTATGGCTTGTGTTCAACAACAACAACAACAACAACAACAACAACAACAACAACAACAACAACAACAACAACAACAACAACAACAACAACAATTCAACCCCATTCAACTTGTGATGGTAAGTCTATGTTAAGGCTATACTCTGTCTTAGCTGGTGAGTCGCGATCTTTTTTTCTCTCTCTCTCTCTCTCTCTCTCTCTCTCTCTCTCTCTCTCTCTCTCTCTCTCTCTCTCTCTCTCTCTCTCTCTCTCTCTCTCTCTCTCTCTCTCTCTCTCTCTCTCTCTCTAGAGCGATGCTGTGTGTTGTTGTTGAAGCCCATAATCACCCGGACAATGAATGGTAACTTGTTAAAAAGGACAATATATACATAAGTGCTCGGAGCATTTATTAACGTTACATTTTCAACAAGATTGCTGGCTGCTAATTAAACACTTCATGGAAACGGGGTAACGTTATGTCGAGTTCATACGTGTACTAGTGTAGTATGAATGAACTCGACTTAACGTTGGAAACGGAGTAACGTTATGTCGAGTCAGTGTTCGCTTGGTCAGCAGTCCGCTTGCCCCCCCTTCACCCCCCCCCCCCCCCCACGCCCACCCAAATGTAGTTCACACCGGCCGCCACTGGGGCTACATCAGTGGCGTCGTTAGCCCTGGGCTTTCTCCTAGCCTCGGATCTAAAAAAAAATTGTTTAAATTTTTTTTTTACTTTTTTTTTTTTTTTACTTTTTTTTTTTTTTTTTTTTTTTAGCATCCCCATTGTCTGTGCTGAATGTTTGTTAGTGTTTGGTATTTTTTTTTGGTTTTTAGTACTTTTAAACATCCATTTTTAGTAAGTAGTTTTCATTTGATCCTATAATTCTTTCATTCACCGATTTGTGGACTTTTTTTAGTGTCCTGAAAGGCGCCTTATAAATCAAATGCATTATTATTATTATTATTATTATTATTATTATTATTATTATTATTATTATTATTATTATTATTATTATTATTATTATTATTATTATTATTATTATTATTATTATTATTATTATTATTATTATTATTATTATTATTATTATTATTATTATTATCATCATCCAGGAGGGAAAAGACACTTTGGATAGTAGGGACTGCATCTCTGCCTGTCCTGACCAGGAAACACTTTGCAACTGTGATCTCCTCTGGCAATAGTTGGATATTGTAATGTATGGCGAGGGGTTGCAGCAATTCCACTGAGAGAAACTGGTCTGAGGCTGGATAACATGCCTGTATGCCTCTCATAAGTTGTTATCCAACTCATGAGAACCTGCTCTCAAGCTCTTGCAGCATTCTGTCGACGACTGGATAGAACAGTCTCTGTCTCAGCTGATCTCCTGAGCTGAGGTCTGAGCTTGTGCCACAAGATGACTCAACTACATACTCGTCCATCCTTTTCTGCTTCCTCCTTTGGCTGGTAGTATGTTCCTCAATCCAAAGGCCATTACATATGGCCTTTGTCCTGTCATACATGTCCACTGCCATCTCTGAGGTGCGATAACCTTTGAGTGTGTCCTGCACTGTGCTTTTAAATAGTACAGATATTGAAGTGGTGCACTTTAACGCAGCAGCACCTGGAGCCATCCATACCCATGTCCAGTGTCCTATAATAAGCTTTAATCGAACCCTGGTTCATTTCCTCGGATAGTCCGGTTGGTTTGGGGTGGTGTGAAAGCTCATTCACTCTTGCAAGTGAACCCTGCTGCGGTTCATTTGAGATGTGAATGCAAAGCGGACCAAAGGCAGGAAAAGACCCAAAAATCGAATCTTTTTTTATGAGAAGACTGAAACATATGTATATAATGAAACACACAATACAGTTTTTTTTCGATTGCCTAAGCATGATTTTGAAAACGGGCCCGGTGTTTCAAAACACACAATTAGCACAACCACACACACAATTATCAGAACACATCAGATCCTTTGCTAAATTAAACACTTGTCAAAACCATACACTAATTTATAAAAACTACATTTTGTTACCATATGAAACACACGGTTTCATATGACTTAATTCTGTTTGAACCAGTTACACACACTGCTGTGCTTAACCTAAAACACATTTAGCAATTCTACTTCTCAGTGATTAGAGTACTGTAAGTGAAGTACGCAGAGAATGTGCAAATATACAATAAATTCACCAAACACTACACAAGACCAATGCTGTGATGAAAATATAATTTATTTATCTACATATACCCAAATCAATGATGCAGACTGATGAAAAAAATAACATTTTCTCTCCATATACCCAAATCAATGATGCAGACTGATGAAAATATAAATGTTCTCTCCATATAACCAAATCAGTCAACATTTCAACATGGAGAATCACAACAATACATATCCCAGTTTTATGTGCATAACACTGTAAGCTCAGCAAATATCAGACAAACATAAAATACTGTATCCAGTACAGGTTAAAATTACAGTAAAACAAAATATTCTTTGAAAAAATGTAAACAGAAAATACTAGACAGTATCTCTTTGCCTACCTTTATCTGGCAAGATAATTTTTGTTGTGATTCTCCATGTTGACTGATTTGGGAAAATGGGAGAAAATGTATATTTTCATCAGTCTGCATCATTGGTTGTCTTGTGTAGTGTTTGGTGAATGTATTGTATATTTTCACATTCTCTGTGTACAGTACTTCACTCTCCTTCCATTTTGGTTGAAGACAGGTGAACTCACCTGCTGCATTTTTATAGTGCTTAAACCTGATTGGTGTATCTACAATTAAGCAATGGTGTGTTTGTGCATCTGATGGCTGTGTTTAACCAATTGGCTCATATGTGTGGTAATTTGACATTCTGTGTCTAATGTAATGCAAGTGTGTTTAGTGTTTTGCAAATCACTGTGTGTATTGTTTTGCAAAAAGTGTGAGGGGTTGTAGGGGTGCAAATATGGGCCTATATTTTGCTCCTTGAGTGTAAGGTTTTGATAATTGTGTAATACTTTTGATTTGAGTGTTTATGCAATTGAAGAAAACTGTAAAGACTAGAGATGAACTGTTTATTTCTTTTGTACATAGGCTGTGCATATGTTTGTTTGTTTGTTTATTTGCTTATGTGTATGATTCTTAACTGTGTTTTTATTTTTTTATTGGTGTATATGTGTGACCCCCCCCCCCCCCCCCCCCCCCCCCCCCCCCGGGCTGAAGCCCCCAATGTTTTCAAACCCTAAAAATTCCCCTGGGCTACATCTGCTCCTCCCTCCCCATCAACCTGGATCCCCTGCAATTTGCATACCGCCCCAACAGGTCCACAAAGGACGCCATGGCCCATGTGCTGCACACAGCAGCATCACACCTGGACAAAAGGAAGGGGAACTATGTGAGAATGCGGTTCATCGACTACAGCTCAGCATTCAATACCATAGTCCCCTCCAAACTCATAGCCAAGCTCAGGGACTTGGGCTTGAACTCTAACCTCTGCCAGTGGGTCTTGGACTTCCTGACGGGCAGACCCCAGGTGGTGAGAGCAGGCAACTGCACCTCCTCATCCAACACTCTCAACATAGGGGCCCCCCAGGGCTGTGTTCTGAGTCCCCTCCTCTACTATCTGTACACACATGACTGTGTGGCACAGCGGAACAACAACACAATCATCAAATTGGCTGACGACACAGTAGTGGTGGGCCTGATCTCGGCAAGAAGTTTCAAGTCAGTCAGAAGATCCTTAAGAACTTCTACTCATGCACAATAGAGAGCATCCTGACTGGCAATATCACCTCCTGGTTTGGGAATAGCACCACACAAGACCGTAGCAGACTACAGAGAGTGGCCCGCTCAGCCGAGCTTTCCACTCTCCAGGGCATTTACAACAAGCGGTGCATGGGCAAGGCTAAGAGAATTATCAAAGACTCGAGCCACCCAAACAACTGCCTCTTTGAACAATAACACTATGTAACAACCATCAAATGCACTCACAGCACACACATCCACACGCACACACTCACTTTAAACATACAACTCACTGCAGCACCCACTTTAACCACTTTAGTACACCTAAGCACACTTTATATTTATCTGTAAAGAATTTGCACTACAACCCATACCTCATTACACCTTACTGTAAATTATATTGTACCTAAATTGTACCTCATCCCACTTCTGCTTTGCACTGTATAGTATATTGTATGGTAACTCAGTTACTTCTACTCTACATAGAGCATTGTATATATATGTATATACTGAACATTTTTGTCTACGTACTTGACTTCTATTTTATACTTTTATACTTGCTATACTTATTTTATTATCTATTTTTGCCTAGCACAGTCTCTGGAGCGAAACATAAAGAAGCATTTTGTATAAAAGTATTCTGTACTTCTGTATGACAACTAATAAAGAAACTTGAACTAGAACTTGAACTTCTCATGACATTTTGTCGGGCGAGGGGGGTCCTGAGGGGGGACCTGACAGAACCACTGAATTAACACAAGGATTCAATGTCCCTGATGACATCACTGGTGGCTATATTCATTCATTTACTCTTAGTAAATGAAACTAAATGATTTAGCTAAATGAATGCGTGCAAAACTGAGTTTTTGAACGTGTGTCATATTATGTGCAAAATAAATCAGTGTTGTTTTTTGGTAAAGTGCCCCTTTAATATTATTAACAGGTTCAGCGTCAGGTCGCTATGGGTGTTGGGCCGTTGTGTGCCAGCGCTCTTTTCAATGGGGATAAATTCCGGTGTTTGCAGTGCTAAACCTATATTAAATATTATAGCTATAGATCGTACGGTTATGTATATAACCATAAAGTTATATGAGTATAGTGACGCTCAGCGTCTATTGCAATACTCTTCATATCCAGTATTGAACTGAAATAAATTCTCACATGTACCTTGAACGAGAATTCGTAGAGACAAACCTAGTAAACTGGCGCTCGGAAGAGACAAACTCCATCCCAGTTGCCCCATAAAAACGCTGTTTCAATGATGAGCAACCAAGGCGCGCAAGCCCATGCGTGATTCCTATCAGAAGCACCCAGGGCCAGCACTATGTACACGTCGAGACCCAAAACACATCAATGGATAGTCTAACAAGACACCAGATACCGTTCCTCCAAGCCGCCTGGGAGAACGACAAGAAGCAGTTTTTTTCACAGAAAAAAATACGGACATGGGTCCCATACGACGCGGCTGAGGGAAAACAACACCCCGTCAACCATGCTCCGTAAAAGAGGGGACGGGGAGCGACGTACCCTATGACGGGGGGAAACCCATGACTCAACAGACCATTACCGGCGAGGAGTCATGGAACTCCCTAAACAATACCCAGTCAACCTGCTCCATAAAGGAGGGGACGGGGAACCCCCAGAGAGACTTCTCACATGAGCAATAGATTGAAAAGACATATTGCAACATTGAGCTATGTAACAATTGGACTAGTACTCTCCGAGGAGGAGGCTCTGAAACTCTGAGGAGGCTCCCTCACTGAGAGGGAGGCTCTGAACTCACAGAGGAGGCTCTGAACTCCCTGAGGAGAAGACTCTCAAACACCCTGAGGAGGAGGCTCTGACCCAATACACACACTACCAGTAGGGAGCAGAGCAGAAGAACAAAACGTCTCTACTGCGTTGCATCACCCACCAAGCTCAATACACATACAACAGAGCAGAACTTCTTTTTAAGTTCTACTCATCTTGACAATCTGAGGAGGAGGCTCTGAAACTCTGAGGAGGCTCCCTCACTCGGAGGGAGGGTCTGAACTCACAGGAGGCTCTGAAACTCCCTGAGGAGGAGGCTCTGAACTCCCTGAGGAGGAGGCTCTGAAACTCCCTGTAACAGAGGTTCACAACATGGAGCCTGAATAACCCACGGAAGTCTTACCAATAGAAACGCGCCCAGTGACGTACTCTATGGCGGGGGAATTTCCGTGGTCCACCGCCCAATATGGCGTGGGACCAGGAAACTCCCCCCCCCCCCCTCTACCCTGTAACGCGCTGATCCAGCAACGTGACAGGAAGCCCGAAGGACAGGGGGTTTTAATGGGCGGCACAGTAGAACACTAGACTGTGATGTTGAAGACTCCCAAGTGAGAAATGAATCGCGTGGGCTATGAGAACGTCGGGTAGAGGATTGTCTGCAGTCGAAGATGTATCGTCATGTCTGGGGAACCTTTGTGCTGGGAAGGAGCTGCAGCAGTGTGCACACGGCCAAACAAGCGAGCTCGTGGAAGAAGACGGCTCGAGGTTGGCGCGGGTACAGGACTCTGCCACTGAACTTTTCCACGTATCAGTAAGATTTCGCAGCATCCATCTTAAAGAAGCAGCAGACTTTCCCCTACATTGAAGTTGAACTGCATAGGCAAACAAGCGAGCTCGTGGAAGAAGACGGCTCGAGGTTGGCGCGGGTACAGGACTCTGCCACTGAACTTTTCCACGTATCAGTAAGATTTCACAGCATCCATCTTAAAGAAGCAGCAGCAGACTTTTCCCTACATTGAAATTGAACTGCATAGGCAAATGCCATTCACCAAGTTGACTGACTACACGTCTCAGGTATTGACTTTCAGAGAGAAGTATTGTTGTAGGCTACAATTGCATCGCAAGTGCGCACATTCTTGAGACTGTATAAGGCTGTTTACAGTTTAATATTTTTGGCCATTTAAGAATAGGTTGATATTCATTAATGAAGTCTAGCTTTATAAGGTTAATTTAGAAAAGGCCAATCATAAAGGGTATATTCGAACTTGATAGTTTGCATTTTCATAATAGCCTACTAGGCTTACCTTTTCATTTAGTTTTTGAATTTCATATTAGCCTACACATTTTACAGTTATATCCCAGCATAGTAAGCTACTATAATATAAACCTAGGCCTATGGTTTGTTTGTTATTTTTCGTGATTTGTATTTCACATTGAAGAAAGGTGTAGATTTGAATTAGCCTACAATGTTCAACTAAATTAAGCATTTTATTTTTGAATACTTAAGACATTTGTTGACACCTTTTCATTATTAGGCTTACACATTTCTTAGACTGAATTCATATTAGCCTACCCCTCTATTTACAGTTCATATTTCCTATTCCATAGATATGGTTCATAAATATTTAATGAATACATAATTGATTTATTTACTACACAGTAAACATGTCACAAAGGGGTGAGATAGAGCAAACTGAATCTCAGATTGAGTCCAACAAGCTAGACGATAGTGAGCCAGTCGTATTTACTGAAAAGGGACAGGCTCTTGTAGACGATAAGGTGATGGATCTAAAAGTGAACTTCAAAGGGGCATATGAGAGGTGGAAGCACAACATGAATGGACTGAAAATATCCATCAAGTATAAGGGCGACTCTGACCTAATGAAGATAACCCCCTCCCATATAGCCAGAATAAATTCAGCCCAAATTGAGGTTGATGGTATTTATCTAAAAATGAGAGACACTTTACATCCCGATCATCCAGACTCAGAAACCCGTAGAAGGAATGATACATGCCACTCGCACACCAGGACTGTTAATAAAAAGGCTCAGCAGTTCCTCAACAAGATGAGAACCAGGACTGCTAATAAAAGGGTGTTCCTCAACAACGGTGGTTCTGAAATCTCAGAGTCACACAACGCAAGACAAGCTGCAGCGGAAGTAGCCGCAGCTACAGAGGTACTAAAAATAATGAGAGACCGCCATGAGCAAGAAGAAGAAATCCGAAGACTGGAGCAGGAAGATGAAAGGCGGTCGGCTGAAAACGACGCAGAGAACGCCAAGATCCACGCAGAGAACCTCAAGATTCAGGCAGAGAAAAGAGTTCTATTCATCATGGAAAGTGCTGATAGAAGAACAAAGCTGAATGAGAAAAAGAGAGAAGTGGAACGGTTAGAGGAACTCAAGAAACTCAACGCAGTTAAGGCAAAGCTAAAGGTTTACACTGAAAGCGTTCATAATGATGATGAAGAAGATCATCTGTGGTTACCTCTTCTACACTATCCTTCAGCACATTCACTAGCTCTCACCCCACAAGAAGAACTGCGTCCTCTTGCGCCTCCAGTGTCTCAACAAGGAGAGAGCCCGTCTCAACAAGGAGAGAGCCCTTCTCAACAAGGAGAGAGCCCGTCTCAACAAGGAGAGAGCCCTTCTCAACAAGGAGAGAGCCCGTCTCAACAAGGAGAGAGCCCTTCTCAACAAGGAGAGAGCCCTTCTCAACAAGGAGAGAGCCCGTCTCAACAAGGAGAGAGCCCTTCTCAACAAGGAGAGAGACCTTCTCAACCAGGAGAGAGACCTCAACAAGGAGAGAGCCCTTCTCAACAAGGAGAGAGCCCTTCTCAACAAGGAGAGAGACCTCATCAACAAGGAGAGAGACATTCTCATCAACAAGGAGAGAAAACAAAACCAGGAGAGTTTGTGAAAGAAGACTTCTATCTTCAGAAAAGATGGAAGAGAGTTCAGTTCCTGTCAAATGAGTTCTGGACTAGGTGGAGAAAGGAGTACCTGCTTAATCTGCAACACAGAAGAAAATGGACCAAGGACAGGAGAAATACCAGCAAGATGAGAACTTGCCAAGAAATCAGTGGAAGTTAGCTGCTGACAATAGGGTCAGAAGAGTTAACCAGTTAGTCAGTGACACAACACTAGACAACAAAGGCGCACGCATATCTCAGCCACATCATTTAGAGAGAGCCATACACAAAACGGTACTATTACTGGAAGCAGAGTAAAGGCTCATTGAAACTTTTTTTTTGTTTTTGTGTATCTGGTTTGTTTAAAGGGTTCCCAATGTTTAAAGGGTTCCTGATGTTTTTAAATGGTTATGTTGAAAATCACATGTTATGTGATTGGTGGGAGTGTAAATGCAGCTGTCACCTATAGAGGGCGCATGTTTATTTTTATATTTCATTTTATCTCTTGTGACGTATCACGTCCTGTCTCACGCTCTGACTTGCCGTAGTTTGAGCAGATCTGGCAGAACGTGTCCAGACTTGTCGGAGAAGACAGTGCAGCAGATTTATGCACTTTATTTGTCAAAGCTAAAAGACTAAAGTACTAGAGTTATGAAGATAACCCCCTCCCATTGAGCTGCAAGCAGGCCAAAGTGGTTAGTAAAGCTTATTCACACTTTTCGTTTTGTTTTTGTAATTCTATTGACTGAATTGTATGAGTATTGACTGTTATTATTTCCTGCAATTGTAGTTCTACGGTGGTGATGAACGTGATTTGCATCAATAAACAGCCATCTGTAATTAAAGAACTCGGAGTCCTCGTCGTGCATCAATGGGCGGCACATACACTCTCACTACCGTAAGAGGAACGCCGTTTTTCATAACGAGAGAAGACACAAGTCCTCGATTACGTACTGGCCACAGGCCTTGCTAAGTCCACATGATAGTGACCAAAACAATCTTTTCCCTAGGAAAAAATTGTTTCCCCAAGCAGGAGCACAACCCCAGTAGAAGCTGAGGGATTACACCGTATCCCCACAAACATAGTGAAACAATATATTGTAAACAAAAACATGTTTGAGAGGAGGGGGGGGGGGAGCCCCAGGGAAACCGGGGGGATCACCCCTCACAACCTTACCCCTGATACGACTAGGTTGAACAGGTACCGCCCTGTTAATATGTGAACACGCTACCTGTTTATTGTCATCACAGGCTGAGAGAAGGACTCACCCCTCGATCATATGTCACTAAGCATAGCTTTGCAGGGTTATTAACCCAGCTAGTTGTGAGCTCAACCACGTTAACTAACGTTTACATGAACACACAAGTTCTCATCACAACCAAACCAGTTAATTTTTACTCACATAAAAAACAACGCCGATTTTCTAGGTAGAGAGAAACTATACCAGCGACAAGACAATTCACACACAACACATCGTATCCCCAATGTAGTGAAGCAACATACGTTTTGGAAAAAAACATCGTTATTAAAAAACATTTATTAGGGAAGGAAGGAAGAGGCGTTAAGTGTCCAGAGGACCCTTACCTACACCATGAACGCAGGCTGAGAGGACTGCAAACACTGGTCTCCACATTGACGAAAGTCCTCGCTGGTGGGGCAAAAAAGCTAAGACGCCCCCCTCCAACAGCCGATCACGGTGTAGGGCCGACTACATCCTCTGTCAAAGATGACGTCGTAGTCAGAGTGTTATGGCCTGCTATTCTCACGGCTAATGTTCAACGGTGTAGCATAAGCTAACAGTCAACTCAGGCCGACTGGTAGCAACAAGCTAACGTTCCTAGCCGAGCGAACGCAACAAGCTAGCGCGCAGCTAACAGCTAACTGGCTAACAGGTAGCTCACCCAGCTAGCACGTAAGCTAAGCAGCTATCACCGAACTGCACACGAGAGAACACAATAAAGCCAACACTTCAGACAGCCGCCGTCTGACTCCCTCCTCATCCTAGGAGAGAAGAGAAAAAGAAGTTAACACAGTTTCCAGAACGGTGATTAACAGATATACAGCGGTATCGGCACAATTCCCTCATGGGCTGCAGCCGAATTGAGCGTGGAGCTTCCGATAACGAAACACCAAACCCACTTTCCTTGTGATAGGGTAACTTTCAACTTGAAAGATGGGGCCTTCACGTGACAGAGAGAAATCCGCTCGTCCAAAGATCCGGGGTTTTAACCACAGATCCTGATCACGGCCCACTAGTTTGACTACCGTGGGCTTCAAACCAGGACCCTCTCTCTGCCGTCTAAGTGGCAGAAAAATGGTACTAGTCTGGGGCCGGCTTTCGTAAATCGTGCAGCTAATCCCCTCATAGCAACACAACTGGCGCTCGCGTAGCAAAATCATCACTCACCCAGAGAGGACTAGCTTCTCACAACAGACGTCGCCCCTCCTGCACAGTCCAGCTGCAGAACCGAAGGTAATACCTGTCCAGCTGCAGCTTGGAGGACTGCAGGTGGGGATTAGACCAGCGACGCGAGCCCCTAATACGAAAAAGCCGGTGGAGGTCAGAATGATCATCATCTTCCAGACACCTATCGCTGTATTTTCTCGAAAATAGTGAGAGAGAAAACAAAGATATAATGTCAACGTAGTTCTACTTTCTTCAAAAATCCATCATCTTCAAAGTGTGGTACTTTGCAGGCACTTGACGTGGTGAAAATTGAAGAAGGAGCTGATGGTATGGCCACACCCCTGCTTATGTAGGTAGCGGATGGGGGTGTGGCCAGACAGATGATGGTATGTAAAGGTACATGTGAGAATTTATTTCAGTTCAATACTGGATATGAAGAGTATTGCAATAGACGCTGAGCAGAGCTATGCGATATATAACTAATAACAATGTCGATTGTCAGTGAGTTTCTTCGGGTCAACATGCAAAAAACAGATAATTTTTTCATCGATACATTTCCATTTTATACCGTGGTGAATATGAGTATAGTTTTAGAGTGATCCTGTGTAATCCCAGGAAACTCCGCCAAACAGCGCTTTACTGCATTTCATTATAAAGCGTGCCATTTCTCGCCTGATTATTGAATCAATCTAAAATCAATGCTAGATTATCGGTATTATGTTTCCTCATGCATGCACGAAAGGGTGGGGGGGGGGGGGCATTTTTCTATGCTTTGATCGCCACCAACGGCATACATTACACAGTACATTACAGACACATGCTGCGATCGCGGGGAAAAATTATCGGATCAACGCAAGATTGATAACATATAGTCCTTACGTTGGCTATGATGTACTGCAAACAGAATAATCCAATTATCTGATCGCCATTCCAAATACTGATCGCGATCGTGTGTCCAACGTTATCCAGCATTGCACATGAACGGGCAGACGGGGACCCTCATCGATGCCATCCCTATAAGCGCTTGTTTTGCTGGAGTGTTTCGACCCCACCCCCACGCCGCAGCTCAGCGGAGAAAACAAACCACATTGTTTCAAATGGAGTGAAATAACGGCCGCATGAATGATATGAATGGATATAGTTAATAAAAGAAATAACGATTAAAACCAGACTTTTCTCGGGTTTGGCGCTCAAGCCGACTTATCTCGGGTCTGGCGTCCATTGTGTTAAGGCGTGCTTGACAACGATTGTGGATGGTCAGATATACTCAGTGGTGGGAAAAGTACACAGTTCCTTTACTTTAAGTAAAAGTAGAAATACCCAGATCAAATTGTAGGCTACTCTGGGAAAAGTGAAAGTCCTCCATAATAATAAATACATACAGCAAAGAAATGGCCTCCTGTTAAGACAGCATGTCATTCTGGATCACTCCAGTTCACCCTGATATGTCCTCTCTCAAATGGCATGTCCAGTTTATTTGTATAACCTATTATTACATGATTCAATGGGCTTCACAAGCCCACAATGGAACAACAAATGGAAGACTGGACATTTTTACTGCATAGTCAAAACTAAGCAAACGTCCTCCATTCAAAATTTGACTTGAGTAAAAGTATTGAAGTATTTGATATTGAATGTAAGTATCAAAAGTAATACTTGCAGTGCTTGGGATCATTCAGTCTTTGATGATATGTTGCTTATGCTGGTTATGTTGGTTATGCTGGTTATGTTGGTTATGCTGGTTATGTTAGTTATGTTGGTTATGCTGGTTATGTTGGTTATGTTGGTTATGCTGGTTATGCTGGTTATGTTGGTTATGCTGGTTATGCTGGTTATGTTGGTTATGTTGGTTATGTTGGTTATGCTGGTTATGTTGGTTATGCTGGTTATGTTGGTTATGTTGGTTATGTTGGTTATGTTGGTTATGCTGGTTATGTTGGTTATGCTGGTTATGTTGGTTATGTTGGTAATGTTGGTTATGTTGGTTATGTTGGTTATGCTGGTTATGTTGGATATGCTGGTTATGTTGGTTATGCTGGTTATGTTAGTTATGTTGGTTATGCTGGTTATGTTAGTTATGCTGGTTATGTTGGTTATGCTGGTTATGTTGGTTATGCTGGTTATGTTAGTTATGTTGGTTATGCTGGTTATGTTGGTTATGATTGTTATGCTGGTTATGTTGGTTATGTTGGTTATGTTGGTTATGTTGGTTATGCTGGTTATGCTGGTTATGTTGGTTATGTTGGTTATGCTGGTTATGTTGGTTATGCTGGTTATGTTGGTTATGTTGGTTATGTTAGTTATGTTGGTTATGCTGGTTATGTTGGTTATGTTGGTTATGCTGGTTATGTTGGTTATGCTGGTTATGTTGGTTATGTTGGTTATGTTGGTTATGCTGGTTATGTTGGTTATGTTGGTTATGCTGGTTATGTTGGTTATGCTGGTTATGTTGGTTATGCTGGTTATGCTGGTTATGTTGGTTATGTTGGTTATGTTGGTTATGTTGGTTATGCTGGTTATGTTGGTTATGCTGGTTATGTTGGTTATGTTGGTTATGTTGGTTATGCTGGTTATGCTGGTTATGCTGGTTATGTTTGTTATGTTGGTTATGCTGGTTATGTTGGTTATGCTGGTTATGCTGGTTATGTTTGTTATGTTGGTTATGTTGGTTATGCTGGTTATGTTGGTTATGCTGGTTATGTTGGTTATGTTGGTTATGTTGGTTATGCTGGTTATGTTGGTTATGCTGGTTATGTTGGTTATGTTGGTTATGTTGGTTATGTTGGTTATGTTGGTTATGCTGGTTATGTTGGTTATGCTGGTTATGCTGGTTATGCTGGTTATGCTGGTTATGTTTGTTATGTTGGTTATGTTGGTTATGTTGGTTATGCTGGTTATGTTGGTTATGCTGGTTATGTTGGTTATGTTGGTTATGTTGGTTATGCTGGTTATGTTGGTTATGCTGGTTATGCTGGTTATGTTGGTTATGTTGGTTATGCTGGTTATGCTGGTTATGTTGGTTATGCTGGTTATGTTGGTTATGCTGGTTATGCTGGTTATGTTGGTTATGCTGGTTATGCTGGTTATGTTGGTTATGCTGGTTATGCTGGTTATGCTGGTTATGTTGGTTATGTTGGTTATGTTGGTTATGCTGGTTATGCTGGTTATGTTGGTTATGTTGGTTATGCTGGTTATGTTGGTTATGCTGGTTATGTTGGTTATGTTGGTTATGCTGGTTATGTTGGTTATGCTGGTTATGCTGGTTATGTTGGTTATGCTGGTTATGTTGGTTATGTTGGTTATGCTGGTTATGCTGGTTATGCTGGTTATGCTGGTTATGTTGGTTATGCTGGTTATGCTGGTTATGTTGGTTATGCTGGTTATGCTGGTTATGCTGGTTATGTTGGTTATGTTGGTTATGTTGGTTATGCTGGTTATGCTGGTTATGTTGGTTATGTTGGTTATGCTGGTTATGCTGGTTATGTTGGTTATGCTGGTTATGTTGGTTATGCTGGTTATGCTGGTTATGTTGGTTATGCTGGTTATGCTGGTTATGTTGGTTATGCTGGTTATGCTGGTTATGCTGGTTATGTTGGTTATGTTGGTTATGTTGGTTATGCTGGTTATGCTGGTTATGTTGGTTATGTTGGTTATGCTGGTTATGTTGGTTATGCTGGTTATGTTGGTTATGTTGGTTATGCTGGTTATGTTGGTTATGCTGGTTATGCTGGTTATGTTGGTTATGCTGGTTATGTTGGTTATGTTGGTTATGCTGGTTATGCTGGTTATGCTGGTTATGCTGGTTATGTTGGTTATGCTGGTTATGCTGGTTATGTTGGTTATGCTGGTTATGCTGGTTATGCTGGTTATGTTGGTTATGTTGGTTATGTTGGTTATCTCTGCTGTCGGGACAAAACCTCATAACTCCAAAAACCCAACTTTTCAGCAGATGAAAAAAACTAACACAGATTTGAGGGTGAATAGAGTTAGGAGGTTTAGACAGATGATCGGTTTAATGCTTTCCCATTGTTTAAACTTTGTAAAACCCACACACACATATGGAGGATGATCTACGGAGTTGATTTATATAATAAAAAAATAAATAAAAAAATGGAGTTATGAGGTTTTGTCCCGACAGCAGCGTTATGTTGGTTATGCTGGTTATGCTGGTTATGTTGGTTATGTTGGTTATGTTGGTTATGTTGGTTATGTTGGTTATGCTGGTTATGTTGTTTATGTTGGTTATGTTGGTTATGATGGTTATGCTGGTTATGATGGTTATGTTGGTTATGATGGTTATGTTGGTTATGTTAGTTATGCTGGTTATGATGGTTATGCTGGTTATGATGGTTATGTTGGTTATGTTGGTTATGCTGGTTATGTTGGTTATGTTGGTTATGTTGGTTATGTTGTTTATGTTGGTTATGTTGTTTATGCTGGTTATGCTGGTTATGCTGGTTATGCTGGTTATGCTGGTTATGTTGGTTATGATGGTTATGCTGGTTATGCTGGTTATGTTGGTTATCGCTGCTGTCGGGACAAAACCTCATAACTCCATTTTTTATTATTATATAAATCAACTCCGTAGATCATCCTCCATATGTGTGTGTGGGTTTTACAAAGTTTAAACAATGGGAAAGCATTAAACCGATCATCTGTCTAAACCTCCTAACTCTATTCACCCTCAAATCTGTGTTAGTTTTTTTCATCTGCTGAAAAGTTGGGTTTTTGGAGTTATGAGGTTTTGTCCCGACGCAGCGTTATGTTGGTTATGTTAGTTATGCTGGTTATGCTAAAAAGTTGTACTCAAGTAGAGTACTTCAGTGAAAATACCCCCCAGCACTGGATGTACTGTATACTGTAGTATGGGAGCACAGTCTGTAGCATTATTCCCTTTTATTCTCTATTATAGTTGAATTCTAAACTAAAACTAGGCATAGGATTTGGTGGAATGATCAGACAATCCAATCTGTAAAACTCATGTAATCAGCAAAAGGACATGTTTAAAGGAACACACCAACATTATGTGAAATGTGCTTATCGTTATATTATATTTTCTTCTCCAGAGTCGGACAAGAATGTATACCAGTTTCTTGTCTGTATACGTTCAGTAGAAAGCTAGCTTAGCACAAATGAATGGAAGCTGATATGGACCACTAGCCTAGCTCAGGGAACGTTTTGGGCCAACAGCTAGGCTGGCTAGTCCGTATCTGCTTCCCTTCATTTGTGCTAAATGGTAAATGGCTGCATTTATATAGCAGCTTTTATCCAAAGCGCTTTAACATTTCTGTTCCTCACATTCACCCATTCACTCACACATTCACACACCGACGGCGGAGGCGACCATGCAAGGTGCCGACCTGCTCATCAGGAGCAATTAGGGGTAAAGTGTCTTGCTCAAGGACACTTCGACACACTGCCCGGGAGGAGTGGGAATTGAACCGGGAACCTTCCAATTACCAGACGACCGCTCTACCCCCTGAGCCTCTGAGCCACTATCCCGCTTGCAGATAGATTTCTGCTGAACGCACAGAAAACTGGTGACTATTGTTGTGGAATATTCAAATGAGCCAAACAGTAAGCTGTAGGAATTCAGACGAGTCAATTTGTATTATAAAAATATATAGAACATAGTTTATTAATCTGTTTCCACAGAGCTCAGTTTACAATCAGACATGCTAAACGTCTGACCAGAAAGTGATCAGACATGCTAAACGTCTGACCAGAAAGTGATCAGACATGCTACACGTCTGACCAGAAAGTGATCAGACATGCTACACGTCTGACCAGAAAGTGATCAGACATGCTACACGTCGTCTGACCAGAAAGTGATCAGACATGCTACACGTCTGACCAGAAAGTGATCAGACATGCTAAACGTCTGACCAGAAAGTGATCAGACATGCTACACGTCTGACCAGAAAGTGATCAGACATGCTAAACGTCTGACCAGAAAGTGATCAGACATGCTACACGTCTGACCAGAAAGTGATCAGACATGCTAAACGTCTGACCAGAAAGTGATCAGACATGCTACACGTCTGACCAGAAAGTGATCAGACATGCTACACGTCTGACCAGAAAGTGATCAGACATGCTAAACATCTGACCAGAAAGTGATCAGACATGCTAAACGTCTGACCAGAAAGTGATCAGACATGCTACACGTCTGACCAGAAAGTGATCAGACATGCTAAACATCTGACCAGAAAGTGATCTGACATGCTAAACGTCTGACCAGAAAGTGATCAGACATGCTACACGTCTGACCAGAAAGTGATCAGACATGCTACACGTCTGACCAGAAAGTGATCAGACATGCTAAACGTCTGACCAGAAAGTGATCTGACATGCTAAACATCTGACCAGAAAGTGATCAGACATGCTAAACGTCTGACCAGAAAGTGATCTGACATGCTACACGTCTGACCAGAAAGTGATCTGACATGATAAACGTCTGACCAGAAAGTGATCTGACATGCTACACGTCTGACCAGAAAGTGATCTGACATGCTAAACGTCTGACCAGAAAGTGATCAGACATGCTAAACGTCTGACCAGAAAGTGATCTGACATGATAAACGTCTGACCAGAAAGTGATCTGACATGATAAACGTCTGACCAGAAAGTGATCTGACATGCTAAACGTCTGACCAGAAAGTGATCTGACATGATAAACGTCTGACCAGAAAGTGATCTGACATGCTAAACGTCTGACCAGAAAGTGATCTGACATGATAAACGTCTGACCAGAAAGTGATCAGACATGCTAAACGTCTGACCAGAAAGTGATCTGACATGCTAAACGTCTGACCAGAAAGTGATCTGACATGCTAAACATCTGACCAGAAAGTGATCTGACATGATAAACGTTTGACCAGAAAGTGATCAGACATGCTACACGTCTGACCAGAAATTGATCAGACATGCTAAACGTCTGACCAGAACGTGAGAAATAACTCTGGTCAGAACTTAGATTAAATACATAATTTACATGACGTACATAATATACCAGATATGATCATAAAGATAAACAGAATATGCCCTAGTGAGAGAATGAATAACAAAGATGGCTCTAGGGCTTTGTTGTGGCTTCACACTAGAACTGGAGAAAAATAACCTTGGGCGTCTCATATCACCTGGCCCTTTGGCTGTTGTTTATAAGAACACCGTCAGACTGTCACCTAGTGTCTTTGCCTAGTGGCCAACCCGTGGCTCGCGAGCCGCATGCGGCTCTTTGTCCGTCAATGTGCGGCTCTTCCATCCATAAAAAAATTAAATAAAAAATATTATAATTTTTTGTTCTTCTTTTTTTTACAATTTTTTTTTTTTTTACTTTTTCTTTTTTTTATGTCACTCATTCCATAAGGACGTAGAATAAACATTTAATTTTTTTTTTAAATGGTATTTGCATGTTCTTGGTATCTGAATCTAGGGACATATATGGATCAGTGTCAGAAATAGTGTGTATGTTACTGGGCTTGAGTAAATTGTAATGAACCAAATGAGAATATCAATTCAATTTAAAAAAATATATTATCTTTGACTGTGAATAACACCATGCTAAAATTTACCAGACCTGAAAAATCTAAGCAAATGAATAAAGGGAAGTTGATTAAACAGAAGGTTTTGTAGATACAGTACTGAATTCTGCCATCTTTTTTATAATGTAAATTTCTCCACCATTTTTCATCGTATTGCAACACCGTTTTTTGCAAGACGTTCACAGAAAGGTAGAGAAACGAACTGCGTTCTGTTTTATTGCAATAACGTTCAGGTTTGTGGGAGATAATCCCAAAAAATAAGAGAAATAAAAAAGTGTATCCAGAAGTCAGATGATTGACAGGGGCTGGTGTGAGCTGGGTAGGGTAGTTTTTCGAAATTCGAAAGCCCTGAGTCTCTTCCTTCAAAACACTACACTCACTTTTGGCTGTGCCACTTCCTCCTGTCAATATGCGCCGGTTTCCGACTCAATGCCCTGAGATTTCTATAATCTTATATTTCACTAATAACAGTTAAAATAATTGGTAAACAAACGTAATGCTGAAAATATACACTTTTACTGTATATCTTGAGCTTAAGAGGTTAACCCTGTGAGGCCCAAATTAAAAAGACATTAGCAACTTCAGAGGCCAGATGGTGGGACATATAAACACATTTACTATCAAATAGCATTGTGAGGCTGAACAACAGGACCAATTGACTATATATGTGCTTAAATTTTTTTAAATAAACATTCTTTTTTTAAATGGCTAAAAGTGATTTTGTAATTTTGCAACCGTGAGGCCCAAATAAAAAAGACATTCGCAACTTCAGAGGCCAGAGGGTGAGACCTATAAACACATGAAGGGTGCCGTGACTGAAAAAAAAGGTTGAGAAACGCTGGTATATGGTGTGGCTCTTTGTGGTACCACAGTAATTTTTGTGGCTCTTAGTCTCTGACTGGTTGGCCACCCTGTCAGACTAGTTAAAGCTGTACAGAGATTTAACACAGATGGACATAGATAACATTTCCCTCACACTATCTTCTTATCTGACTCTGGAGAAGACGGTAAGAGCATTTCCCATAATGTTGCTGTGTTCCTTTCAATTTAGTGCTTTAGTCAAAACGAGTGTATATTGGTGAATATTATTTTAATGCAGACATGTGCTTATCCTTTTCCTGGATATATATATATATATATATATATATATATATATATATATATATATATATATATATATATATATATATATATATATATATATATATATATATATATATATATATATATATATATATATATATATATATATATATATATATATATATATATATATATATATAAGGCTGTCAAATATATCGCGTTAATATCGCGTTAACTCCCGATTCTATTAATGCCACAAATGTTTTTAACTCAAGATTAACTAAAAATTTTTTTTTTTTTTTTTTTTTTTTTTTACTAGACTTCACTCAGGTGTATTATTGATGCTCTCATTGATACTATGTTTGTTTCTGAAGTGTGTGTGTGTGTGTGTGTGTGTGTGTGTGTGTGTGTGTGTGTGTGTGTGTGTGTGTGTGTGTGTGTGTGTGTGTGTGTGTGTGTGTGTGTGTGTGTGTGTGTGTGTGTGTGTGTGAGATATAGAGAGAGAGGGGGGTGAGAGAGATGAGGAAGGGGCAAAAGAGAAAAAGAGCTGGGAGAGTGTGTGTGTGAGGGAGAGAGGGGGGTGTGTGATTAATCAGCCCTTGTGTGTGTGAATGTAACAAGTTCCTAACGTTTTCTTTCCCCTATTATTTCATGCACACTTTATTCATTGTTTTAAATTATTATTTTCTTTTAAGTTATTTTGTGCATCACTCTGTTTTGAATTTGATGCAAATTTGCAATGCATATATATACTAATATATATAGTGCTGTCAAACGATTAAAATATTTAACTCGATTAATCGCATGATTGTCCATAGTTAACTCGCGATTAATCACAAATTAATCGCATTTTTTTTTTAATTTTTTTTTTACCTTAAACAGATCTTTTTCAAGTTCCAAGTTTTAATACTCTTATCAACATGCGAGTCAACAACTGCTTGCTTTGTGCAGCCATTTAACACAAAAGGATGACCCTCATGCATTGCAAATTTGCATCAAATTCAAAACAGAGTGATGCACAAAATAACTTAAAAGAAAATAATAATTTAAAACAATGAATAAAGTGTGCATGAAATAATAGGGGAAAGAAAACGTTAGGAACTTGTTACATTCACACACACAAGGGCTGATTAATCACACACCCCCCTCTCTCCCTCACACACACACTCTCCCAGCTCTTTTTCTCTTTTGCCCCTTCCTCATCTCTCTCACCCCCCTCTCTCTCTATATCTCACACACACACACACACACACACACACACACACACACACACACACACACACACACACACACACACACACACACACACACACACACTTCAGAAACAAACATAGTATCAATGAGAGCATCAATAATACACCTGAGTGAAGTCTAGTAAATTTTTTTTTTTTTTTTTTTTTTTTTTTTTAGTTAATCTTGAGTTAAAAAAATTAGTGGCATTAATAGAATCGGGAGTTAACGCGATATTAACGCGATATATTTGACAGCCTTAATATATATATATATAAAGTATATATTCAATAAATATCTTGACTATAACCTATTTCACTGAAAATAACTTCTTTTTATTTGTATACATTTCCTTAAAATGAGCCAGGATTTTCTTTTATTCCTTTATTTTTTACTCAAAGTGAGGATAATTCAACCCTGTCATGTTCCAGTGCCACACATTAAACATCTACATTTGTTTTTCTCTAAAACTCTCTATGTTTAATATAGCATAGTAGCACGGCTAGCCATAAATGATGTCAACCTATATCCAAAACTCATTACAGAAAAACATCTTGGCACATTGTAAGGAAATGTTTCATATATAGAATTGCCGAATTACACTGTAAAAAGGGAGAACCCTTTTAATGACCAATTGGTCGACCAGCTTCTGAGTGTTCATAACACTAGCCGTATTCTCTATGAGTGTTCATAACACCAGCCCTATTCTCTATGAGTACTCATAACAACCTCCTGTATGTACACTGCTCTTTGAATATTTTGACAAAATGTATACATGACTTACAGTAGAGAATCTGCCCAATGTTACCAGCCAGTAAAACCGCACACAGCAGTCCCAGACTCACAGCAGCACACCTGGAACACCTCATCCTTCTCTGGAAGTCCACTGAAACACATAGTCATCATGAACTCAGGCCTTTTTCTTTAACCTTTTGTAGAGTGGTAGTGAAATGTTAACCTTCTGTAGTGTGGTAGTGAAAGGGTTAACCTTCTGTAGTGTGGTAGTAAAAGGGTTAACCTTCTGTAGTGTGGTAGTGAAAAGGTTAACCTTCTGTAGTGTGGTAGTGAAAGGTTAACCTTCTGTAGTGTGGTAGTGAAAGGTTAACCGTCTGTAGTGTGGTAGTGAAAGCTTAACCTTCTGTATTGTGGTAGTGAAAGCTTAACCGTCTGTAGTGTGGTAGTGAAAGGGTTAAATCAGGGTTAGTGTGGTAGTGACAGGGTTAATTCAGTGTTAGTGTATGTGCTGCTCACTTGTCATCATGTCTGCCTACGCCTGTGTCTGTGTGTTGGCACTGTACCTTGGGTCACAAGTCCTTCCATCGCGAGGCACTTTTTGCCATAGATGTCATCGTCAATATCCATGGTGTCCATGTTGGAAATGGTCTCGGCGCAGTGTTGGTCCAATAGGTCTCGTTTTGTCGGTGTTCCCGATTAAAGGAGACGTAGCAATTATTTAGCTTAGTTAAAGGACAAGTTGATAATGAATCGATTTGAATGCATTTTTTAAATTATGCCACAAACTTGGCACAAAAGATTCCCTCCTGTGAAGACGGCATGCTTTTATAATACATATTTGTCGGTGTCATCGTCTTGTTGGACCGAAACTGATCTCTCATTGGACCAAGCGGTTATGGTGCAAGCGGTAATGGTTATGCAAACATGACCACATCACCCCCACCCTCAGATCACCTCACTGGCACAACGTGGAACACAGGATCGAGTACAAGGTCTCCCTTCTCACTCACCAGTGCGTACACGGTGGTGCCCCTGCCTACCTCAAGGAACTCCTCACCCCCCTGTCCTCCTCACGCTCCCTCCGCTCCGGCACAGCCTACCTCCTCAAAGCCCCCAGGACTAAGCTGCACACCATGGGCGATCGAGCTTTCTGCTCTGCCGAAACCCAGACTGTGGAATGCTCTCCCCAACCACCTGAGAGCACCACAAACTGTTGAAACTTTTAAACGTGGACTCAAGACCTACCTTTTTAGAAAGGCCTTTTATTAGTTTTTATGTCTTATCATATGTTGTTCTGCTATGTGTTCTTCTTTTTTTATATATCTATTTTAATTGTATTCTTTTTAACTATGTAGCACTCTGAGATTCTCAGGAAGGTAGGGTGCGTTACAAATGAAATGTATTATTATTATATTATTATTATGACAGGCTTGGCTTGGGAATCCAGACTGGAGTCGTTCTGGGGTGACTCCAGTTCACCCTGATATGTCCTCTCTCAAATGTCAAGTCAAGTTAATTGTATAACCTATCATTACATGATTCAATAGGCTTCACAAGCCCACAATGGAACAACAAATGGAAGACTGGATATTTTTACTGCATAGTCAAAACTTGCTGTGAACTTGCTGTCAAAGTAAACAAAATTAGGATACATACACGTTGGGAAATCAACCTTTTTGGGGACGTTTGTTTTCCCAGAGGCTATTCTGTAACATTGGTGAGATGCCAGTAGTTTAAAACACTAAACATGGTCTGTAGACGCCGACTGCAGACCATGGGACAAGGGGAGGGACAAGGAAACACAAGTCGCTGGTCCTGAAATGGATCGTTATTGAGAGGATAATAGTATTTATTTTCACATATTTTTAATGGCTCTTCTCGGCAGGACTGGATCCAGCATTTGTTGCGTTGCAGGGCTGCTATTATGTAACCCTGCATGTCCCCATAATACATTTAGGAACTACTGCCCTCTGTATTGTACAAGGATGTCCTGTTGCCACATTCATCACATCTATAGTTTCTTATTCCCACTGATTATTGATTGGAGTCATTCGCTTGACACCCTTACATGACTCTTACATACATACATACATACATACATACATACATACATACATACATACATACATACATACATACATACATACATACATACATACATACATACATACATACATACATACATACATACATACATACATACATACATACATACATACATACATACATACATACATACATACATGCATGCATGCATGCATGCATGCATGCATGCATGCATGCATACATACATACATACATACATACATACATACATACATACATACATACATACATACATACATACATACATACATACATACATACATACATACATACATACATACATACATACATACATACATACATACATACATACATACATACATACATAATACATACAATAGTTACATTTATGTGGGATCCATCCTGTAACATTCAGATTGTTAGAAGTCAATGATATAAAAGTAAGTGCCCGCAGTTTATCATTTCACCTGTTATATATCGCAAATGTGTCTGTGTTCGGTGATTGACTGGAAGAGGCGCTAGGTTGGCTAACGTGATATTTCCTGATTGAGCTAACATACCAACCGTCGTTATTTTATTTCATGTAACGTTACAGTATAAACTAGCATAGTGCCGTTTGTGTCACTGGCTAAATGTGCTGAATATTTTATATACTTATATATATATATGTGATATCATTTGTGTTATTATATATGCTTTTATGTATGACAGTTCTTGTTTATGCTTCAGCCGTTAATTAATTGTTTTACCCATGATCAAATAACTAATAGCAATAAAAAAAGTTGAAGTCCAAGGCAGCTCTACACATTTTTAAAAGCCTTTATTTAATGGCTCACATTATTTAGATCATTTAAAATAAACCAACATGTTTCGGCCTACATAGGGCCTTCATAAGGGTATAGATGAATATATATATATATATATGTAGTGTGAGGATACTGAAGAAGACTATTGTGTTGAGCATGGAGCAGTCTCTTCAAGCTCTGACGAGGATGCTGATGAAAGAGGGGATTTTCTTAGTGATAGCCATGATGATGAAAGAGGGGATTTTCCTACAGATAGTTTAGCGGATGGTTTGAGAAACTGGGCATTACATTTAGGCATTTCATTGATAGCTTTCTCTGCTCTTTTGTCTATACTGAAAGTTAGGGTTAGCTCTGAACCCTGGTGGTCTCTGACGAGCCCTGAACCCCAACGGTCTGTGACTGGATCTCAACAACGAGATGAAAGCCGAAGACAGTCAAGAACAACTACTTCAAGTGGTCATGCTCAAGAATCAAGAGGTTTATTTGTCACATACATACAGGGGCATACAGTGAAATGCGGGTGGTCTTGCCCGCATTGATTGTGCAAAATACAATAATAAAATAGGCATAGAAAAAAATCAAATAGGTAAGACACAAGATATGCATGGTAAAAAAAAGACATGCTGAGTTCCTGAGAAACTGGTTCCTATATACACTACTATACAATATACAATTTACAATTTTAACTCTTAATGTGTCTAAACTATACTATTAGTACCTCCTTCCTTTAAAGTGACTTTCTATTTTTATAAAGTGACATTTTGTTCAAGTGATAGTTTTAGCGGTTGCCGCATGAGTGTGTGTGTGTGTGTGTGTGTGTGTGTGTGTGTGTGTGTGTGTGTGTGTGTGTGTGTGTGTGTGTGTGTGTGTGCGTGTGCGTGAGCGTGTGTGTGTGTGTGTGTGTCTGTAGGAATAACTGATTTTCAAAATGAATTACTAATTCTATAGGCCATTTCTTATGCTGATGTAGGCAATTTTTTTTTTGGTAAAAAAACAAAAAAGTTCAAATTGTGATTTTGGCAGGCGGCTGGGTGGCGCAGCGGAGATTGCGCTCGTCACCAATGCGAGAGACTCCGGTCTCGAATCCAGGTGTCAGCATTGCCTCCGGGAGGGAGGGAGGGAGGGAGGGAGGGAGGGAGAGAGAATGGGAGGGAGAACGGGAGAGAGATGGATCACAAACTCAACTCAGTGGTGGTCATTGTCGATAGCAAGCTGAGGAGGTGACCAGCACATTTTACTTGTATTAGCATGACAGAAGAAGTCTATGTGGAAATGATCAGGTCACTGAGTTCTGAAGGTCGGTACTGAGGTTTACTGTTGTTGTTGTTGTTGTTGTTGTTGTTGTTGTTGTTGTTGTTGTTGTTGTTGTTGTTGTTGTTGTTGTTGTTGTTGTTGTTGTTGTTGTCACCCCCTTCCCCACAACAGAATTTGGGCAGCAATTTAAACGATACTTTACAATAATAACCAAGCAGCCAACAGTTTTGAAGACAAAATAGAACCGTAGAATATCCCCATCCCTGTTATATAGCCGCGCACCCATCTCTCCATACACAGAATTTAGAGAGGGAAAAGAAAACAAGGAATACAAGTGAACAAGCAAACCATAAACATAAATAATAATAATAATAAACTTTATTTGTATAGCACCTTTCATACGAGAATCGCAGCCCAAAGTGCTTCACAGCAGTAAAATAGACATAACATTTGCATTAAATAGACAGAATAGAAGTAATGCAGAGTCTAAGAAAAGGGGTAAAAGCAATGTAGACAATAACAATGGTCACACAGTTTAGAACCTGACAGTCTTTCTTCCAGTTTGATACCCACACAGTTTAGAACCTGACAGTCTTTCTTCCTGCTTGATGTCCTTAGTAGAACACCCTTACCTTCCAGGTTTATGTAGGTAGTGTTGAAGACGAGCTTTGACCTGGTCATAAGTTAGAAAGGCCATGTAGCCTGGGTGGGTCACTGCCAACTGGTTCCAGTTCCTTATTAGTGACCTCCACGGCTAGGGGAGAGGGAGAGAGATGGAGAGAGAGAGGGAGAGCGAGAGGGAGAGAGAGAGGGAGAGAGATGTCATGAACTGAACTAGTGGTTATCTTTTTGCGCTATGATCAGGTTAATATAAACACTGAATGTACCTGAAACAGTCTAGTGAAGATGTCAAACTCAAACACTGAGATGTGGTCGTTAGAGCTGAGGTCCACAGTGGACTTCAGGGCCCTGGACTCCATCCCTTCCTCAAAGGCTTGCACACTCTGCAGTTGCTGCTTAAACCTAGTCCACTGTACTATAGACCTGGTAAAAAATAAATGTAAAATAAAAAAGGAACGAAAGAGAATGAGAGAGGGAGAGAGAGAGAGAGAAGGGGAAGATAAAGTGAGAGAGCGTGACATTGTAAATATTTGGTTGGTTGTATTCTGACACATTCCGATTGTGACTAAATCACAACCATCAGCAGCACAGCACAAAAACAATTCTATAACCTGCTACGGTTTGTATCAAGGGGGTTACTTAGTAGCACTGGCGGACTCAGGGGGGGGGGGTGCGCCCACGGTTGAAAAACGTGCGCTAACGTGCCCTTTTGAGTGGGGGGAAATTTGAGGGTGTGCCCTATTGGTGCTTTTCCAATGGTCTAAACTTAACCATGTGCCCCACGGTTAAATAATGTCATGCAAAAGTGCCCTTTTGAGTGGCAAGAATTATAGAGGACGTGCCCATTGGTGCCCTTCCAATGGTCTAAACTTGACCATGTGCCCACACAGTTGAAAACATCGCGCTAAAGTGCCCTTTGAGTGGCAAAAACTATAGAGGATGTGCCCATTGGTGCCCTTCCAATGGTCTAAACTTGACCATGTGCCTCCACAGTTGAAAACATCGTGCTAAAGTGCCCTTTTGAGTGGCAAAAATGAGAGGACGTGCCCATTGGCGCCCTTCCAATGGTCTAAACTTGACCATGTGCCCCCACAGTTGAAAAACATCACGCAAAAGTGCCCCTTTGAGTGAAAAAACTAGAGGATGTTCCCCTCCAATGGTCTAGATTTGACCATGTGTCCCCACAGTTGAAAACATCGCGCTAAACCTAAAGTGCCCCTTTGAGTGAAAAAACTAGAAGATGTGCCCCTCCAATGGTCTAAACTTGACCATGTGCCCCCACAGTGGAAAACATCGTGCTAAACCTAAAGTGCCCTTTTGAGTAGCAAAAACTAGAGGACGTGCCCATTGGTGCCCTTCCAATGGTTAAACTTGACCATGTGCCCCCACAGTTGAAAACATCACGCTAAAGTGCCCTTTTGAGTGGCAAAAATTAGAGGACGTGCCCATTGGTGCCCTTCCAATGGTCTAAACTTGACCATGTGCCCCGACGGTTAAATAATGTCACGCAAAAGTGTTAGCTACAACTCTGAGCAGCCCCGTCACTACAATATTCCATCCATTTAAGTTTTCAGTCTTAGACACATCCCCTCTGTTCAGATGCCAGAGGGCTTAATGCAGTCTGAGCTGTAACCCTGCACCCTACTGATGTGTGTGAGGTAGGTAATACAGCAAGCTTTCTTTGAAGTTGCAAAGATTGAGTTTGTTTTACCAATTATGCATTACTAAATACTAATGTGTGTACACTGCAAGTGCTTTTATTGATGGCAGTATGTTTTAGCCTAGGCTACTGTAGCTAGCTAACTAAACAGGTACCTTGCTTAGCTGGTAGAAATAAAGTGTACAAATAATTTTTGGACTATTTGCACAAAATATACCGATAGCACTTTAAAGTTCAGTGTGAATTGCTTTTGAAAGCTTTGATTGATTGATTGATTGATTGATTGATTGATTGATTGATTGATTGATTGATTGATTGATTGATTGATTGATTGCACATTTTATTAACAGATTGCAGACTGGGTACAATACAGTACAGCTCAATACACACAATTGTTAAGAGGATGCAGACCAGAGAAAGACTTTCGTCTTGTTTACATCAGGGTCCCCCATTTTCAATTCATCATAACATATCATACATGACATACAGATAGACAGTACTGCTACATCTATACATTTATGACATACCAGATTTACAAATACAGTACTGTTTTTAATACAAGAAGAGTCTAAAAAAAGAGAGTATATACATTTGATGAAGAAACTGTACATTGGAGGAGGTTGGTAGGTAGGAGGTTGGTAGGAGGGGTGGAGGGGGGGGGGTTGGGTAGGTGAGGTGGGGTGGGGTGGGGGGGAAACTGTACATTGGAGGTGGTGGGGTGGGGGGGGGGGGGTAACTGTACATTGGATTATCGACTAAACCTTACTTCCCAAGAAGAGGGTCTCGTGTATTATTGGGTTTAATAGGACATTTATTGTACATTGGAGGGGGTTGGGTTAGGACATTTACAGGGGTCAGTTTCGAATTGCAGTCTCTCGTAGGTGCTCTTTGAGAGTGGTTTTGAAAGTGGGTAGTGATTCACATTCCTTTACAGCTGTGGGTAGGGCGTTCCACATTGATGTGGCATAATTGCTAAACTTAAGAGTGCTAAACCTGTAGAAATCGTTGGAAAGGAGAGACGCACAATTTCTATCTTGCGACAACACCAAGTAGTGTGTCATTTATTATCTTTTTAGCACAAGTGACAGCTGTCAGATCTATGCCGTGCTAAACTCTGACAGCTCCTCGTCACAAAACATTTTATCAATGACATTCCACCAGCGCGTCTTCTCTAAGCCCAACCCCCAAAACCAACCTCATTACATTTACATTTTACATTTAGTCATTTAGCTGACGCTTTTATCCAAAGCGACTTACAAGTTCTGTGCGACAAGACAGCAAGAAGGGTATAACTCTATCAGCTGAGTAACAATGTTCATCAAAGTGTTGCGTGTTACAGTGTAGGTTAGTTTATTAGGACAAGTGCATGACAGTAAGGTTAGTCGGGGTTAGATTTTAATTTTTTTTTATCATTTCAGATAATGGTTGAAGAAGTGAGTCTTTAGTCGACGGCGAAAGATTGGACGGGATTCGGCTGTCCTAACTGGGATGGGTAGTTCATTCCACCATTGTAATAATAATGCAGGACCTGTTGCAGAGGTCTTTATTCGGCATGCAACGACACTCAATGTTTTAGTGGTACACACAGCGGTTAGTTTAGCACACACACCGGAACACACACGCATGCATTGTCTCTTTAGGATTGCAGATGCGATTTGTCTCTGCGATTAACCCATCCCGTCGTCCTTCCCCCCCAAGGGCAGCCGGGAGCAGACAGGCGTCAACGTGAGCCGCGCCAGGGGACCAATCCAAGTGCTCCTGTCCGTCTTCGTCAAGGACGCCACAGCGTTAGCGATCTGTTGTTGTGCATGTTTTTCCATTGGGTTTATCTTATCGGGGGGGAAACCCTTGCAAGCACATGCAAACATGCAAACTCCACACAGAAAGGCCTGGGAGATACCCCACCTGAGTACCTGGCATCATGGAAACCTGGTCCCCAAGCGGGAATCGAACCCTGGACCTTCTTGCTGTGAGGCGAGAGTGTTAACCACTACACCACCGTGCCGCATTGTGGGGCAAGGACTGAGAATAGGCGGCTTCTCTTTGATGACCCTCCGGGAGCTTGGATAGGAGTAGATCTGAGGCGGCCAGAAGATGCAGAGCGTAGGGGTCTTGCGGGTGTGTAGTTAGAGATCATTGACCGGAGGTAGGCGGGAGCGGTTCCCTTTGCCGCACAGTATGCTAGGTCGAGGGCCTTGAAGCGGATACGTGCAGCAATGGGGAGCCAGTGCAGGTCCCTAAGAAGTGGGGTGACATGGGCCGACTTCGGTAGGTTTGAGATCAGGCGGGCCGCTGCGTTTTGAATGAGTTGAAGAGGCTTGGTGGCAGTGGCCGGGAGGCCAGCTAGCAGTGCCAGTGCTAGCAGTGACAGTGCCCCATCAATACATCAAAACAATCTAATGGTGAATTATGTCCATAGCACCCACTACATACGTCCCCCCAGAATTCATCATAACAAAAGAAGTCAATGAACAGGAGGGCGGAGAACTCTGCCATAGCGGCTCCGCCTGACCCCTGTAGCGGCCGGCGCCGCTGTAGGGAAAACCTTAAGGGCCCTACGGCCACTCGGGCACAGGATAGGTGGCAAAGGGGTCTCGTGGGCCTTACTCGGAAGACGGGGCAAGGTAGGGGGTCGTCCCCGCCGTGGGGGCTGGGCCAGTCCAACAGGTTTGCCCAATCCACATGAGCCGGTTTAAGGCGGTCTATGGAAATGTGTTCCAGCTCCTGCCCATGTCCACAACAAAGTACTTGTCTCCAGCCTCCTAGACACGGAACGGACCGTCGTATGGAGGTTTCAAGGGGTCCCGGTGGGCATTGTGACGGATGAAAACATATTCCGCTGACTGCAGACTTTTAGGGACGTGCGACCGGGGAAGGCCGTGCTGTGAGGTGGGGACCGGTGTGAATACCTTAGCCTTCTCCAGAAGTGCTGTCCGCTGCTGGGCTGCACACCAGGGGGCAGTAATGTTAGGGATGAAATCCCCTGGCACCCGCAGAGGCTGACCGTAAACCAGCTCGGCCGAGGAGGTCTGAAGGTCTTCCTTGGGGGCCGTCGTGAGACCAAGCATGAGCCACGGGAGCCGGTCGACCCAGCCGCTGTCAATAAGGCTGGCCCGAAGTGCTGCTTTCATGGAGCGGTGAAAGCGCTAGCATAACCCATTGGCCTGCGGGTGGTATGACGTAGTCCGGTGTAGCTTCACACCCAGGCTCTTGGCGACCGTGTTCCAGAGCTCGGATGTGAACTGTGGGCCCCGGTCTGAAGAGAGGTCGGCTGGAGTGCCAAACCGGGCGACCCAGGTTCCAATAAAGGCCCTGGCCACCTCGGCGGACGTCGTGCCTGACAGTGGAACTGCCTCTGGCCAACGGGTAGTCCTGTCTACCATAGTAAAGAGGTAACTGAAGCCGTGTGAGGGGGGCAGGGGGCCCACTAGGTCAACGTTCACATGGTCGAACCTCCTTTCAGGTACAGGGAAGTGCTGCAGGGGGGCCTTGGTGTGACGGTACACTTTAGCGCGCTGGCACTCCAAACAGGAGTCAGCCCAGTCTCTCACATCTTTTCTAAGCCCAGGCCAGACAAACTTGGCGGACACTAGCCTCTGCGTAGGTTTCTTTCCCGGGTGGGAGAGGCCGTGAACAGCGTCATAAACACGCCGCCTCCATCCTGTGGGAACGATGGGGCGCGGCTGTCCCATAGAGACATCACACAGGAGTGTGGTGCCAGCGTTGTCAAAAACCACATCCTCTAACCGCATGCTTGAGGTGGCTGACCTGAAATCTCGCACTTCAGGGTCGGTAGCCTGGTCCGCCGCCATACCGGTGTAATCCAGCCCCAAGTGGATGGCGCCCGCTACAGCCCGGGAGAGGCAGTCTGCGACAAGGTTTGCTTTACCTGCCACATGTTTAATGTCAGTAGTGAACTCTGAGACATATGAGAGCTGTCGCTGTTGACGGGCGGACCATGGCTCAGACACCTTGGCCATGGCGAACGTCAGCGGCTTGTGATCCACGAAGGCAGTGAACTGGCGGGCCTCCAGCAGGAAACGAAAATAGCGGATGGCAAGGTAGAGGCCGAGGAGCTCCCGATCGAAGGTGCTATACCTCCGCTCGCTGGGGCTTAACTGGCGGCTGAAAAAAGCGAGCGGCTGGCAAGCCCCGCCTACCCACTGTTCAAACACTGCGCCCACGGCAAAATCTGAGGCGTCGGTGGTGATGGAGATTGGGGCCTTAAAGGAAGGATGTGCCAGCATGGTGGCGTTGGCTAGGGCAGCCTTGGCATCCAGAAAAGCTTTGTCTCTCTCTGCAGACCAGTCGACAGCATGTTTTGGCGCTTTACCCCTAAGGGCCTCATACAAAGGCCGCATAATCCGAGCCGCCTGGGGAATAAAGCGGTGATAAAAGTTGATCATTCCGAGAAACTCCTGCAGTGACCTAACCGTGGGCGGCGGGGGGAAATTCATCACCACTTCCACCTTCATGGGAAGAGGGACCGCTCCCTCTTTAGTGACTCTGTGCCCCAGGAAGTCAATGGTCGACGGCCCAAACTGACATTTGGCCGGGTTGATTATCAGTCCATGCTCATTTAGCCGCTCAAAAAGCATCTTGAGGTGGGACATGTGCTCAGCCTTAGAGGCGCTGGCTATGAGGATATCATCCAAGTATACAAAAATAAAATCCAAGTCTCGTAGCACAGAGTCCATAAGGCGCTGGAACGTCTGTGCAGCATTTTTGAGGCCGAATGGCATGCGCAGAAACTCAAATAGTCCAAATGGAGTTATGACTGCTGTTTTGGGGACGTCCAGCGGTTGGACGGGCACCTGATGATACCCACGCACAAGGTCCACCTTGGAAAACATTAATTTCCCTGAAAGGCGGGCAGAAAAGTCCTGAATGTGTGGGACTGGGTACCGGTCCGGCGTCGTAGCATCGTTGAGCCGGCGGTAATCCCCACACAGGCGCCACCCCCCTCCCGGCTTGGGGACAATGTGGAGGGGGGAGGCCCATGGGCTGTCGGAGCGACGGACAATGCAGAGGCGTTCCATGTTCTCGAACTCTGCCTTGGCAATGCTGAGCTTGACCGGGTCGAGGCGCCGAGCCCGGGCATAGACCGGAGGGCCGGTCGTGGCGATATGATGTTCCACTCCATGCTTGGCTGTAGATGATGAGAACGTGGGCCGCGTGAGGCCCGGGAACTCGGCGAGAAGATGTTGAAACTCATCTGCGGCGGAGAGCATGCTAGAGAGTCTGATGGAGTCTGCACCCCCAAGCGCACCAGCATAAGAGCAGAGCGTAATGGCATCAATTAAGCGGCAATTTTTAACATCCACTAACAGTCCATAATCACACAAAAAATCAGCGCCTAGAAGAGGGACGGCTACATTAGCTGTGATAAAGTCCCAGCCAAACCGTTGGCCACTAAAACACATTTCGACATACGTGTTCGACATACGTGTTGAAAATGTGCGGATGGGGGTGCCGTTGGCGGCCTCCATGGGGGGTCCGTGTCCGCCGGATAGGATGTCCACTCTAGAAACCGGCAAGACGCTCCTCTGCGCGCCCGTGTCGCACATGAAACGCCGCCCGGAGATGGTGTCCTGGACAAACAGTAGCCTGCCAGCCTGACCGACGCTCATGGCCACTAACGAGCGCCGGCCCGGGCATTTCCCGGCCCACTGAAGCTGCACGGCGGGCGGCACTGCTTGGCTTTAGGTCCAAACCGTGCATGATAATAACACAGCCCCGCGTCACGCTCCTGGCGAGGGGCTGTCGCTGCGGCGGCGATATTCCAGTCTCCCGGCGGTAACCTCGTTCCCAGCTTTATCTCGAGAGATAAAGCCTGGTAAAGCACTACGGCCGAAAGTGGGAATCAGGTAGGAAGTCCCGCCCCTGAAATCACGACACGGTGCTCATGAAAATGTATTCCCCCCAGAAACAACCTCGTTATCGCCTCCCTCGACAGGCTGACAGACCTGCTTGTTGTTTGTTTCGCTGGGGACTATAAATAGATCAGGGGGTGCCCGGAAACCGGAAAGCCTGTAGCCGGTATTTCTGTATATCCGATTCACATTTTAGGAGGCATAGCTTTACCAGCCTATCCCGGCGGTGAAACAAAGGCTTGGGTTGGGAAAACTGCCGCTGCACAGTGCCTCCTCGGCCAGAGCGCGGCAATCGTCTATAGTGGTGTTGGCCAAAGCGGCCCGAACCAGAGAAGGCAGCTGACGCAGGAAAAGTTGCATGAAAAGGAAATCAGGCTTGTGCTCTCCCAATAAATCCAGCATCCTATCCATGAGCTCCGATGGCTTGCTATCACCGAGCCCTTGCAAAGAAAACAACTGAATGGCCCGCTCGGTATCGGAAAGTTCGAATGTCTTTAACAGATGAGACTTGATCGTGAGATATTTATCTCGAGCCGGGGGGTTCTTGAGGAGGCTCACCACTCTGCTGGCTGTCGAACTTCCCAGGGCTGACACCACATAATAATATCTTGTGGTATCCGAGGTAATCTCACACAGCTCGAACTGTGCCTCCGTTTGCGCAAACCATGCCGAGGCTGACGACTCCCAGAACTCAGGTAATTTCAGTGAAACTGCGTTCGTAGACATGTTGCCGCGGAAGCGTCTTCAAAACTTATAACAGGGTCACCAATGTAGAAATCGTTGGAAAGGAGAGATGCACAATTTCTATCTTGCGACAACACCAAGTAGTGTGTAATTTATTATCTTTTTAGCACAAGTGACAGCTGTCAGATCTATGCCGTGCTAAACTCTGACAGCTCCTCGTCACAAAACATTTTATCAATGACATTCCACCAGTGCGTCTTCTCTAAGCCCAACCCCCAAAACCAACCTCATTAAAGTGACAGTGCCCCATCAATACATCAAAACAATCTAATGGTGAATTATGTCCATAGCACCCACTACAGTAGTAAACTTAAAAGTGGGTTTAGAATTGCCCTATATTCTATGATTACAGAATGCCAATGAGAGAAAGAAATTGGAAAATATTAAAAAGCAGCTGAAAGATTGGGTCCTCCACTCCAAAGCAACAATAGTAAGGGAGGAGATAAGGATACAGTTATGTATTTTGTAAGTCCTCACTACTAGCTACGTGTACAAGCTTGTCGCACAGAGCCAATAGTTTGGATTATAACTGAGAATCTGGTGATAACATGGTCAATAATGCTTATTTTGGACAGAAAAACGTGTCTTAAACATTTAAATTGACCAACCATAGATCCTTTTTATTCCAATCAAGGCAAGAGGGCTAGTGGTGGTAGTGCTATATGACATATTATTTTATAATACAATTATAACATTGTAGGCTACAGTACGAATATTATATACAGTACAATTATATTACTATTATAAAACAAATATTATTTGCTCCACCTTAGATAAAGACAGTACAGACAATGAAGATGGAGATATTCAAGAGGGAAATAATGATATCAGGAACAGAGATGGTGAAGAAGTGGAGGAAAGAGAAAATGCAGATGATTCTATGGAGAGAAATTATGAAGAAGTTGAGGAAAAAGAATGCAGATGATGCTATGGAGAGAAATGATGATGGAGATGGTCATGGAGATGCTAAAAAAAGCCTAGTTTATCACTGGTTAAGCTTAGGCGACTCTTTCGAAGTTGGTTAAGGTTAGAGTATGGAATCAGGGCTGGTGTTCTATCGCCCTGCTCTAAGACAAACTCTAACCTTAACCAACTTCGAAAGAGTGCCTAAGCTTAACCGGTGAAAGAAACAGGCATCACACGATTGGCGCGACCAGAAACGTCAGTGGCCAATCAGAGTGCAGAACGTGAACGCGGAACTGGAAATCCGTTGGTAAAAGTATTCAGGCCTCCTGTTGCCATTAAAATATCCCACTGATCCAGCCAGTATCCAGGTACAATATATTTGTTTAATGGAGAGAATGGGGAAGATAGAGAGGGGGGAGGGAGATATAGAGATAGAGGAGAGGAGGAGAGGACAGGATGAGAGAAGGAGAGGAGAGGACATGAGGAGAGAAGGAGAGGAGAGAAGGGGAGTACAGGAGGAGAGAAGGGGAGTACAGGAGGAGAGAAGGGGAGTATATAGGACAGAAGGAGAGTGCAGGAGGAGAGGACATGAGGAGAGAAGGAGGACATGAGTAGAGAAGGGGAGGAGAGAAGGAGAGTTAGGAGAGAGAAAGGAAGAAGCTCAACGGCACTCGAATTAACTTTAACTGTTAAACTGTTTTATATCCTGTAAAATATATGTTGTAAATAGCTTTTTAAAGAATAGGTTCACTATTTTTCAACCCAGACCATATTAAATGCTTTTCCCCAAATATTTATATTCCTCACTGATATCTTTAGCAGGGGCGGATTTAGGATTGTAGGAGATCCGGGGTTTAGCCCAGATGGGCCCTCCTTTTATTTTTATTTTTTTTAATATTTTTTTAAATGTTTTTTTTTTTTTTTGTTTTTTTTTTTTTTTGGGGGCAGGCAATGGGTGGTTTGGAGGGGGTCCGGCACAACCCCCTCCACGACAGATTTTTTTTGAATTGAATGAACCTGTACGTGCAATTTCCTGCAATATAGAGCCTTCAATCTTGACCAATAAAGCTGCTATTTTCACTATAAAACTCAGTTAACCATAACGTAGTTATGGTTAGATTTATATATTGGGGGGGCATATATCATATTTTTCATATAATCAAAAAGTGGTGGAGCAAGATCATACCTTTGCTCCCCCAAGTTCAATAGTGGGAGAGCAGAGATGCTCCGAATGCTCTTATGGCCAGGCATCTATGATTCACTGATACAAAGTAAAATAGTGCAGTGCAATAAAATAGTTAGTCAAATAGAATAAAATAATGCAATAGTGCATTGCAATAAAATAGTTATCATCGTATTTTTTCGGGAGGCCGGTAAGGAGTGCATTACAGTAGTCGAGTTGGCTTGAGATAAAGGCATGGATCTGGTTTTCAGCGTCCTTTTGATTTATAAATGGCCGTACTTTAGCTATGTTTCTAAGGTGGAAGAATTAAGTTTTTGTCAACTTGTTGATTGTGATTTAAAGCTTAGGTCTGAGTCTACCATAACACCAAGACTTAACTCACTCAAATACAGTTAGCAGCTGGATAGACCACAGATGGAAATTAGCTTCTGCTAAATCTGGTGCAAACATATTTTCATGTAACAATGATGAATTGTCAAAAAAAAAATAAAAAAAAAAAAAATAATTTAAATAGATTCGGGGCTTTTCAGAATACATCCGGGGCTTGAGCCCAGGTAGCCACCCCCTAGCTCCGCCCCTGATCTTTAGCATTGAGAAATGTACCACTGCAGCAATGGTTTAGGCCTTCAAACACCATGATAAATCTACTTTTCAAACACCATGATAATCTACTTTTCAAACACCATGATAAATCTACTTTTCAAACACCATGATACATCTACTTTTCAAACACCATGATAAATCTACTTTTCAAACACCATGATAATTTACTTTTCAAACACCATGATAATCTACTTTTCAAACACCATGATAATTTACTTTTCAAACACCATGATAATTTACTTTTCAAACACCATGACAATGAGGTGAAATAAACATTTGAAAGGTGTATTGTTCCCTGTGTGTTTTTATCATAGAGGTGTGGTTATACTATTAATGAATGAATGAATGAATGAATGAATGAATGAATGAATGAATGAATGAATGAATGAATGAATGAATGAATGAATTTATTCACACACACACACACACGATACATTACATGTGAGTTTCCTCATGTGATATAACAATGTCGCAAATTGTGTGCATGTGCCAGGTCTCCCAAGAAGCTATTTAAAGCTTTTGGAGGGAGCCTGAACACAGATACAAACAGAATATAAACATCAAAACAATAAACAAAAAACAAAACAAAACAAAAACAATACAACGTGGGTAGGTTTACACACCTACCTACTAACTGACATATAACAGAGATACATAATACAGACAATTGTATTCCTAAAGGGGTCCCCACACGGCGAGTGATTTTAGCCAGGCGACCGATTTTTTTAGCGAGCCGACCGGCAGAATTGTATCGCCTCCATTGTTATGAATGAGAGAACCCACACGGCAGGAGATTTTGAAGCGACAGTCGCGCAGATATTTCTGTCGCCTCGCTAAATATCGCATCGATCCTATTTTTTGAGGCGACACAGCAGGACAATGAGGAAATAACATGACTTCTACAGAAGTTCTACTGGTGTATCATTTGTACACCATTAATGTATCATTCAATACATTCATTGATCAATAACCTACCTATTATTACCATGCTACTTGTTATGTTCATTATTATTAACGGGAACAATTTAAATAAATAACGTTAGTTTGAGAAGCTGTAGTGGCCGCTTGTCATTAACTAATAAATTAACAATGCGCCACGATGCACCTACTAGTGTTTTTATACTCGGGTAACAAAAGAAGCTGTGGATGTTGACAGAGTTTAATGTCCAGGCTGCAGCTGATGTAGTTTGTAAGGTTTATTGTCCAAAGAAAATTATGGTTGAGAACAAAACAGTTTGCGTCTTCCTGCTTGCGTCTCAGCAGCTGCATAACAATACTTGTCCAATCGTTGGTAATGAACGTATCGTAGCGATCAGGCATGCATAGTAATGTCAGGAAGAATGAGGAGCGATTGTATTCGTATATGGTGGTTTAATTCCAGCTCAATATGGGTTTTACAGGTTAATACTCTCTCGTACTGCACAACACAGCTACCCGCTAACCCGCTTCACAACAACCTAATAACGTAACGTCCGGGACTCCGGTCCCGGCGGTCCGCCCTCCTATATCTCCTGGGGGGAAACACCCCCAGCTAAACAGAGCAACACATAGCTTATGCATATCATTATACCTGAGAACGGTCGCCTCTGGTGTGGGGGGCTAAGCGATTGTCATTGAGCGACAGGCGATCACATCGCCAGGCGACGTCTGTCGCCCGCCGTGTGCAGACCACTTAAGTTATAATTTTAATTAGAGATATGATTTAAGCAGTTGCTCTTTCAGTGATTTTTTAAAGGTTTTAAAGGTTTTAGTCATTTTCAGGTTTTCGTCAAGCTTGTTCCAGATCTGTGGACCCCTGCATGCTATGCTTAGGCTAGCACAATTGAGCCTTCTCCTCTTGCCAAATATAAGATGCTTATTTCTTGTGTTGTGGATGTGCAGTGGTTGGCAGACTGGGACAAGCTCAGACAGTCTGTGATTCATTCATTGTTGACAACTTGATACATAATTGATGCGTTTTGATGAATGTTAAATTCAGCGAGCCTCAGGAGACCAAAGCGATGGAACAGAGGCTTTGAGGGCGCTCTATACCCGGACCATGACAGCACTCGTAGTACCCTCTTTTGTAAGCTTTCTAGTTTCTTGAGATGGCTGGGGTATGTGTTGCACCATATGACATTACAGTAATTTATGAGGGGTTCATACAAGGTTTTGTATAAAGTGAGAAGGGCAGGCAAGGGAAGAAAATGACATATTTTGCAGAATAAGCCAACATATTTGGACAGTTTTGTTTGTAGATATTTTATGTGGCATTTGAAGTTGAGTGACTCCATTTTTTGTGGACACCACTCTTGACAGCTCCTTTCCATTTATTTTTATGCACATGTGATGTGTGCACATCCAATTTGAGTGGAAGACAATAAAGTTTGTTTTGCTGAGATTAAGTGATAATTTGTTGCATTTAAACCAGGTGTCCACTTTTTGTAGTTCTGTGTTGAGTAGATCTTGTAGCTCGATTAATCTGGATTATATGTTATTCTAATGTTAATCTTAATCAAGGATGAAGACTATTTCACCATACATGACGCATCATAGCTTTTTGCTTACTGATGGGGTCCCATGTTGTACAGTAGGTGCCCTTTTTTTCTTTTCGCCCCTGCCCTTCAAACAGCCTGAGTCCGCCACTGCTTAGTAGGCCAACGGTACTCGTTACGTCCTAATTCCACCCCTTGCCCCCAGCGCTTTTTGCCCCCCTCACTTGTTTCTGAATGACTGCCTCCAAAACTCCCCAGCCTCTGGTTTAGTCAGCCTGTAGGTGTCGCCTTGAAATCTCCCCCCGGGGAACAGGGCCTTCAGCTCCCAGAGCATGTGGCTGAAGAGCAGGGACAGCTTAGTCAGATTCCTCCTGGGAATGGGAGGGAGACAGAACATGCAAGTTATTCTGAGGGCAGCAGATAAAGTGTTTTTCTTGGTGATGTCCAAAAGAAAATAGTAACAATAATAATTTTGTAACACGTTTGTCTTTACATATAATTGATACATCCAGAATCAGAAAGGCCTTTATTTGCCAAGTCGTTTTCACAGACTAGGAATTTGCTTTCGTAGTTTTCGGTGCAACATTAGCGGACAGACATTAACAGACAGATAATACAATAAAGAGGTGGAGTAAGATCAAATTGGGTCTCATTCTCCAACGGACTTACGACAAAAAGGGCTTTCTCTTAGGGCCATTTGAGACATTTTCGGGCAAGACATGAATATAGACAATATATTATAATATAATATTAATTATATGTTTTATTGGGATGGTTGGTGAATCCCAAAATCTGCCAGAAAAGGTCTCAAATGGCCCTAAGAGAAAGCCCTTTTTGTCGTAAGTCCTTGGTGAATGAGACCCATGATGTCAAAGTAGCGGTGGAACGGTTCACAAAATCCACGGTTCGGTTCGTATCACGGTCTTGGCGTCACGGTTTTCGGTTCGGTATATGTTGTTTTAAAAAAAAAAAATGTAACACTCCAAAAATACCATACATCAGCATAAGATATATAGCCTAAAAATAATCCAACTTTTCAGTTATTGTCAAGGACGTAGTCATGTAAAAACGGAAATAATGAGGCAGTTTGACATCAGGCACATCATTTTGACAGTGACCAGGTTAGAGCTAGGAGAAATTTTGGTACAGCAAGAGTGGAGGCATTGCCGATTTAAACATGTTTCTCATTTATTTGGTAAAAAAAATGTTTACAGCGGTTTCCCTTAAATAATGTTTGGCACACAAAGACCGAACTGACTGATATAGGCAACATTTGTCAAAGTATTAACTTAGTGCAAACAAACAAAATAATTAAACCTTTCCATTTTTGTGGCCACATTATAGACAAAGGCCATCAACATAAAGTATGAATGAATGCATTTTTTTTTTAAATCTTTTTCCCCCTCCTTTTTCCTCAGTTTTTCTCCCATCCCAATGTTAGTCGTTATGCCAATTCCCAATCCCCTTTCTGGTCGCTGCGCACCTACCCCCTACAGTCAGTCTGGGAGAGTGGAGGCTATCACATGCTTCCTCCGACACATGTGTAGCCAATCAACCGCTTCTTTTCACCTGGCAGCGCGGACTCTCACTGAGAGGGTGTAACGTGTGGAAGGATCACACTACCCCCCTTAGATCCTTTCCTCGCTGAGCAGGCGCCCCGACCGAACTGTAGGAGTCACTGTTTACAACGACCAGGACCCACCCACCGGCTTTCCCACCCTCTAACACTGCCAATTGTGTTAGTACGACGGCCGGCCAAGCCGTAAGCAACGCCGAGAGCTGGGCTCGATACCAGTATATCCTGCGTTGGTGGCGAGCGACTTGCCCACTGCGCCACCCGGCCGCACCTCCGCCTGATTTTTCAAATGTTTCTCCCCATCCCAATTTAGTCGTTATGCCAATTCCCCCACTCCCCTACCTGGTTGTTGTGCGCATGTTCCTCCTACTGGTCGGTACAAGGGAACCCTGAAGTCAACCACATGCTTCCTCCGACACATGTGGAGACAGCCAGTGGCTCTTTTTTCACCTGGCAGCGAGGACTCTCATTGGTGAAGCGTAACGCATGGGAGGTCATGCTGCCTTCACCATTTCCTGCCTTTCGCTGAGCAGGCGCCCAGACCTGACCTGTAGCTGTCCACAACGCCAGATTACCACCCTCGACTTCCCTCCCGCTAACTCAGCCAAACGAGTTAGTATGACAATCGGACCAAGCCGCAGGCAATGCTGACTCCGGGAGTCGAGACCGCAGCCTCTGGCATTGGTGACGAGCGCAATCTCCGCTACGCCATCCGACTGCATGAAAACTTTATTTAACAGATTGCAGAATGGGTAGAATACAGTACGGCTCAATACACACAATTGTTAAGGGGATGCAGACCAGAGAAAGACGTTTGTCTTGTTTACATCAGGGTCCTCCATTTGCATAGTATGCATATGCTCAACCAGCACTAGACTTTCTTCTCAAAAAGGAAAAGTCACAGAAAAGATTATTATGGTTATAAATAAGGATGTTTATGGGGTTTCTTGTATTAATAATAATTTGCACTAAGGAATGTTGTAACTGTTAAAAAAAATAAAAGAGGAGATGTTACAAGGGAATGGGGAATGTTATATAAACCCCCCCACCCACAGTGGTGTGTGGAGTTGGTACGTCCCAGCAGGGACCAGGATGTAAACTATGATGTTGTGTTATTGGTTGGCAATACAGACGTGCAGTTGACACACACACTCTAGTCTCCTGGCTCGTTATTGAACACAAACAGTTATCTTTGAACCTCTGTTGTCAAGCCTTGTCAATATACCCCCCTTCCCCACTAATTCCACGGTTAGTATGGCTTACAAATCCAGACGGAGCCATAGCCTGAAGCCTTATGTAGTACATATCCAAATTTCATAAAGATCCATTCAGAAATGAGTGATTAGGACAGGAGTGATTTTGGTAAACTGTGATTTTGGTGTACAAAGAAAAACTCAGTTTTCTCATAGACTTCAATTCATTCGGCTGTTTTGCTCTTCCTGTTTTCGTGTTCTTTCGTGCTTTTTAAATTTTATTATTTAGATCCCCATGTGGGGTATCATTGGAAAGCCACACTCATTGGCTACAACGATCCACAATCATTTTTGAGATCAGATCTAGATTGACGGAACTACTGCAGCCTGAGTCGGGAGTGGTATTTTGCACAATACCGTGTACTTTGCACAAGCCTCAAATACCGGCATGTAACTCGAGAACCGCTGAACGGATTTTGTCGGATTTTGTCACTATTGACAGGCAACAAATAAGCCTCAATTCGATATATATATTGTATTACAAAATATGCACACCCGAGCCACTAGGGTTCGCCAAAGGGCCGGCTGCAAAAAATCCAAAAAAACTTCCCATATGAGGGATGTTGTAACTTAAGAGGTTTAACATGTTTAGCTCAGCATCAGCTATGTTTTGACTACTACCAGACTAAATAAGCAATACTCTACACACTTCTGTAACACCAAGTAACCTCATACCTATCATCGCTCAACCAAGGCCGGCCTCAGGGTGCTCCCATAGTCGAGCGGACCGTACACGGAGCAGACTCCCGCGGGCTCAAAGATGACCCAAAGGGTACTCAAAGCAGACCCAATGCAGAGTCCAAGTGCGAAGCTCCTATTTTCTGACGCGCGGACGTCCGCGGCGCCCACTTGGTGTCACACAAACTGCCGCGAGGTGTAAACTGGTGTAAACTGGCACGAGACAAGTAGGAAATTGGTCCGCGGAGATCCGCTCGACTATGAAAGCTCAAAGAGTCCAGTGGACCTCCGCAGAGTCCAGTCCGTGTACAGTCCGCTCTACTATGGGAGCACCTTCACTCCCCATCACAGAATCACAGAACCACCTTATTTTTTTTTTTTTTTTTTTTTTTTTCCCATCCCAATGTTAGTCGTTATGTCAATTCCCAATCCCCTTCCTGGTTGTTGCGCACTCTACCCCCTACCATCGGTCTGGGAGGGCGGAGACTATCACATGCTTCCTTGGTCGAGAACAACATTACTGGTGCGACAACGCTGATAGAAGTCAGTCGGTTGGATGTGAAAGATGAATCATACATGGCGATCTGATTATTCATATTAATAAGAACAACCACAAGGCTATTGAGCTTATCAACCTACTGGACACCTTTGAGCTAATACAACATGTAAATTAACCCACTCATCAACATGGTAACACCCTAGACTCAGTAATAATTTTTTTTTAAAGTGCCTGCCCTTTTCCAAACAATTTCCAAGGACGACTAATCTTAGGAGGTTCTGTGTAACAAACAAATCCTGCGCATCAGGTTAACCAGGCAGCCAGGGGCGTCATTTTGGTAAATTGCATGAAAGTATTTTATAAATGGAGCGCTGCCTTCCAGTAAAAGCCAAGGTATGGCGAGGAGGGAGGGAGGGGGTGGTGAAGGTGGGGTTTCCTTAGGTGGATTTTTCTTTGTCAAATCAGTTGTGCAATAGTCACTTTTGGTGAGTTGTTTCTATACAATTCACTTGTATGACATTTAGGTATGACACAGGACTACACAAGCATTTTTAATATAGAAATGTGTCAACCACAATATTTTGCATACAAATTATGCAGAATGTAATATCATAACTGTCTATTATTTTTCTTGCAATTGAGCCAATTTTCCTTAGGTACGGTTTTGAGGTGTGTGTTCAACAGAATATAGTATCAAAAACACATTCACAAAAAGTATGGGTTACTGAATGCTGAACTGCACTGTTATAATCACTAAGCCATTGTAAGACCTTACCTGTGTCCCTGTATCACTTGTCTCTGCTGCCCTCTGATTAAAAAACGTCTGTATGTCCATTTTCCCTTTTTTTTGGCATATTTCAGTTAGTCACAGTAAAAGTCACATAGTAAAAGTGAGATAATTGACAATATCAAAACATGCTAGGGCTGTACCGAATAGTTTGAAGCCTCGTTCATAATGTTTACATTAAAAAAATAAATAAAAAGGTTGTTTTTTTTAACCATTTTTTATGTTGATTTTTTACTATGTGACTTTTACTGTGACTAACTGAAATATGCCAGAAAAAAGGTAAAATGGACATACAGACGTTTTTAATCAGAGGGCAGCAGAGACAAGTGATACAGGGACACAGGTAAGGTCTTACAATGGCTTAGTGATTATAATAGTGCAGTTCAGCAGTCCTTCTAGCTGTAGAGAGCATCTTGACCGAAAACATCACTGCCTGGTATGGAAACAGCATGGCACAGGACAAGAAGGCCCTACAGAGAGTGGTGCGCTCAGCCGAGCGTACCACGGGTATTGCGCTACCTCCCCTGCAGGTTCTATACAACAAGAGGTGCAAATCCAGAGCCTGCAGGATAATGAAAGACCCCCACCACCCCAATAACAGCCTGTTCCAACTGCTGAGGTCAGGCAGACGCCTGCGAACCCCAGCTACTAGGACAGAGAGGCTTAGGCTCAGCTTCTTCCCCCAGGCCATCAGAGCCTTGAACAATGAACATTGAGAACAGAACACTGAACTATCCACACACAAGCACACATGAGCACACACACGACACGCACGCTGTGCACGCTCACACACTAGCAGCCACTTTAACACTTTAACATGAGCGGGCACACACTCATGCCGCACACACGCACACTTATGGCCAAAAGGAAAGGCCACTTTAAATTAGTATAACAACAGGAACAGTGTATTGCACTACTAAAGCTACCTAGCATGTCCTATATGCTCTGTAAATAACTATGTACAGATACCGAGATGTCACACCATGTTACCTGTTACCTGTTACCTGTTTATTGCACAATGTTTTTTTTTTTTTTTTTTTTCTTGGATTCTATATATGTTGTACCACTGTAATGCACATCATTGCGGGCAAGACCACCCGCATTTCATTGTATACTTGTATGCCGTGACAAATAAAACTCTTGACTTGACTTGACATGTCTGTGTGTGTGTGTGTTAGAGAGAGAGCATGTATGAGAGAGATAAGCAAAGATGAGCCCCTAAAGGATATTCAACTTTTAATGGAAGAACAAAACAGAAGGAAAAGATAACTTCACAAAGGCAACATGAATATACATAGATCCAAAAGGACAAAGATCAACACTTAAATCCAAAGAGAAGAGGGTCTATACCATAGAAAAAAAGTAGCAAGGAGCCAATGGCCGACATCAGCTAAATAGGCTAACTGCAAATAGAGTAGCCAGGTACTGACACCAGGCCACACACAGCTTTGGCCAACGCTACCCAAGCTACACAAACGACCAAGACAATTCACACACAGCACATGTCGTATCTCCAAATGTTGTGAAGTAACATATGTTTTGCCTGGAAAAAAACATTGTTATTAACAAAACATTCGGGAGGGGAAGGAAGGAAGAGTGGGGTAATGTCCAATGGACATCTTACCTGCACCAAGGAACGCAGGGCGAAAGGCCGCAACACAGGTCTCCACGTTGACGAAAGGCCTCTCGCTGGCGGGACAAAAAGAAGCTATGGCCGGTGCCTTGTCATGGTGCAGGCCCGACCACATCTTCTGTCAAATATGATGTCGTAGTCAGAGTGCCAGGGCCTGCTATTCTCACGGCTAATGTCAATGGTCGTAGCACAAGCTAACAGCTAACTCTAGGCTAAGTGATAGCATCAAGCTAACGTTCCCAGCCGAGCAAAACCGAGCAGCTAACGTCGTAGCTAAACAGCTAACTGGCTAACAGTTAGCTCAACCCGGCTATCGCTAACCATTAGCTAACGCAGAAGCAAGCTATGCGGCTACCACTGAAAAACTGTACAACGTGAGAAAAGCAATACAGGCCAACACTTCAGACAGCCGCTGTGTTTTCCTCTTCTCATACGAAGAGAGAAGGGAAAAAGAAGGCAATACACGTCCCACTACAGAGTGGTGTTTACCATAGCGGTGCCGGCAACAAGTCCCTCGCGGACTATAGCCGACTTGAGCATGGAGATATTCTCATAATGAAACACCAAGCTCACCTCCCTCGCACCAGGTGCTGACACCAGGCCACACACGTTAGCTACTACAACAGCTAGTCGGCCCGTTTGGCTCCCGAGAGAGAGAGAGAGAGATATCCACGGCGGGAATAGAATAGAGTGCATTAAAAACTCACCAAACGTCCAAGAGGATGGAGACAACCGCGTGGAGTTGACGAAGTTCATCTGCCGAACGACCGTCCTCTTCATCTGCTCCCGGGAGCTAACGCCGGTACCCGGCTGGTAGAAGTGGAGCTATGTAGCCAGCAGGCTAAATGGTCCCGACGCTGGTAGAAGTGGAGCTATGTAGCCAGCAGGCTAATGGTCCCGACGCTGGTAGAAGTGGAGCTATGTAGCCAGCAGGCTACATACATGCTCTCTCTAGGTTAGCTAACGCTAGTTAGCCTTTAGCTAAGCTAGCTACTAGCCGACATCATCATAGCTATCCCGACTGAACCACATGTTAGCACTCAATATTATAACGTAGCTAAAGCTAACTAGCTGTCCCTGTCTTTAGCCGGGATGGCTAGCCTGACTGAACTGTCTAACATGCAACAACTTTCATCTTCAGTCCATCTGCCGAACGATGTCCTCTTCATCTTGGCTGGCATAACCTCCAATGCTGCATGCGCGAAATAGTCAGACGCTACCTTACCTGTAACCCCTCCCCTCATTGAAACCAATTCTGCTGCAGAGCCTCAGAGCTGCCTCCAATAGTGTATCTGCAGAGCCGCAGAGCCAGGAACAAGTCAGACACATTCTACAAACGTGTCTAATGTGAAATATATAAGCATATAAGCAAAACTAGATTTTAGGTCTGTGATGAAAAAGGGCCTCGCGGGAAGGGGGGCCTCGCAAAAAATAAAAAATAAAATAAAAAATAATAATAAAAAAAATAATTAATAAAATTTACATTTTTTTTATTTTATTTTATTTTTACCCCCTGAGGCGGCCCTGACTGCAGGCAGCGCTCCACTTATAATTTTTTTTTTTTTTTTATCCACTTTTTCTCCCATTTTCTATATTTTCTCCCATCCCAATTTCGTAACATCCAATTCAACCCTCCCCTGTCACGAACGCTGTTTCTTGCCTCCCACAAGCCGGCTGCAATGTGGACTAAGTCATACATAGCACAAGTCCCCTCCGGTACTTGAGGTAACAGTAGTCGCATCTTTTCACCTGCGCAGCTCAATCTCTCAGTGGCGAGGAGTAACGCGTGGGAGGCTCACGCTGCCCCCGACACTTCCTGATACTACTGCGCAGGCGCACCAACCGACCTGTAGGAGTCGCTGTCCACAACGCCCGATCCCCAGCCATCAGTTTCCCACCCCCTAATACGGCCAATGTGTATTAGTATGGACGACCAGCTAAACTGAAAGCAAATGTGGAGCGCTGGGCTCGAACAGGCAAGCCCAGCGTCTCCAGATTTCGTGGCGAGCGCCTTGCCCACTACGCCACGTAGCCGCCCAACTTATAAAATACTTTCATGCAATTTACACAGACTGTTATGTGAGTGTGGTGTAACGAAGGTTATCCTATAACCCTAGTTATGTGGATACTGGCTGAGCGCTTCCGCTCCAGCCTTATTGGGATTTATTCATCATTTGTGCGCCTGTGCGCCTATTGCGCGCGCGCTGAAAAAACGTACATGCACCCGCATTCGCCTGTGACCGCGCTTACCCTGTGTTTCCTTAAAACACAGGATGTGGTCACCTCCACGCCCTTCCGAGTCTGATTTTCACGCCTGAAAACAGCCAAGGGTCCTCAGGGTGTGAAGAGCGGAAGCGCTCAGCCAGTATTCACATAACTAGGGTTATATGATAACCTTTGTTATGTTTCAACTGTCTGAGCGCTTCCGCTCCAGCCTTATTGGGAACAAAAAGGGGGAGCGGAACGCGCAGCCACTGACAAATGCACCCCCCGAGGGCCCTTATGCCCATCAAAAAGGGATATTTTTTGGCACAAGGGCTGGATTGGGCCTCAGAGTCACGCTGCTATTGGATTGGGCCTCAGAGTCACGCTCCTATTACCCTGTATAGACATTAGACAGACACTCAGGTCGAACCGAAAGAGCACATAGCTCACCCACACGTTTAGCAGAGGTGATGGCCAGAAGGAACGGCGTCTTGAAAGACAGCCGATCCAACGGCGCCTGCTCAAGAGGTTCAAACGGGCCCCCAACAGCCCCACCAGGACTAGTTGGAGGTCCCAGCTTGGGAACAGAGCACGTTCAACAGGCTTGAGGCGCTCTGCGCCCAGCAAGAAACGTCTCACGAGAGGGTGGCTGAATAACATTCTGCCCTCAAAGCCCACATGACAAGAAGATATAGCCGCAGCATATACTTTCACTGTCGAGGCCGAAAGCCTATCCAAGATAGACTGGAGGAAGGACAGAACCGAGTTCAGGGGACATGATACCAGGACCAGGCCCTCAGCCTCACACCACTCTCGAAACATATGCCACTTTCCTACGTAAACCACGGTAGTGGACGGAGCGTGCGCATTCTGGATGGTGTTAATCACAGCAGTGTTAAGATAAATCCCCTCCAAATTCAACCTCTCAGCAGCCAAGCCATTAGAGGCTGCCCCAGGACAGGTGGTAGAAACACTGAGCCGTGTGCCTGAGAGAGGGCCCGCGGCGACCATGGGACAGGCCACGGCGGGGCCACCAGGAGTTGAATTAGGGCCGGGAAGGCTGAGCCCCGGTCCGGCGCGACCAGGATCAACAGCTGACCTATCAGATGTATGGGGGGGAACGCATATAGAATCCCGGGTGGCCACGGGTACGTCGAGAAGGCATCCACTCCCAGAGGGGGGTTGTCCTTCCGACTGACTGAGAACCACAGGGGGCACTGGTAGGACTGATTGCTCGCAAACAGGTCCACCGTGGCCTCCCCGAATCAGTTCCAGATCAGTCTGACTATGTCTGGGTCCAAACCCCACTCGTCTGGGTGGGGACCTCCCCGTGACATCAAATCTGCACCCACATTCTCCTTGCCGAGAATGTGGAGAGCCCTCAGGCTGCGCAGATTGCGAGACGCCCATAGCCAGAGTCTGACCGCCGCCTGGTGGAGACGGGGGAGCGCACTCCTCCCTGTCTGTTGATATACGACGCTGACGCTGTGCTGTCTGTCCTGACCAGAACGTGCTCGCCCATCACATGAAGGCGGAGCCGTTTGAGGACTAGAAGCACTGCCTTCAATTCCAACACATTGATATGTAGGGTAGACAGAGCAGGCCAGCTGCCTCCTACCACGTTGGTCCGACATGTCCCCCCCAATCCTGTGAGGGAGGCGTCGGAGAAGACCGCCACATGCAACGTCCTGCTGCCCATGGGGACCCCATCGGTGAGGGTCCCCGGCCTCCTCCAGTGGTTGAGGTCCCCTATCACTGAAGTGGGGACTCTCAGGCACTTCCGCTTGCCTCTCACAGGGTCTATTTTCATACTGAAAAACCACCTCTGTATCCACCTCATAAAGAGAAGACCAAGCGGGACCACGGAGTGGGCAGATGCCATCATGCCGAGCAGGCGTATCACAAACCACGCCGTAACCATCCTGCCAGGACGGAACCCCCTGAGCACACGCCGAGCATGTGGCAGAGGGGCCTTCTGAAAATACAACATTCTCATAGACAAACCCAGGCATAGCAAGGACCTGGGTATCAGCCTCTGTCATGAGAAGTGACATGTCGGGCTGCTTACGCTTCCCCGCAGGAATAGTAACGCGGCCCAACGCCAGAGGGGGAATAGAGCCCTTATTTTCGTATCGTATACGAGGGGGTGAACAGAGAGCTTTGCTAGACACAGTGAGATGATGGCATCGGTCTACTCCCTGGGGGGAGCCGCGCACTTCAAATTCGCCTGAACCCACGGCCGCCCGGGTCTGTCGGAACCGTGAGGACCCATGTCTCTGTTTCATTATGCGCTCCAAGCGCCAGGGTGTCTCAGGCAGGGGTCGCAAGGCCACTGGTCGGGGGTCTCGCAGCAACCGCTGACGAGACAATACGCTCACCTCTGGCTGTGAGGTGTGGGGCGGCGTGGGGGCCTGGCTATAGGCCGTCGGCACCTCCGCTGACAAACCAAAAAGTCCATCCTCGGAGAAGGGGGCCCTGAGGAGGGGAATTCTCCTCTCCTCCAGGGGGGACTGCTCCAACCACAGATGTCTGTGCATAAATGTTGAAAGCGTCATCCCTTTCCCTGAGGCTATAGCTTGCAGCTGTGTTAAAACCCTGCGCGAGGGTCTTGGCGTCGTCCGGCCCCAAGACCCCACCGCCTGACACCATTTTCTACAAAAAGCAGGTAACTGAGGCTGAGCAATGTTAGTTGTTGCTGCTAGGTTTTATATTGCTTATCTAAGCTTATCTAAGCACGGCACGCCGGTCCTAAGCCCCCCCACCAGGCCGTCTACCTGTGTAAAAGGTAGATAAGCCTCGGTTAGGTCCTTAACACTAGACACATCTGTCCTTCAGCGATATAAGGGTTGCTCGGGTCCCCCCTGACACACGGGAGTGGAACCCCATTAGCTGCAGCGGCGAACGCCATGATACTGGGAAAAACACGTAATAGCATTGCTTGTTGTCTGCGGTCACCCGAGTACAAAGCCCACTGCGCTGCACACGTGCCACCCGGTTGCATGGGACAATGGGCGACAGTGACTGCGTCAACGCCGCATGTTGCCGTTGCCGGCCCTACCTGAACACAGTTCGGTTCGACTACCGCATGCCGTGTGGCGTTCTTCAGTCCTCTGCCAAGCTGGTGACGGGGATCTGAAGAAAGTCCAGCGTCGGGCACCCAGCGATACTCCACCTGGACACGCTGGGGAAGTCCTGGTGGTAGTCCGATGTTCTTTATCTTCTCTTTTCTCTTCATAACAATCCACTGTTTGATGGCGCATGTAGCTACCTTCACGCGTGAAAATAGCCAGGAAGGGCGTGGAGGTGACCACATCCTGTGTTTTAAGGAAACACTGACAATTGCTTTTGTGTAATTAGACACAGCCAGGTGTGGTGACAAGGCTTCACGTCCTATATACTGTAAGCAGACCAGGAGCTCGTCACTGTTGTCTCTCTCACCTGTGCTCTCACCATTTTTATCATTGCTCTTGCTCTTTTTTATTGTTATATCCTGAACCAAGGAGGCCGGTGCACCCAGCTCTCCACCTTTTTGTACATTTAGAATAGTAGTTGAATAAATATAGTTATTTTTGCTTAAAAACATGTCTGACTCCTTGTGTCCACCACGTTGCAACAAGCAAGGCCTAGGAGAAAACGAGCCATCTCTACTGGACTGTGGAGGCCTTAGGGAAAAACATCAAGGCTTGGTTGTGACACAGACGTTAGGGCGAACACACCCTGACAATGTGACTATACCTGTTGTGTGGTTGTACCTTTTACACAGAGCTGGGCTTCTGTCTCTCCCTCCTGTTCTTTTTTTCCCCAACTTTTTTTTTTTAATACAGCACAAAATCAAGACAGTACAGATATGCAGATATACTTTACAACACGTTCTCTATTAACATCATGTCTGTACCGTATCATTAAGAGACAGCTGCTTGGGGAAGGGGTGTGGGGGAAACATAAAAAAACAGGTAAACCAGAATATACTACATATACTACTACTGTCCGTAAGTGTTGAAACAAGGACAGATTTAAGAAGTAAAAATAATAATAATGATGATATACGAGTGATATTAGTAGTTACAGTCCCTCCTGTTCTCCCTGGGGGAGAGTGAATCTCAAGCTGCAGTTATGGGCTTCGTGGTGATCTAGCTGATTGATTGATTGATTGATTGAATTTATTGGACAATCTAAAATCACATACAAACTGATACACAACGTGTACAGCCATCACATATAATTTAAAACCGTCGAGGATTGAAACACAATAGAACCTTACGATTTATTTCCAGCGTGGTCCTCAAACGGGGGGGGGGGGGGGGACAAGATGACGAGTATGCACAAATGAGACATGCAAATAAAAATGTCAAGCATTATAAATTTGAATAAAAAAATGCAATAACACAAAGTCTACAGCACACCTGCATATATCTTTATCCTGAGTGAGTGACTAAGCCATTTCTTCAAATGTAGAGACACTGGCAGTTTATTCCACTCACAAGCTGCTGAGTACTGAAAGGTATTTTCCCCCATTGAGCTCTTGAATTTGCACAGTTTAATGTCGGTTAAACCGCCCCTCGTTGCATATGTGTGGGTATCGCTAAAGCACATAAAATAATTTGACAAGTACATTATGAGGGGACCCTATTATTATCATTATTTTGTGGCTCTGAAGCCTACTACATTATTCTATTTCTATGGATTTTGGTCACTGCTCCATCTGTGTTAAGACAAGCTATCAATGCTTAAACTTACCCATATTGGGTTATATATCGTAATAGCTTACGCTCTGCTCGTAGTGGAACATATCCCATATCCAGTCTAATACTGAATACATTTCTTCACATGTACACACCCATCCGCCTGGCCACACTCCCATCCGCTGAGAGGCAGTTAAATCATTTTGTGTCCTGTACTGTGCAGGACAGTGATGCAACAGTAGCAGGACAGTGATGCAACAGTAGCAGGACAGTGGATCACAGTGATGTAGCAGGACAGTGGATCACAGTGATGTAGCAGGACAGTGATGTAGCATCACAGTGATGTAGCAGGACAGTGATGTAGCATCACAGTGATGTAGCAGGACAGTGATGTAGCATCACAGTGATGTGTAGGAGCTATTTGATGGTTTTTGTGCTTAGTTTGTAGTTTGTTAAGTTCATCACTGGGTGGCAGCACGGAGCACTGGGTGGCAGCACGGAGCGCATAGGTTTTGAATAAAGGCACAGGTGTATGCTATGTCAATCAAGGTATCTAGGTATGGGTGACGGAGAGATCTCACGGTTTTTACCGCATGAACACACGCACGTAGCCTCGCTCGTTTTCAGTATTATCAACAGCATTATGCAGACATTATTGTTTTGGCTCATCACATGTATTAAGTTGAATACTTCAATTAAATGGGAACTTCACCCAACGGCAGGTGACACGGACTCGACATTGTGTTTTTTCTAATCGCGCGTCAAAGACGAGGAATCCCCGCACCCAACCGAGCGTCTATCAGAACATCAAGATAGCCGCTACACAAGTAAAAACCTGATCTTACTTGGACAAATGGAGGATTTTGGAACCTGGCTTGGAATGCTGCTTCTGGATAAAGATCATCATCCCGAGATAGCACACCAAAGGAGGACTGGTTAGTGTATCGCACTGGGCTGCTTGCTAATGGAGCAGCAGCATTGAAAGTTTTGTTGTTATTGTATTGACTTTTTTTCACGAGAGAGACTCCAGTCTCTTAAAGGAACAGTACGTATTATCAAAAATGAGTTTACGTCATGATATTGTGGAGCCCAGCCAAGGGCAAAATGTTTGTGAGCCAAGAATAAGAAAGCCTTCTGTAAAGGGATTATCAATTTTGATCGAAAGGCTCCAAACTGACAGAAATGCATATTGTACACAAGCAAGGAAATTGAAAAGGGAAATCATCACTCTTCTAGTTTCCAATGACAATGTAAATCTTGTGCACCAAAATCTAAAACAGTTCAAAGCTCTATGTCAAGTTGCCTCTGAGGCACATAATACATTGATGACCGAGTATCCTACAACTGAGGATACGCAGAGAAAGCAGGACGAATGGTTTTATGCAAAAAAGGAAACAAATGATACATTTGTAAATGAAGTATCAACATGGTTGAGCGAAAATGGGATTTTTCAGGTCAATGATGATAATGCTGAATTGAAAAAAATGAAATCTGATTTGCATGAGGAAATTAAAGCTGGAGACAGTGCGTCTAATGTGTCTAGTAAAAGGTCAAGAAGCAATGCCAGTAGAGCATCATGTTCTAGTACTGCATCTGCACGTTTAAATGCCATGGCAGAGAAAGCGGCTTTAATCGAGCAAACCGCTGCTCTGCAAAGGAAACATGAAATAGAGGCACAAGAGGAGAAACTCAGACAGGAACAAGAGAAACTCAGAAAAGTTAAGGAGCAACTGGAGCTTGATACACAAATGGCTGTTGTTACTGCAAGACTTTCTGTGCTGGAAGGCAGTGCCGTTGGAGGAAAGGCCCCTTCAGATGGAATGAATTCCTACCTGAGCAAATCTATGAAAGAGCTGAGACCTCAATTCAACCTACAGGCAACTGCATTTGTGCCGAAGGAGAACACCCTGATTTCGGATCAAGGCTCAAGAGCGCCACCTATCTTTTCCACATATGATGTGCGACCAAAGGTGAATATGCACACACACTTTCAGGAGAAAGTACAACATCATGGAATTCCACAAGCAAAAGATACTACTCTCATGCCACAGTGGCAACCAAACACTGGGACGTCTCTCACCACTACTCTAAAGCATCAGTCTCAAAACGCTTTCACAGCCTCGACTGCTGCACCTCGTAGGTCAGTAGCTGCACAGGAACGACAGTCTACACAGAACGCTGCAGTGCAGAATACAGTGGACCAGGATGCCATTTGTGGAATCATGCAAAGGCAGAATGAACTCACCACATTGCTCATTCAACAGCAAATGTTATCTACTTTACCAAAAAGAGATATAACCATATTTGATGGTGATCCATTGCACTTCATTTCCTTTGTTAGGACATTTGAACATTGTGTTGAAGAGGTAACATGCAGTTATCAAGACTGTTTGTATTTTCTGGAGCAGTACACCAGGGGGAAGCCCAGAGAGCTGGTGCGAAGCTGCTTACACATGCCACCACAACAAGGATATCAAAGAGCAAAAGGTCTTTTGAAAGAACACTTTGGTAATGAGCACAGGATAGCAACAGCCTACATGGAAAAAGCCTTTCGCTGGCCTGTTGTTAAAGCAGAGGATGTAGAGGCGCTGCAGGAGTTCACGCTGTTCCTAAGAGGGTGCTGCAACGCTATAACAGAGATACAGTACATGGAGGAGATGAACGTTCCATCAAACATGAGGAATGTTATGATGAAATGGCCATACAAGCTGCGGGAAAGATGGAGGTCTACAGCTTGTGAGATACAAGAACGGCAAGGCTACAGGGCCACCTTCCCAGAGATGGTAAACTTTTTGGAGAAACAAGTCAAAATATTGTCTCATCCCATTTTTGGTGACATTTCAGATGCACGACCAAGCATCACATTAAAGCCTGTAGATAAGAGCGCGCCGCTACCCAGGAGCAGCATTAAAGGAAGCAGTTTTGCAATAACCATCGCAACCAACCAAGCTGAAACTGTGCCCACAGTGCACATGATGCCAAAGCAGCCTACCGTAACTAAGGAGTTGTCCTCAGAGGCCTGCCTCTATTGTGAAGAGCCACACCCGACTATTCTGCATGTCCACAACAACGACAAATTGACCAAGTCACAAGAAACACCAGTCAGTAGTGCACTTGTGTCTCTTCAGGCATGTGGTTGTACTGGGGCCGGAGACCACGACTGTACCCTTTCCATTGTTCCAGTACAGTTGAGATCCAATAAAGGAAATGGAGTGCTGCAGACCTATGCCTTCTTAGACCCAGGAAGTACAGCAACCTTCTGTACCAACCATCTTATGAAGAAGCTGAATCTACAGGGTACAAAGACCAACATTCTTATGCGCACTATGGGTCAAGAAAAGGTAATTGAAAGCCAAATCCTTACAGGACTGGAAGTGTCCAAGTTGGATAATAACCACTTTATGGAGCTCCCAGAAACGTTCACACATGAAACAATCCCTGTTTCAAAGAGTAACATCCCTACTCAGCAAGATATTGAAAAATGGGAATATCTGAAGGGTATCAGGATCCCAGAATTGGACGCTGATGTTGAACTTTTGATTGGAGCTAATGCATCAAAACTCATGGAACCCTGGGAAATTATCAACAGCCAAGGTGATGGACCTTATGCCGTGAAGACCCTATTGGGGTGGGTCGTCAACGGTCCTTTGAGGGGTAATAATGGTTGTCAGAGAAGCTGCTCGACCATATATGCCAATAGGACATCCATTGTCAAACTGGAGGAGCTGTTGGTCTCTCAGTACAACCCAGAGTTAAACGAGAAGTCACTGGAGGAGCAGCAGGAGATGTCAAGAGAGGACCCAAGTTTTATGGAGATCTTGGAGAAGTCTATTTGCATGCAGGAAGGACATTATTGCATGGACTTGCCTTTTAAAATGGATGACATCACCATGCCAAACAACAGGTGCATTGTGGAACAGCACCTTCAGAGTCCGAAAATAAAGTTTGAACGGAATAAGGGCTACCAAAATGAGTACATAGATTTTCTTACTCATGCGATTGACAGTGGCTACGGAGAAATTGTGCCTCAAGTCCAGCCGGACTACAAAAATGGCAGTGTGTGGTATCGCCCTCATCACTGGGTGTGCCACCCAAAGAAGGAAAGACTGAGAGTGGAAAAGCGAGCACACACCAGACGTGGAATTTTTCCAATCGTCAGTCCCAGTGACCAGTTGGGGTTCTCGTCACCATTCACCTTGCTACCAAAACTGTTGTTGCAAGAAATGTGTCGAAGGAACATGTCTTGGGATGACCCCATACCCCAGACATTCTCACAGCGATGGGCAAAGGGCTTGTACGGGCAGTACGGTTGAAGACCAAGACAGGGCAGTTGGAGCGGCCCATATCCAAGCTCTTTCTGCTTCAAGAAGCAGTGTAAGGTCTGGCGGTAAAGGTCACGACCCAACGTTGAGTTACGTGCTGGTAACCTCTGGCTCAGAGAAGAACCAAGAACATTTGTTATAGCTCCTTTTTTCTTCTTTAATGTAATTGTTTTCCACCTTCACATTTGGGGCCGGTGTGTAGGAGCTATTTGATGGTTTTTGTGCTTAGTTTGTAGTTTGTTAAGTTCATCACTGGGTGGCAGCACGGAGCACTGGGTGGCAGCACGGAGCGCATAGGTTTTGAATAAAGGCACAGGTGTATGCTATGTCAATCAAGGTATCTAGGTATGGGTGACGGAGAGATCTCACGGTTTTTACCGCATGAACACACGCACGTAGCCTCGCTCGTTTTCAGTATTATCAACAGCATTATGCAGACATTATTGTTTTGGCTCATCACATGTATTAAGTTGAATACTTCAATTAAATGGGAACTTCACCCAACGGCAGGTGACACGGACTCGACATTGTGTTTTTTCTAATCGCGCGTCAAAGACGAGGAATCCCCGCACCCAACCGAGCGTCTATCAGAACATCAAGATAGCCGCTACACCTGCATATATCTTTATCCTGAGTGAGTGACTAAGCCATTTCTTCAAATGTAGAGACACTGGCAGTTTATTCCACTCACAAGCTGCTGAGTACTGAAAGGTATTTTCCCCCATTGAGCTCTTGAATTTGCACAGTTTAATGTCGGTTAAACCGCCCCTCGTTGCATATGTGTGGGTATCGCTAAAGCACATAAAATAATTTGACAAGTATGAGGGGACCCTATTATTATCATTATTTTGTGGCTCTGAAGCCTACTACATTATTCTATTTCTATGGATTTTGGTCACTGCTCCATCTGTGTTAAGACAAGCTATCAATGCTTAAACTTACCCATATTGGGTTATATATCGTAATAGCTTACGCTCTGCTCGTAGTGGAACATATCCCATATCCAGTCTAATACTGAATACATTTCTTCACATGTACACACCCATCCGCCTGGCCACACTCCCATCCGCTGAGAGGCAGTTAAATCATTTTGTGTCCTGTACTGTGCAGGACAGTGATGCAACAGTAGCAGGACAGTGATGCAACAGTAGCAGGACAGTGGATCACAGTGATGTAGCAGGACAGTGGATCACAGTGATGTAGCAGGACAGTGATGTAGCATCACAGTGATGTAGCAGGACAGTGATGTAGCATCACAGTGATGTAGCAGGACAGTGATGTAGCATCACAGTGATGTAGCAGGACAGTGATGTAGCAGGACAGTGATGTAGCAGGACAGTGATGTAGCATCACAGTGATGTAGCAGGACAGTGATGTAGCAGGACAGTGATGTAGCAGGACAGTGATGTAGCATCACAGTGATGTAGCAGGACAGTGATGTAGCAGGACAGTGATGTAGCAGGACAGTGATGTAGCAGGACAGTGATGTAGCATCACAGTGATGTAGCAGGACAGTGATGTAGCAGGACAGTGATGTAGCAGGACAGTGATGTAGCATCACAGTGATGTAGCAGGACAGTGATGTAGCATCACAGTGATGTAGCATCACAGTGATGTAGCAGGACAGTGATGTAGCAGGACAGTGTTGTAGCAGGACAGTGATGTAGCATCACAGTGATGTAGCATCACAGTGATGTAGCAGGACAGTGATGTAGCAGGACAGTGATGTAGCAGAACAGTCATGTAGCAGGACAGTGATGTAGCATCACAGTGATGTAGCAGGACAGTGATGTAGCAGGACAGTGATGTAGCAGGACAGTGATGTAGCATCACAGTGATGTAGCAGGACAGTGATGTAGCAGGACAGTGATGTAGCATCACAGTGATGTAGCAGGACAGTGATGTAGCATCACAGTGATGTAGCAGGACAGTGATGTAGCATCACAGTGATGTAGCAGGACAGTGATGTAGCATCACAGTGATGTAGCAGGACAGTGATGTAGCAGGACAGTGATGTAGCAGGACAGTGATGTAGCATCACAGTGATGTAGCAGGACAGTGATGTAGCATCACAGTGATGTAGCAGGACAGTGATGTAGCAGGACAGTGATGTAGCAGGACAGTGATGTAGCAGGACAGTGATGTAGCAGGACAGTTAAAGGTGTATTCCACCCAAATGGTTAGCAGGACAGTGGAGGACAATGCATCACAGTGATGCAACAGTAGCAGGACAGGGGACAGTGGTAAAATGGCTGCAGGACAGTTAAAGGTGTATTCCACCCAAATAGTGTTAAAGGTTATAACCCAAATGTGTCTTCCCCGAATGATTTTAAAGGTGTATTCCACCCAAATTGTTTTAAAGGTTATAATACAGTAGCAGGACAGTGGATCACAGTGATGCAACAGTAGCAGGACAGTTAAAGGTGTATTCCACCCAAATTGTTTTAAAAAAGGTTATAATACAGTAGCAGGACAGTGGATCACAGTGATGCAACAGTAGCAGGACAGTTAAAGGTGTATTCCACCCAAATGGTTAGCAGGACAGCCCCATCACAATGTGCAGGAGGTGTGTACAGTAGCAGTACAGTAGGTGTACAGTAGCAGTACAGTAGGTGTACAGTAGCAGTAGCAGTACAGTAGGTGTACAGTAGCAGTACATTAGCAGTACAGTAGCAGTACAGTAGGTGTACATTAGCAGTACAGTGGCAGTACAGTGGCAGTACAGTAGGTGTGCAGTAGCAGTACAGTAGCAGTACAGTATATGTACAGTAGCAGTACAGTAGGTGTGCAGTAGCAGTACAGTAGCAGTACAGTATGTGTACAGTATCAGTACAGTAGGTGTACAGTATCAGTACAGTAGGTGTACAGTAGCAGTACAGTAGCAGTACAGTAGGTGTACATTAGCAGTACAGTAGCAGTGCAGTAGGTGTACAGTAGCAGTACAGTAGGTGTACAGTATCAGTACAGTAGCAGTACAGTAGGTGTACATTAGCAGTACAGTAGGTGTACAGTAGCAGTACAGTAGCACTACAGTAGGTGTACAGTCACAGTACAGTAAGTGTACAGTAGCAGTGCAGTAGCAGTACAGTAGGTGTACATTAGCAGTACAGTAGGTGTACAGTAGCAGTACAGTAGCAGTACAGTAGGTGTGCAGTCACAGTATAGTAGGTGTACACTAGCAGTACAGTAGCAGTACAGTAGTTTTACAGTCACAGTACAGTAGGTGTACAGTAGCAGTACAGTAGCAGTACAGTCGGTGTACAGTAGCAGTACAGTAGCAGTACAGTAGGTGTACAGTCACAGTACAGTATGTGTACATTAGCAGTACAGTAGCAGTACGGTATGTGTACAGTAGCAGTACAGTAGTTGTACAGTCACAGTACAGTATGTGTACAGTATCAGTACAGTATGCGTACAGTCACAGTACAGTAGGTGTACATTAGCAGTACAGTATGTGTACATTAGCAGTACAGTAGCAGTACAGTATGTGTACAGTAGCAGTACAATATGTGTACAGTAGCAGTACAGTAGCAGTACAGTAGGTGTACAGTAGGTGTACATTAGCAGTACAGTAGCAGTACAGTATGTGTACAGTAGCAGTACATTAGCAGTACAGTGGGTGTACAGTAGCAGTGCAGTAGGTGTACAGTCGCAGTACAGTAGGTGTACATTAGCAGTACAGTAACAGTACAGTAGGTGTACAATAGCAGTACAGTAGTTGTACAGTCACAGTAAAGTAGGTGTACAGTAGCAGTACAGTAGGTGTACAGTCGCAGTACAGTAGGTGTACAGTAGCAGTACAGTAGGTGTACAGTCGCAGTACAGTAGGTGTACAGTAGCAGTACAGTAGGTGTACAGTCACAGTACAGTAGGTGAATGAATGAATGAATGAAAACTTTATTTAACAGATTGCAGAATGGGTACAATACAGTACGGCTCAATACATACAATTGTTAAGGGGATGCAGACCTGAGAAAGACGTTTGTCTTGTTTCCATCAGGGTCCCCCATTTTCAGGTGCACTAAGGTGCACATTATCAGTACAGTATCAGTACAGTATGTGTACAGTATCAGTACAGTAGGTGTACAGTATAAGTACAGTAGCAGTACAGTAGGTGTACAGTATGTGTACATTAGCAGTACAGTAGCAGTACAGTAGGTGTACAGTAGCAGTGCATTAGCAGTACAGTAGGTGTACAGTAGCAGTGCATTAGCAGTACAGTAGGTGTACAGTAGCAGTACGGTAGCAGTACAGTAGGTGTACAGTAGCAGTGCATTAGCAGTACAGTAGGTGTACAGTAGCAGTACAGTAGGTGTACAGTAGCAGTACAGTAGCAGTACAGTAGGTGCACAGTAGCAGTACAGTAGCAGTACAGTATGTGTACAGTCGCAGGGCAGTTAAAGGTGTATTCCACCCAAATGGTTAGCAGTACAGTACATCACAGTGATTCAACAGTAGCAGGACAGTTAAAGGTGTATTCCACCCAAATGGTTAGCAGGACAGTGGATCACAGTGATGCAACAGTAGCAGGACAGTGGATCACAGTGATTCAACAGTAGCAGAACAGTTAAAGGTGTATTCCACACTCTCAGGACCCATACGAGGCTCCTCCCACTAAGACACTCTCAGGACCCTCGCTCCCATTGGCTGATTTGGGTCACGTGACCGTCACAGGGTCACGTGATCGTCCCACCCAATGGCTGAATTGGAGTATTGCACTGCGGGATTGATTGATTGATTGAAAACTTTATTAACAGATTGCAGAATGGGTACAGTACAGCTCAATACACACAATTGTTAAGGCGATGCAGACCAGAGAAAGACCTCAATGCAGTACTGTTACATTTGTGACCAGGCACGTGCACACATAGAGGCCATGGGGTGCTTGAGCACCTGCCTTTTTCAGCCTCATCCAAAAAGTGCCCTTTTTGAAAAAAATTCAATACATTTTTGTTTACCGTTATGCATATAGATTGCCCTTCCAACTGAAAAATGTCAGGATAGAATCAAAATATTATGTAAAGAGAGAGAGATGCCCCATATTCCATTGCAGTTTGCACGGCCTCCTCAGCGTGCCTCTCCGCGGACCTATATATTTTATGCATAGTGTGGGTGGTGATGATGATGATGATAGAAACCGCTGTGGCCCATACAGTTGAATGCTGGTATTACACTCATTGAGGGACACGAAGAAGTCAAGTCCGATTTGGGAATCTCAAATACAAATCGGGATTGGAATAAAAATTGCATTTATATTAAACAATACAGAATATACAGCACTTCTTGGGGTCTGTAGGGTAAGCACTTATTCCCTCCCCCCTGAACATTTATGGAGATGTATGGGCCTTTTAAGTCAGTGATAAAAGTGTCTTTCAAGGATAAGTGAGCTCCTGCACTGATTATTATAGTTCAATATTCAATATTTGATCACCAAAACCCCCCAAAAAGCATAAAAAGGGGCCCCCCGCCCGAAAAGGGCCCTTAAAAATCGGTTAATATATACACACAAGTGTAGTGCCCTTTTCAGCCTTTGAGCACTTGCCCCTCTAAAGTCCTGTGCACGTCCCTGTTTGTGACATACAGTAGATATATACAAGGGTGAGGCTTGGTCTCTCTGTGTTCTCTCTCTCTCTCTCTCTCTCTCTCTCTCTCTCTCTCTCTCTCTCTCTCTCTCTCTCTCTCTCTCTGTCTCTGTCTCTGTCTCTGTCTCTGTCTCTCTCTCTGTCTCTGTCTCTCTCTCTCCCACGGCTCCCACGGGCCGAATATTACCCCGATCCTTGCGAGATTAAATCCACGGGTACCTCTCGGTGTGCCGAAGCTTTTCCTAAATCACTTCCATCATCGAAAACGAGGGGAAAAGGTTGGCTCGCGACTCTGAAAATGTCGCATGATTTTAAAAACGCTGTATTAAGTGAGTCTATTATAGGCTCCATGCAAGCTTTTTACCGTGGGTACATCTGGGCGTCCCGCAAATTTTACCCATTCACATGTAGCCCCGAAAACGCTTAGAAAAGGAAAGTTGAAAGCGTGGAATAAACTCGCCGAAACGGTAAAGTGTCCCACGGGCGCGCCGTGATTCCGATCCGCGTGAAAATATTCACGGCCATAGAGGAGACCGTGGGACACCTTTTTGCAACAGAACAACATTTCCCCAAGGGGATCAATAAAGGAATATCTTATCTTATCTTATCTTAACATGTGTCTCGAAAATCGTGCGCCCAGCCTAGTGAATGAGAAAAGCCTGCCCCTAGTGGAGCAGGACAGTCCCTACACAATTACAACAGGACACAAAATGATTTAACTCCTACTGCATCCGCTCCTCTACATAAGCGGGGATGTGGCCATACTAACAGCTCCTTCCCGATTTTCACCACAGACAAGTGTCTGTATACACCACTTGAGTTTAGTCCCGAAATGGAGGAAAGGAGCTATGTGGACATTGTATCTTATTTCTTCTCTCTCTCGCCAATTTACGAGAAAAGCTAAGTCATAATGTCTGCACCTTCGGGGGGTTTGAACGCTCACAACGTCACCCTTCACCAGCGTTTCTCCATTGCCGCATTTGCCGTGCGTCGTGGGGCTGCTCTGACTCCATGGTCGTGGCAGTCAGATACGCCCGAGCGGCGCCCGGTGGTGAGTCTGCCTCTCCGAGGGGCCATTGAGCCGCCGTCTCCCGTGAGATGGCCTGGTTTCGGCCCTGGTTCCCCCGCCAGTGGACGGTCGGCCGACAGCTCCTCTGGTGCCTGGGGATTTGCAACGCAGGCTCTTCACCTCTGCTCGCTCCCGTCGTAGGGCGACGAGCTGCAGGGGCGAACAGCCTGGCTTTGGGGTTGTGCTCGAGCCGAACGAGAGTGCTCTTGCCCTGTCTCCGTTTCCAATGGAAACTGAGGATCACATGGAGGGGGCGAGAGCGCTCTTGTTTGATGCCCCAATGGATTCGTATCATTCTCCCCCTCGAGGTGTGGCAAGGAGTGTTGCGTCTCCTTGGGGTCCCTTCTTCTCCGGTGTTGGGTTAGAACCTCCGACCCTGAGACAAGATGCCCAGCTATCTGCCGGGTCGGATGGTGGCGCCCGACATGGCAGCCTCCCGTACGTGAGGGACACGAGTGACGTGGAGGGAGGTACGCAAGGGGAGTTGCTTGCCTTGTTCCCCGAGCTCATGGCGGCTGCCGCAGCCGCTAATGGCGTGGCGTTGTCACGCTACAGCGGCGTGCTGTAGGGGGGAAGGGCCTGCTCTTGGATGGGCCCTGTCCGATACGCTGGCGATGTGGGGGGTAGTGTCACTAGTTGGCCTCAGCACTTTTTCTGGGGGGTCCTGACCCTTCCTGGGGGTGGGTCCTCCTTCGCGTTCCGCAGCTACGGCCTTGCCACAGGGTTGGGTTCTTGACCTTGACCCTGTGATATTAGGGATTGTAACAGGTTTTTTTTCTTCCCGTTCGTTCCCTAGTGGCATGTGGGTTGCGCGCCTGTGTAGTCGTGGGTTCTTCTGTGGGAAGGTAAGTCCCACGATCTGCTTACCCTCTGCGTTTGAGTTGCTAAACCCTCTTCACACAGTCGGATCCGATTCCCTCCCGACCTCCACTAGGGGGGTCCGGGGGCTTGGGTCCTCTCCGGTTCTGATGGTTGTGGGGGGCCTCAGCGGGTACATTTGTCAGCTCTGTGTTCCACTACGAGCAGAGCGTAAGCTATTACGATATATAACATACGGTTATCCTATACCCATAGTTATATGAGTATAGCGAGTGCTCTGCTCTGACTCACTGAGGACCCCGTGTTCTTCGCCTTCGGTGGTGAAAGACTTGGGAAGGAGCTGTTAGTATGGCCACATCCCCGCTTATGTAGAGAAGCGGATGGGGGTGTGGCCAGGCGGATGGGTGTGTACATGTGAAGAAATGTATTCAGTATTAGACTGGCTATGGGATATGTTCCACTACGAGCAGAGCGCTCGCTGTACTCATATAACTATGGTTATAGGATAACCGTATGTTTTGCTCAGTTCTGCCTGCCGTGTCTCGTTGCCTGCACATTTAGGCCGGGAGCCAGGTCCACCCCTCAGGATGTTTTTTGCTACCTTTTTTTCACTATTATTTCCTGTTATCCCATACCTTGGGCCATAACCAGTTGATAATGACCACCCCCAACTCATCCCCGTTTGGCCTGAGGGGCCAAAAAACCCTGTCTGTCCGCCTTACAAATTGTCATCAAAAGTGATAATTTCCAAGTATTTTATTAAACATGTCACTGCCTCACATGGATATGAAAAACGTCCCACATTTATACGCTTCAATTTAAGTCCAAGATGACCTTTCTATCTAAATGATTACACCTGCCATGACCAAAATTATCCACTGTACCTCAAATCGAGAAAATAGAACATTAAAGCATTACCCTTATTTCTTCCCGGACACTTTGCATTGTGGGGTAGATTAGGAGGACTGAGTGACATCATCACCGGGGGCGACCATACTTACAGCTTACAGTCCCCCGACCATAGACATATATAAGGCTCGATGACTCACCTGTGCTGCTGGCCAATGGAGACCGATGTTGCCACATGGCGGCCATCTTGGAACAGGCAGCATGCCCACACATAACAATGTCTATGGTGCATGTACTATTGAAATAACCATAGCTTGCTAAATTTTCAACCGATTTCCAAACGGTTTGTTTTGTTATAAACATCAGAGATGTAGTTATCATACTACATAATGGACTTTCATATGTAATAAACCAAACCGCTTGTCGATGAACATTTAGCCCATTCACCATAAAACGTTCACCACAACCTCTGTGATTACTCTCAGCTGATTTTGGTGAATAAAGAGGTTGTAGTGGAAAATGTATGGTTACTACCATAAAATCATAATTACTATTAATCTACAATTCAGTGATATTGAAGTCATGTAAAGACACTATCCTCCCCTCGAGCTCTGTAAACACTGACGTTGACAGACCTCTGTGGGAAGGGTTGTGTTTGTCTTCACCAAACAATATTCAAGAAGTAGAATGTGTACAAAGCAGGTCAAGATAACATAACCCAGAATGTTGAAGCCAGGTCACCAGGATCTTGGTTCAGGATTAAGGGGGGATTCGTCAAAGCCTGGGATCTTTGTCCGATGATGTAAGATTGCATGATATGAGGGAGGACACACCTGTTTAAACTTCAGTCCAGCCTAGTCTACTTTCCTTAAAGAAGCTCCATTCTCCTTCAATGGTCAAGGTAAGTGTCTGTGCTGAATATTGTTTCAGCGGTAGCCGGTAGACTTTTGAAGGTGCAGTGGTGTACTCTGATATATTCTTCATTGTTCGTGGCACATCATGCATGTAGAATGAGGAGTTTCCATCTTGAATGAGAGCCCATTGGCTTGGAGAAGGACGTTTATTCCGTTTGCTTTGTTGGTTTTTGTGAAAAAGCCATAGATTGTTGAGATGGAGTATGGCGTCAGAGTCAAGGGATAGGTTTTTGTGACTTGAGTTGTTGTGATTTGACGAAGATCTGAAAGATGAACCCACTTGTGGCCTTGTACTGGATCACTTTCTGGTTTGATGCCACAAGCTTCCTTTTAGGTATGGTAGATGACATTGTCTTGAATCTGTTCCTCTTGATAGGTTCAAAGAAAATTACTTTTTTTGTTTGAAGTCGATCACAGATGAACTCCTCTTTTTGAGTTTTGCCATTTTCAGGGCATTCAGCACATCATAGCGCACCTCTTCTGACATAGCTGCTCCTGAAGTCAAACTTGTCAAGGGCTGAGAAGTCTCAAGCTGAAATGGGTTGATAAAACACTGAAATGCTTCTACTGTTTGCTGGAGTGATTTCACGTCTGAAGGAAATCACTGGGTTTCATCTGGTTTTCATATGTGTATGTAAGGTAGATATTCAGTAATGGATCCCCTGTGTATGTGTTGAACTGTAAACTGTAAGAGACAGACAGACAGGGAGTGGGAAAGATAGAGAAGTCAGATAGAGAGAGGCATGGTCACCCGCACAGTCGCGGGAATGTAAACATTTAGTATGATAGGTTTGTATGGGCTGGCAGCCGTTGCTAGGGAAAAAACTTTATAGCTGTGAGTTCCGGTTTGAGTCAGACGTGGTGGCGACGGCGAGATGAATCACACCAATAGAGCTCCCAGCTCTCTGACGAGCGTTGGGAGGGGGAAGGGAAATGGCCACGAGGACAGAGCTAGCTACTGGCTAACAGAACCGATAGCTACAGGCTAACAGATTGGCCGCAACCACCAAGCGGGTGTCAGAGAGATTCATCTATTAATCTAGGTTCATTGGGGGCGGTCGGGTGGCGTAGCGGAGATTGCGCTCGTCACCAATGCAAGAGGCTGCGGCTCTGGTTCCCGGAGTCAGCATTGCCCTGCGGCTTGGGCCGGTCATCATACTAATTCGTTTGGCTGAGTTAGGGGGAGGGAAGTCGTGGGTGGTAATCTGGTGTTGTGGACAGCGACGCCTACAGGTCAGGTCTGGGTGCCTGCTCAGCGAAAGGCAGGAAATGGTGAAGGCAGCGTGACCTCCCACACGTTACACTTCACCAATGAGAGTCCTCGCTGCCAGGTGGAAAGAGAGCCACTGGCTGTCTCCACATGTGTCGGAGGAAGCATGTGGTGGACTTCAGGGTTCCCTTGTACCGACCAGTAGGAAGAACATGCGCACAACAACCAGGTAGGGGAGGGGGGGAATTGGCATAACGACTAAATTGGGATGGGGAGAAAAATAGAAAAATCAGGCAAAGAAAAAGAGGATACAAAAAAATCTAGGTTCATTGATTAGACCATCAAAGACTTACATTTTTTTACGAGATGCTACGTTTATGAAAATAAACATCCTACTGAGAAAGAGATCACGTTTCCAGTACTAATTCTTCTGTTACGGATGCATCAACGGGGTGAGACAGTGTGACAGCCAGTAAGATTGCCATCAACAAACAAACAACAAACACAACGCAGAGACTTCCTGGAACGGCAGATGACGGCTGAAAACACTGATATCTATCACGTCTCTTCTATTGTTTTGCAAAAGTTTATCAGATCCTGGATGTGTTTCCTCAATGTGTTCAAGAAATTATCCCAAGTATGTGAGGAATCTAGCATAGTTCTGCTGGTCTGAGCAGAAGAAGAGGTCTGGCATGTTGTTTAGGATGGCTTTGTATCCTTCATAGTCATTCATTTTGATTGCCTTATTCATTGACAGGACGAGCCAGGTGCAGTCCATGTATTCCATCTAAAACTGTACAGTTTCTCCCAGCTCCCCATTTCTCACTGCTTCTCTAAATGCATGATATTCTGCCATGTGGTGAGATACATCTTCTGATAAGAGCACTTCAGTGAGAGTAGATTCATTCAGAGTGAGATTTTCCAGAAATGCAGCCCATTCTGCAGAGAGTGGTTCATACGTTTCCAGATACTTGTCATCGAGGAGTCTCAAGAGCTTCCAGCATGGAAGCACTCTGGCAAGGTATCCAGGCATCTTGTCGTCTCTTTGGCACCTTGACTATAGCGTAGCATTGCAACCATTGTACACACATGTGTACACACACACACCATAATTTATATCCCACTTCTGCTCTCACTAGTCGCCCACTCCCACTAGCTAGCTACATTGGGCTGGCAGCTAACAATCTACAAACTAACTAGCTAATGTTATCACTCTAGAAGTAGAGTTGCTAATAATTATAATTTCTTAATAATTATAATTTCATAATCTTTCTCCCACTTCTACTCTCACTAGCTAGTCTGCCGCTCCTGCTCTCACTGGCTAGCTACATTGGGCTGAGTTGCCACCTTTCATATAGAAAAATACCAATCTCGTAATAGACTCAATCTCTTCCCACAGCCAGAAAAATAGATCAACTTACCCAAAATTGTCTTTGCTCAATAACTTCAGGTGGGATGTGACATGAAACAGGGTTAGGGCTTTGGTTGGTTGGTGTGTGTAACCGGGTCAGCACTGCTTTATGTTGCACTGTGATACCCTGTTCCACCAGGGGGCGTAACATTGTTAACTTTTCATGTAATTCACTTCAGATAGTATAGCAGTACATTACTTAAGTCTCAACTCTTGTTTAATATATTTTTTAGATATATTTGAGGTACAATGGAGAACTTTGGTCATATCAGGTGTAATCTTCTAGATGGAAAGGTAATCTTGGACTTAAATTGAAGCTTATAGATGTGGGACGTTTTTCATATCCATGTGAGGCAGCAACATGTATAATAAAATACTTGAAAATGATCACTTTTGATAACAATTTGTCAGGCGGACAGAAATTGTTTAGTCTTTTGGGGTATTCTGAGTGTGATATTTGACAATAGAAAGGTAGTAAGCCCCAGAGTATTATTCTGATACTTTCCCCTATGTGTCAGGATACACCATGCAAAGTTTCAGACTAATCTGACAATTTATGCAGTTGCAGTACCCTCATATTTGCAATTACATAATTTCGCCAGAAGCCTTTCCCAAAAATATGTTTTTTGACCCCTGAGGCCAAACGGGGCTGAGTTGGGGGTGGTCATTATCAACTTGTGATGACCCATGGTATGGGATAACAGGAAATAATAATGAAAAAAAGGTAGCAAAAAACATCCTGAGCGGTGGACCTGGCTCCCGGCCTAATTGGGTTCAAAACACAACCGTGACAGTTATATGGAGAGAAAATAATTAAATAATAATAATTCATTTAATTTATATAGCGCTTCTCAATAACCCGAAGTCGCTGACAGTAGTCGGGAGCAGGGGTACAAACAAAGAGGCGAAAGCAAAGAAACAAAACAAAACAACAAAGAAACAAAAACAAAGGAACATGAGACCATGGGGGGAACGGGGGAGACAGCCTGGTGGCACAAAAAAAAGACTAGAGACATATCGATCAGGTTGGAGGGGAGGGGGGGGTTTAGGGGTGGGGGGGGTTGAAGGCAAGGGAGAACAGGTGGGTTTTGAGGCGAGCTTTGAAGGTGGAGAGTGTAGGGGAGTCTCTGATGGACTGGGGGAGGGAGTTCCAGAGTCGGGGTGCAGTGCGAGAGAAGGCCCGATCTCCGAAGTTTTTGAGCTTGGATGTCGGGACAGTGAGGGAGGCAGTGGAGGAGGACCGGAGGGAACGGGTTGGGCGGTAGGGGAGAAGGAGATCAGTCAGGTAGGGGGGGGCCAGGCTGTGGAGGGCTTTGAAGGTGAGGAGTAGTGTTTTAAAGTTAATGCGGTGTTTGATCGGGAGCCAGTGGAGGGAGTGGAGGACAGGAGTGATGTGTTCGCGGGACCGGGTGTTGGTGAGGAGGCGGGCGGCTGAATTTTGGACCATTTGCAGTTTATGGAGGGAGCGGGAGGTGATACCAGTGAGGAGGGAGTTGCAGTAGTCCAGGCGGGAGGAGATGAAGGCGTGAATGAGGGATTCAGCAGCGGGGGGGGAGAGGCAGTGACGGATTTTTGCGATGTTGCGGAGGTGAAAGTAGGATGTTTTGACGATGGAGCGGACGTGGGGGTCAAATGAGAGGGTGGGGTCGAGGAGGACACCAAGGTTGCGGACTAGGGGGGAGGGGGTGATGGTGGAGTCGTTGATGGTGAGTGTGATGGGTCCGGATCTGGTGAGGGTGGTTTTGGTGCCAATGATGAGGAGTTCAGTCTTGTCACTGTTGAGTTTGAGGAAGTTGTGGGTCATCCAAGTTTGGAGTTCGGTGATGCATGATTCAATGTGACTGAGGGGTGGGCTGTGGGGGGATTGTGTACTGATGTATATTTGGGTGTCGTCAGCGTAACAGTGGAAGTTGAGGTGGTATTTGCGGATGATGTGACCAAGGGGGAGAATGTAGCAGATGAAGAGCAGGGGGCCTAGGACTGAGCCTTGGGGGACCCCCTGTGTGACTGGGGAGGGGGGGGAGGTGTGGCCTGAGAGGGAGATGAATTGGTGTCTGTCAGTGAGGTAGGAGGAGAACCAGTCAAGTGCTGTGCCCTCAACACCCAGTTGGTGCAGCCTTTGGAGGAGGATGGAGTGACACACTGTGTCAAAGGCTGCACTGAGATCGAGTAGGATCAGGATGTTGAGGGCACCGGAGTCAGCGGAGATGAGGAGGTCGTTGATGACCTTTACCAGTGCAGTTTCGGTGCTGTGAGCGGGACGGAAGCCAGACTGAAGGGGTTCATATAGGGTGTTGGACTGGAGATGGGAGTGGAGTTGGGAGGCAGCAATACGTTCCAGTGTTTTTGAGAAAAAAGGGAGATTGGATATGGGGCGGTAGTTGGAGAGGGTGGATGGGTCGAGAGTGGGTTTTTTGAGGACAGGGGTGACAGCGGCGAGTTTGTAGGGGGAGGGGACGTGGCCTAGGGATAGTGACTGGTTGAAAAGGGCGGTGAGGTGGGGGATGAGAGCAGGGAGGCAGGCTTTGGTGAGAGTAGTGGGTAGGGGGTCAAGGGAGCAGGTAGTGGTCTTGGAGGTAGTCATGAGGTCCATGATGAAGGAGGAGTCAACTGGGGCGAAGGCAGTAAAAGGGGTGGGAGGGATGGAGTCAGGTGGGGGAAAAATGTTGGTGGGGGGGGCGAGGGTGGGGGAATTGGCGATGCGGGCAGTCAGTGAGCTGTTGATTAAAGATATTTTATTATTAAAGAAGAGGAGAAACGAGTTGCAGAGGTCAGGGGAGGAGAGTGAGTTATTGTCCGGGGGTTGTAAGAGTTTCTTGACAGTGGAGAAGAGGGTCCGGGGGTTGCGGTTGCTGCTGTTGATGATGGTGGAGTAGTGGGCAGATTTGGCAGCTTGGAGTGCATCACGGTAGGAGGAGACGTGCTGTTTGTGGAGGTCAGCGTGGATGGTGAGGCGGGTTTTTTTATAGAGGCGTTCGAGTTGACGGCCGGTCTGCTTCATGGAGCGGAGTTCCGGAGTGTACCAGGGGGAGGAGGTGGTGAATGAGACAGTGATGGTTTTCAGGGGTGCCAGTGAGTCGAGGGAGTCAGAGAGAGTAGAGTTGAGGAGGAGGGCATAGTCGTCGGGGTTAGAGGGGGCGGAGTCAGGGGGAAAAGCGGAGGATATGGATTGAGACAGTGTGAGAGGGTCAATGGATTTTATGTTACGGAAAGAGATGGTGCGTTTGATGGAGTGGTGGGGTGGGGGAAGGGGAGCGGAGAAAAGGATGCAGTAGTGGTCAGAGAGTGGGAATGGGATGGGGTGAGGATTGGATATGGGTAGGGAGGCAGAGCAAACAAGGTCAAGTGTGTGGCCTTTGTTGTGGGTGGGGAAGTTGATGTGCTGGGTGAGGCTAAAACAGTCAAGGAGGGAGAGGAAGTCAGGAGTGAGGTTTGAGTTTGGTTGGTCAACATGGATGTTGAGGTCACCGGTAAGTAGGAGGCGGGTGGAGAGAGTGGAGGCTATGGTCAGGAGATCAGAAAGTTCAGTTAAAAAAGAGGGATGAGGCTTTGGAGGGCGGTAGAGGAGTAGTGCAGTGATAGAGTTGGGGAGGGAGAGGGCAAGGTATTCGAAGGATAGCATGGGAGGGAGGTTTAGGTGCAGTTCAGTGATGGATAGGGAGAGTTTGTGAAAAACGGCAAGACCCCCCCCTCGGCCAGAGAGGCGGGGCTTGGCGATGAAGCTGTAATTTGGGGGGGTAGCTTGGTTGAGGGAGTAGAAGTCCAAGGGCTGTTGCCAGGTTTCAGTGAGGAGGAGTAGGTCCAGGTTGTTGTCCAGTAGTAGTTCATAGATCAGAGGTGATTTGTTGGAGAGAGAACGGGTGTTGAGGAGAGCAAGGGAGATGGATGGGGGAGCAGGGAGGAAGGAGCGAAGGTTATCAAGGTTGGCGGTGCGGCGGGTGGGGGTGGCAGGGGGGCGAGAGGTAGTCCAGGAAGAGGGGATGTATGAGCCGTCAGGGAGGTGGAGAGTCCGGTTTCGATTTAGGCGGGGGCCTCTGTGGATGTTGCGACGGCGACAGTGAATGCCAGCGTTTCTGGCAGCAGTGGCAGTGGCAGCGGGGAGGCGGTAGTTGTTGTTGAGCGAGTGAAGATCAGCAGGAGTATATGAGAGGCGGCAGGGGGGTGGGGGGGGGCAGTGAAAAATGGGGGGAGGGGGGGTTGTGAGAATCCAAGGGGAAAACGGTAGGAGAAGCAGGAGTCCAAGTTGGGTGTAGAATAGGAGCAGGAGTGGGTTAAAAGTTGGTAGTAGCTGGAGGGCGGAGAGTTGGAGTAGAATGTTGAGCAGATCACTCCGGGGCTGCAGCTGGACAATGGGAGCACTCCAGAGTTGCAGCTGGATACTGGGAGAGAGAGTGTTGTTGTTTTGAAGCAGCGTGTAGTAGCCGGCTCCAGACCAAGCCCGCGTAGCGGGCCGACCTGACCGCGCCATACCAGCAGCCAAGACCGAGAGGAGAGTGAGGGCAGTAGTATAGTATCGCCGACACTCACCCGAGGAGATGGGGAACCCGCAAACCAGCGCGAGGGAGTGGTGTCGCCCTCGCGGGAAGGGAGTAATAGGATAGCACGGCCAGGCAGGCAGTGCCAGCAGCGAGTGGCTGGTTTAGCCGACAGCAGACAGCCAGGAGCAGACGCACAGGACCGGTCCGGAGGACAGGTAAGGTTTTGTCTGGGAGAAAAATGTGTAGATCCGGGAGTTTGTTTTCCAGTGGCAAGGTTTGTAGTCCAGTTTGAGATCCAGTGATGGTGGGAACGGTGAGAGTACAGTCGGCAGGTCCAGAGAGCAGGGGGGGAAGAGAGGACGTGAAATGTTTGTAGAGAGTCAGGACGGGCGCAGGAGAGGACGGGAGAGACAAGCAGCGTCGACGGTAGAAAACAAAATAACAAATAGAGTACAAGGAATGGACGTGGGGGAAACGGGTAACAGGGCTGGGATACAGTTTAAACAGGTAAATAGAGATACGGACAGAAGCGGCAGTCACAGGTTAACGCCAGCAATGCTCTGGATCCGAGAAAAACAAGAAAACAGCTGAGTGACGCGGGACAGAAAATTGCGACTGCTCTCGCGAACAGTCTATAGCATTGGTCTTGTGTAGTGTTTGGTGAATTTACTGTATTGTATATTTGCACATTCTCTGTGTACCTCCATTTTGGTTGAAGACAGGTGAACTCACCTGCTGCATTTTTATAGTGCTTAAACCCGATTGGTGTGTCTACAATTAAGCAATCATGTGTTTAACCAATTGGCTCATATGTGTGGTAATTTTGTCATTCTGTGTCTAATGTAATGCAAGTGTGTTTAGTGTTTTGCAAATCACTGTGTGTATTGTTTTGCAAAAGGTGTGAGGCTGACATTGTGCTTATAGTGGTGCAAATCTGGGCCAATGTTTTGCTCCTTGTGTGTAAGGTTTTGATAATTGTGTAATACTTTTGATTTTAGTGTTTATGCAATCGGAGAAAACCTGTAATGTTAGAGCAGTTAAAACAGGCCTGTCAAATTGGACTGGAAGCACCAAATTAAGGGGAGACACTGCAGGTGAATAGGGTAAAAAAATGAACTAATAGATATCACAATGAAACTTCCCCAGTTGATTACTTATATTAAGACAAGACTTTTTTGTATTACAAGTTTTCTGAAATTGTATGTTTAAATATGCAAATGAGGCATGATCTACTTAAATATGCACTAATTTGCATATAATTCCAGGACAGAAATCTGAACATTGGATAAAGCCATTTTCAAAATTATAGTTTTATTTTGTTGACATATTAGAGCCAAAGGTTATTACAGAGGGGATTTTGGATATCTCTTTTTATCACTCCATAAATCAGAAAATACTCCATTCAGTCCATTTTTATGGTAAAATTCCATATTTCGCCATGTTTTTAGGAATACAATGTGATATAAATCAGGGTGTAACTGCAGTGGTGATGTCATAATAGAACCGGTTATAACAGGCTAGAATGCTCTGGGTCATTGTGATGTCATAAGGGATCGCCCTGGCGGGCGGTCCTTTGGCCTGTGATGTCATAATAGATCGACACTAGTGTATAAATACGGAGACCCTATAAGGTTCGTCCCTTCACTTCTTCACCATCTTCAGACAAGCCACATCGACACCAAGCTCCATAACAGTCCTCTCATATTGCATGCAGTCAATAAGGTACGTTTGGGGCTGTACTGCGCTTGTAGTTAAGTTCATTGGGTTAACAACCACCCTTGTAACGACCGATAAATTGTATGTATGTTGTTATGGTTTGATCCGTGATTGATTGTATTTCATGTATGTTTTCACAGTTTTACGGTTCGGAATAAAGATGTTCTCTTAGAACGGAAATAAAGCCAATCAGTAAACATCAAAGACGAGTTGCTTCATCATTGCAAGAGGGACAGTTACAGTAAAACTTATATGCACCACGATGACCGTGCAATTCTCGACCAACGAACAGCCACAACCTTCCGGAACCTTCTAGAACCTCGACCATCCACAACCTTCCGGAACCTTCTAGAACCTCGACCATCCACAACCTTCACATAGGAACAAATACTTGGAATTACTAAAGATGTGGAAGAAATTCTTTCCATGGATTTTACTTTTAGCTGTATTTTCGTTAATGCCCTATTGGCTTTACCTCAGCTATGTTAACTGCTGTAAAACGAGATCACCATATGGATTTAAATGGACATGGAGTCAAACCAGGAATGTCTCCGCATCAACGGTAAAGAATTCGGACGAAACAAAGCTGGTGACAAACTTGCCCCCCTGCCCAGACACATCTCCTCATCTGCTGGGTCCGTTCACCGTGGAGTTCAACTCGCTGCGGACTCTCGACACTATCCGCACGGAGAACCCAGCTCTCCAGGAGGGAGGACTCTTCAAACCCCCAGACTGCATCGCCTCGCAGAAGGTGGCGGTCATCATCCCGTTCCGCAATCGCTCCGAGCACCTGCTGCACTGGCTCCACTACCTTCACCCCTTCCTCCAGCGCCAGCAACTCAACTACGGGGTCTACATAATCAACCAGCACGGAGAAGGGACATTCAACAAAGCCAAGCTGATGAACGCCGGTTATGTCGAAGCATTGAAAGAGTACAACTATGACTGCTTTGTCTTCAGCGACGTGGATCTGATTCCTATGGATGACCGTAACACCTACAGGTGTTTTAAGCAACCTCGTCACCTGGCCGTGGCTGTTGACAAGTTTGGCTTCAGGTTAGGCTATGCCACTCTCTTTGGTGGAGCCACATCACTGTCCAAAGAGCAGTTCTTGAAAATCAATGGCTTTTCCAATCAGTTCTGGGGTTGGGGAGGGGAAGACGATGCTATCCAGCTACGCTTCACCTACAGAGGAATGCATATTTCCAGGCCTAATGAGATCATTGGCAAATGCCGGATGATCAAGCATCAGCGGGACAGGAAGAATGAACTTAATCACAGGAGACATAATCTAATGTATAATACAAGACACACCATGGGCAAAGATGGAATCAACTCCCTCAAGTACACTGTTGTTAACATCAAGAAAGACAGGCTCTTCACTTTCATCACTGTTAATGTTATCATGTGATTCATGGAAAGAATCAAGTGTAGCACTCAACACTTTGATGAACATTGTTACTCAGCCCTTCCTGATGACTTGTCGTACAGAACTTGTAAGTCGCTTTGGATAAAAGTGTCAGCTAAATGACTAAATGTAAATCTAAATCAATTCTGCATAGCTGGTAAGTAATCAGTGGTGGAAGAAGTGCACAGTTCCTTTAGTATAAGTATAAATAAAAAATGTAATAGATACTCTGGTAAAAGTCAAAGTCCTTTCCTTCTACTGTGTGTGTGTGTGTGTGTGTGTGTGTGTGTGTGTGTGTGTGTGTGTGTGTGTGTGTGTGTGTGTGTGCGCGTGCGTGCGTGCGTCTGTGTGTGTGTGTGTGTGTGTGTGTGTGTGTGCGCGTGTGCGTGTGTGTGTGTGTGCCTTTTTAAGTACCTCACCCTAACCACTAACCTGACCTATAACCATAGAAACTGCATGCCTAAACAATACCAAATTCATAAATTAACATAGCTAATTTACCTTGTAAATATATACAAATATATTGACTAAATATACTCGTTAGTCATTAATGGCTTAAAATGTTTCATAGCTTGCATTTTCACTAGCCCCCTATGTGTTTTTCTATACATTTTGTCCATATACTGTAGTTTCAAAACATCCTCTCATGCTCGTCAACAAATGCAATTCCAATTTTATAAGCATCTATAATCAATTCAGTATTACATATTTTCACAAAATAATAATTTACGAGTCTTAGCTTTACAGTAATATTAAAATTGTGCAATTGTGTGTGTATGTGGGTGTGCGTGTGTATGTGTGCATGCACAGGATTAGTTTCTGGTTATTGTGGACAAAAGCAGTTTGGAAAAAGCAGATTTACAGGGTCAGAAATGAGGGTTTGGGTTGAGGGGTAAGGTTAATGATTAAGGCTCTGGCCTTATAGTCAATCACAATACGTTTAATTTAGTTACATGGCTCAGCTTTTTTAACTATATCCTGCCTGCCTAGTCTACCCTGACTATGACCCTATAAATCTGAAACGTATCTGAAACGTATTCATATCCCTTTGAAAATGGACATGTCAATTTCTCACATCAAATTTGTGCTCAACTTTGGAGTAATATCTATTGCCTTTACCAGTAAGCTACTGTATATGGTTGTTATCTACAGATGCAGCAAGGTCTCTAGTTGAATATGATACCAGTATCTTCACTCAAGCTTTAAGTAATATGCAATATTCTTATTGTGTTATTGTCTTATTGTGTTATATTATTGTGTCTTAAGTGTTATTTTAATGGATATTGTCTATTTAAATTATGAACATTCTGTTTGTATGGGGCTTGGGACAACTATGCCTAATGATAGCCATTCCAAACGCTTGCAAGCTGCTGCAACAGTTTTTGGGTTGATACCATTAGTTATTCAGATTTGGTGCGAAACTGAAAAATGTTGACCACTCAAGAATAATAATAAAAAAGAGGTCAAAAGTCCTTCCAAAATACCATATTATTAAGACCATATCCAAGACCTTGAAGAACACACAAAGCACTTCAGATTTACCACCTGTGTACCTGCACATCTTATTACAAAACCTGCACTTCTTGTTGCATACCACCACCGCTTGGTGCATCCCGGTACACATGTTATAGTTCTTTCAAGATATTGTGTTACCAGGCTACAGGCACGTGCACACATAGAGCCCAAAGGGTGCTCGAGCACCAGCCCTTTTGTGCCTCGTAAAAAAGTGCCCTTTTTATGCAAAGTTTCTTTTTACAATTATTTTATTTACAGTATATTAAAAAATACAGAATATACAGCACTTCCGGTTTAGCATCAGCATGTAACGGTCGCATTGGTCATAGCTCCTCACCCGTTTTTTTTTAAAATTTTTGCTTCAAAAACCACTTTTTACAACACTAATGTGTTTAAACCTCAACGTATATATTAACTGAGATCTTCAACTAACTATATCGACTGAAAGAATCAAGATGGGACCAAAGAAAGATACACGCGCAGCAGCCAAACTAGCTACAGAGGATCCGCCTGTGGATACGGGCTCCGTTCGGGAATTGGCTGGAGAGATCGAAAAAAGAAAAACAGCTGAAATTGCCACTTCTTCCATCATCCCCGCCACCTCATCCGATATAGAGTCTCTTGCTAAACTAATAAAGATCTTAACCGATAAGGTTGATAAGGCTGATACTAAGGCTGACGTTATCAAAGAATCTATCGAATCCAAAATCGAGGATTTAAAAGTAGCGGCTGCAGTACAAACCGAACGCATTAATGTAGCTGAAGCCACCTTGGTTGAACATACACTGAGATTCATTAGAGACGAAGGGGCTTTAAATGACGGCATCGTGGAACTAACGGTGAAGATGGATGAGGCCAACGGGAAACTAACGGATACGATAGTTGACAACAACGAGAAGCGAACAGCTAAGATACTCGAAATGGAACGTCACTCCCGTAGATTTAATATCCGTATAGTGGGACTGGATGAATCAGTTGACTGCAGAAACGACTCTTTCGCGACAGTGTTAGCTCAAATCCTAGGATCAGATATCCTCTCTACAACACCAATAGTGGATCAGCGCTACAGAATTGGCATCCGAGACGACAACAACAACAAAGCGAGAGTGATTATTGCTACACTGTAAACATTTTCACCGTAAAGTTACAATAGCTTACAGGCAATATTTTGCATGACTTTTACAGTAAAATTCACAATAATTTACTGTGAATGGCTTCACAGCAATGTGTTGTAATTTCACAGTAATGGTAGTACAATACATTGTTGTAATTTCACAACTTCTTACTGTAAGAAATTACTGTGATATCACATTATTTTGTTGTATATATATTACAGCAATGTATTGTGACTTCACAACATCATATTGTAAGAAATTACTGTGATATTACAATACCTTCTGGCAATGTGTTGCATGACTTTTACAGTAAGATTCACAATAATTTACTGTGCATGGCTTCACAGCAATGTGTTGTAATTTCACAGTAATGGTAGTACAATACATTGTTGTAATTTCACAACTTCTTACAGTAAGAAATTACTGTGATATCACATTATTTTGTTGTATATATATTACAACAATGTATTGTGACTTCACAACATCAAATTGTAAGACATTTACTGTAATATCACATTATTTTGTTGTATATATATTACAACAATGTATTGTGACTTCACAACATCAAATTGTAAGAAATTACTGTGATATCACATTATTTTGTTGTATATATATTACAACAATGTATTGTGTATTTACAATAGCCTACATGTATTTTTGTAGTCCAGCTCCAGTACACTTCCTGAAGGTCACACTTTGGTTTCCTGTCATGATTAATCACGTCATCCTATTGTATCTTGACATGAAACTATTGTATGAGCTTCCTCCAGAAGTATACTGGAGCTGGGGACTATAGAATTATGCATGTCTATCATTGTAAATTGACATATATTTTTCAATTATTTTGTTGGCAAGTCTTTTGCATTACTTTTCAGACTTGCCAACAAAATAATTGAATAATAATAATTATTATATTATATAATTATAAATAATTTGGCAAAATAACTGTCAATTTACAATGGTATGCATAACTGTATAGTCCCCAGCTCCAGTATACTTCTGGAGGAAGCTCATACAATAGTTTCCTGTCAAATACTATTGGATGACGTGATTAATCATGACAGAAAACCAAAGTGTGAGCTTCTGCCAGGAAGTATACTGCGCTGGACTTCAAAAATGCACGTAGGCTATTGTACATTAAAAACAGTCCAAACGCACAAATGAGGTAAGCCAGCATTTATTGTCAAAAGACAGAATTATTACAAATAATTATATACAAGAATTACACGAGGTAAGCCGGCATTTATTGTCAAAAGACAGAATTATTACAAATAATTATATACAAAGAATTATATTCGTATTCTTGAAATGGTAAATGGCTGTTTTCTTTTTTACAATTGTGCACATTTTACCCATAGGAAAATCCTGCTTGTTGTACAAGTATCGCAGAGAAAATTCAAAGGTACTCACAGTTGCACAAGAGTTTCGGACAGAGAAATGCAATGGTTTGAAAGCTCGGCGTTGCTAATAAACGTTTTAAATATTATTTTATAAACTGCTGGTCAACACTGCTCAAAATGGCTTTAGCTGACTGATGCGCCTTGTACGACGAGCGTTTCGCCATGCTAGCCTTCGTCAAACTGGAATAAGAGATACGATTATCCGGGCATCACGAAAGAAGAGGGGAAATCTGCAATACAACGAGAAACCAGTGTACTTCTACGAGGATTTCTGCCGCGAGGTTGTAACCCTACGAGCCCGTTACAAGTCAGTGATGTCTCGTCTTTTTGAGAAGGGGTTCCCACCTACACTACGCTACCCTGCGATTATTTCCATCATGGATAAAAATGGAATAAGGGTAAAACTTTCCTCGCCTGAAGAAGCCGAGGAGTACATGAGGGACCCACACAGGAAAAACTGGGGAGTCATTTTCCCAGAGTAATTATTACGGAGTTATTATTTTCCTCTCAAGTAGTCATATTTACTCCATTTGGGGCATAATCATTGCCTGTGGCCAATAGAGTGAGAGTAAAGTTCCAGAAGAGTTTCTATTGGAGTAATACAGCATTGGTCACGCCTACTATCCATATAATTCCCAAAGGTGCCGACGCCATCTTTCTCTCTCGCCAAGTCCTCGCTTCAAGCTCAGGTGCAGCAAGAGCGCAATACAGCGATATTTTCCTTCTCTTGGATGCCAAATACAAGGTAAGATTATTATTATTATTTGTTAATTTATTAAACAGCAATGTGTGTAACTAATTTGCAACATTACAGCTAAGCCACAGAGCCATCTATCACGATGTTCGCATGTTAGCTGCTATACGTTTGCACGCACGCTATTAAATAAACGTTTTACAGTTGTATGGACAAGTATTCAATTATCAACAGTATTGCTATCAGGGACAGTGCACATTAATCAACATGTCGGTTTTCATGTAAAATGTATATGAGCTAGTGTATAGCCAGAAGCTAATTTCCACCTGTATAGGCCTGAGACCATACCTGTAGACCATGCCTGTAGGCTGTTGTTAAAAGTAGTGATATAACTATATCCATACAAAAACTGACTTATTAAGAACATACAAGACAAGTAGACATAGTACAGGAGATGGAACAATTATATGTTACATGTTGGCGGTTTTTGCTGAAACGGTGGCAGAGACAACGTGTGTTTTACTCTAAATAGAGTCACCGTACATTACAGCTAAGCCACAGAGCCATCTATCACGATGTTAGCATGTTAGCTGCTAGCACGCACGCTATTAAATAAACGTTTTACAGTTTTATGGACAATAACTTAAGAACAGGTACGTCGGTGCAACACGAGTATTCAATTATCAACAGTATTGCTATCAGGGACAGTGCACATTAATCAACATGTCGGTTTTCATGTAAAATGTATATGAGCTAGTGTTAGCCAGAAGCTAATTTTCACCTGCATGCGGCTATACCTGTATAGGCCTGAGACCATACCTGTAGACCATGCCTGTAGGCTGTTGTTAAAAGTAGTGATATAACTATATCCATACAAAAACTGACGTATTAAGAACATACAAGACAAGTAGACATAGTACAGGAGATGGAACAATTATATGTTACATGTTGGCGGATTTTGCTGAAGAGACAACGTGTGTTTTACTCTAAATAGAGTCACGTAAATTTGCCGCAATGTGCTGTAGGTTGACTGTTTTACTAGTGGTAAATGGACATAACAAGTTAATTTGACGCACTGTTCGGTTCAACAAGTGTTTATTTGAACCATTGTACTGGGTTGACTAATTTGTGTGTTCTGCCTCCATGTATAATATAATGGAAACTTGTGGAACTATCCTCACAGTAAATTTCACAGAGTAAATTTTACTCAAACTGAGTCAATTTGAGCCCAAGACGTGAGTAAAGTTTTACTCAGTTTGAGTAAAATGTACTCAGCGAAATTTACTGTATGGTGCTTTTGTAATATTTTCTAATTGTAACACTCCTCATAATGCATGAGTTGTTGTGCCCTATATGTATCATCTTAGTAACTGTTATTATTTATTTGCCATCAGATGCAGGCTGTACGTGTTAAACACGTTGACCGGCAGAAATTCATCTGTTTTGAGGGCCAATTGACCTTCACAACTTTTTTGGAGTGTGGTGAGTGAAACATTTTGCACAGCGTGCCGTTGGTTCTCAAAATGGCGTCCGCCTTGATAGTTAGGAACCAAATGGACCCTTATTGGTCTGTAACTCTGACTGTGTACAAATGGACCCCAACGTCCATTGTACACCGTCAAGAGTTAAATTAACATTGATTTTACAATATAAATTGGGGTCCCAAAGATACAAATGCCATTAAATGGGTGCCCTTGGAATTAAAATGGTTGAGAATCACTGCTAGAGCCGTACAAATATTGTCTTATGGGGGTCCATGGCACATCTTTTCAAATGGGGGGTCTGTGGGCTAATTGTCAATTTGGGGGGTCCTTGACATGAAATGTTTGAGAACCACTGCCCTATGCAACAACATACTGGGTATCAGTTTAGGCTTTCCCTGCATGTTAATTTAAGCTGTAGGCCTACAGTACAAAGCACAATCCATTTTATTTAGGATAGAGTGAACCAATCAATGTCTTACACCCCTTCCTGACAGGCAGTGACGCGAGCGAGCGTGATTGCGAAAATGATTAAAATGTATTCGTTTCAATCAGACTATCCTGACCTGCCGCGAGCGACAGCAAACTGAGCGGCGATGTCGTTCCCCCCTCAAATATTCGCTCGCTGTGTCTCTAGTTGAGCGATTACGCGGCCGAGTCACGCCCCTAAACACTTTTTATTGGTCAAGAATCGCAGGCTGCTTTGCCCCTGTGTGCTTCCAGGTAACACACACACAGACACACCCGGACACGCGCCGCCTCATATCAGGACAGTGTCGCGCACGATTTCGTCTCCAGTTCGCACGCTCGCTGCCTGTCAGGAACCGGTGTTAAGTATGTCAATTAAGGCTGTCAATCTTCCTCATATGATCACATTTTCAGTGGCTATTTTAATATCCCATTTTATGACATTTTAATTAATACAAATTAAATAAATTGCACAACAGATTTATCAATAAGCTTGTGCAATCTTGTTTTGTCTATAGTTGCCAAGAAATTTGAAATTCCTAGTACCTTGGACTTAAAGGTCTATGATGACTCAAACACTGAAGTCGACGACGAGGCGTTTCAATTTCTTCTAAAAAAACCAGACCTGGGTGTGTTGGAGATTTGTTCACCCCAAGACTCAAATCCTGAAGGTGAGTTGCTAACATGGAGCCTTATAGCCTCATCCATACAGTCCTGGCTGCTTGAAGCCTTTTTACAACATTTCCGGGTTCCCGTTTTTTTCGCTCTGATTGGCCAGGTTATGTGACATGAGCGGCAATCGTGGGACGGCAAGTTTCTACACTGGTTAAGGGCACTCTTCGAAGTTGGTTAAGGTTAGAGTTTGTCTTAGAGCATGGCGATAGAACGCCAGGTAGTTTGCAGGCTGTTCGACGCGGAAATGGGCAAACACGCTATTGGGCGCACATGTCACATGACCTGGCCAATCAGAGCGCCGGAAACGCGGATGCGTTGTAAAAAGGCTACACGTGTCCTGGCTAACCTAAAATGTCACACAGGTACTGTGTATTTTTGTACTTTGAAATGATCTTTGTATATATGCCCAATGTAACGTGTGGATCCTTCCTAATCTAATGTGGTCTTTTTACATTACACTTGTCACAAACATTCCTATCTAATCACACTTATATGTCTACATGATTGTTAGATTCAGTGAGGACCTCTGCAAGCAACTCCAGCAGCCAAAGCTCCGTTCTCAGCTCTGGTGCAGACAATGAGGGGGAGTCTGATGACACCATCATTTTGCAGTCTAGTCCTGCTCCAAGAAACGGTGCTGACCTGACTCGTATCACTCTGGTAAGCTTTGCATATGACTGTTTGAAATGGAGATGGTGACTCTGATAAAGGGGTAGCATGGGCATTGGGGATGGCCAAGTACAATTGGGGAGAAAATGGGGGTGGGGGGGGGGTCATGGTTTACATTTGTCACCTTAACCCTTTCACTGCCGCACAACAGCAGGTTAACCCTTTCACTGCCGCACTACAGAAGGTTAACCCTTTCACTGCCGCACTACAGAAGGTTAACCCTTTACTATCACATACTGTACCACATACTGTATACCACATACTGGTACTAGTGTGGCAGTGAAAGGGTTAAATATACTTGGCCACCAAATGACTGTCTATCCATGTGTGTCCTCCCCCCCCCCCCCCCTTTTTACTCCCGCTTAGATGACTGAAAAGATTCTGAGGGACACAGCTGGAGGAGAGAGGATCATTGCCGATTATGCTCGGACGAAAACCCTAACGGATACCAGAAGACGCGACATGGTGAAGATATTGGTTGCGCACATGGCAAAAGAGCATGGGTAATTATGTTATCTAAACATTACGCACCCAATACACATTTTTGGTTTTTACTAAGATCCTCCTTTTTGCAGAATTGGTAAATGATAAATGGTTATCCAAAGCGCTTTACATAGATTGTGCAGAAGGCATTGGCACAGCAATACTTTTGTTTGGATCTCATACTTGTGTATGTGTGCACTGTAGGACGAGTCCTTCAAGGCGTGTTAAAGAAGACTACGCAAAGGGCATCACTGCCTTATTCCCATACCTGGCCGATCCCCAGGGCAATTTGGGATATGTAAGTACATCAGGGAAAAGTGCAGAGAGACATTTCATCGGCGACTCAGTGCATGTGTGTTCCTGTGGGTCGCCCATCTTGCGTGTGTGTTAAAACTGCATGACAAATAAAGACTTCTAGTCTAACAATTATTATGTTTATAGGTCATTCTTGTTATATAATTTCTAGGGATGTTCGATATTGGCTTTTTTTTACCGATATCCGATATACCGATATTGTCCAACTCTTTAATTTCCAATACCGATATCAACCGATACCGATATATGCAGGGTTTCTCCCCCCCCCCCCCCCCCCAAAAGGAATAATTTCAGGTAATTAACATTAGGCTACATATCTCTTGTCGTGGAATTAACACAACATTATGCATAACATTATCCAATCACATGCATGGTACATAAAACACCAACCCCATTACTCCTCACTTCTCTGGAATTGCTTAAAAGGGCTGTGCGGAGTACGATTTCAACTAAATATTTGTTAACATTTCTGTATGCTGACCATTTCTCCTAACCTCAACAATTTAAGAACCACAGATGTCCTACCTGTTGACCTTGATTTTAGCAATTCTTCAGAGAAGGGCATGTGTTAAGTTTTAAGGAGAGAAATAAACACATTTACACATGCCCATTTAAACCAAATAACTTTTTTTTTTCCTCTTTACTTCTTGTGTTTTAGGAGCAGTATTACAATCCAGTAGATGGGAGTGGGTTTCTGGCATGGAGGGTGAAATCACTTCAAAAGATAGCATCAGAGGGACAAAAGAAGAGCCGTAATGTTCAGCCACTGATCGGTATGTAATTTTGATTGTCCCAGTCCACTGTTTATCTAGCAACTGTGAAGATGGATCATTATAGTAAATGCATATCACTGGAAAGTATTGCAGCAGTATGTGTGGTTTCTACACTGTTACAGGTGGTCCAAGTTCTGGCGACAGAGCCCCCTTCTCTGAGGAAAACCAGCTAACCACAGACACCCAGTTTCGTGAGGCCAGTGCACTGATGAAGCATACAACTGATGAAGCAATCATCAAGGAGAAGATGAAACAGACCTTCACCCATCGCCAAGAAATGATGCACGACCCAATCAAGTCCTCTGAAATATTCACCACCTTTCCAAGATTCCTAGACATCACAGGAATGGTATGTGGCTTGCATTAAAGTCTAACTGAAATAAAAAATGACCTTTTTAAACAATTTAGATCACATCCCTGGTCATAGGGTGAACCTATTTAATAGGGCTGTCCCTGACTAAGGATTTGGATGGTTGACTAGGATTGTTAAAAAAAAAAAAAAAAAAAAATGTATCATTCCATTTGGGCTGTGGGGGGTGCTTAATGTCTGAAGGAGTCAACTGAAGGCTTCTTGTCCTCTGCAAAAGCATACAATTGGTCCACTGATGAAATCCTCTTTCAGTGCCTCTGTGCCTGTTTTCGTAGGCAGTTAGCCTCTGGTATGCCTGCCATTAGCGTTAGCCACGCTTCTATGCCTCTTTTCTTTTGAAAAAAATTATAATATATATATATATTTTTTTTTTTTTTTTTTATAATATTATATTCGACTAAGAGGTTGGCCAGTCGACTACGGCCCCTTTCGACCGATTAGTCGACTAATCGATTAATAGGGGTCAGCCCTACTATTTAACAATGTATGACAAAAAAATTTCAACCATGTTTTATTCCATCTTGTCTGCAGATTGAGCAGGATTTCAGTCTGATGTTTGGTGATGACATCTCTGCAAAGTTCCTGGAGAAGTGGCCTACTTTCTGCAGGCAGAAAGTCCTTGAACAAAGCCGTGGCCTCACCCAGACCGGCGACCTTCAAGACCTGCTTCAGAATGCTGAATCCACAACAGACACAATAGAACTGAACAATGGTATGCTTGAATTAAAGGAATATAATAATGGAAGGGTGAATTGTTTTTTAAACAAATGGAAACACAGCTTTTAGTCAAATGTATTTCTGATTTTTTTTATTTAATTTTTTGTATTTTTAGCATGGGACAGTGAAATGTCCTCCCTCTTGCTTCTTGTCCACCTCCTGCCACCATCATCTCAGGGACGCAACAAGAGACCGGGAAAGCTCTCAGCCAGAGAAGCCATTGACTCCCTTGTGAAGTTCATAAAGGTAAGGTTACAGTTGCCTATATTATCGGCCGATATTGGCATTCAAATGTGATATAGGAAAATATCGGTAAAAAAAATATGAATTATTCTTTTTACATTTCTATAACCAACTTTTATTTACCCAGGCAAGTAAGAACAAATTCTGATTTTATTTATTGTCAAAAGTATGCATAATGTTATGTTAATTCCACAACAAGACATATGTAATGTTAATTACCTGAAATTATTCAGTTTTTTGGGGGGGAAACCCTGCATATATCGGTATCGGTTGATATTGGTATTGGAAATTAAGAGTTGGACAATATCGGTATATCGGTAAAAAAGCCAATATCGAGCATCCCTAGTTACAGTTGAATTAAAGTATAAGAAGGATCACTGTTCTGTCTAGGGGTGCACGATATTGATTTGTTGACCCCGATATCGATACCAATAACTTTCTGCTCCTCAAGGTCGATACCGATAACCGATATATATATTTATTGTACTATAATTATAAATTTTTTTATGTATATTCCTGTAGTTTTGACCTAACCAGATTTATCATGACATGAGCGTTACTATATGAACAAAACAAAGCCAAGAGAACAGTTTTGACTCTTCAAATAAAGTGACTATTTATTTTTCCAAATAAATATAATTTGAGTCGATCACAAAATTCACAATCCGTCAATGTCATTAACAATGTGTTTCCCTGAACAACTAAAAACCAACAGGTATTGTGCTTTGTCAGTAGGGATGCTGTTCACATTTGAACCGATACGGTACCGGTACCTGTGAATCGATACCGGTACCCAACGGTACCTTTTTCGGTACTTTAGTCTCTAAAAATGTAATCTACCTACCTCAGTTGTGAGAAGAAAAAAATCCAAACTTCAAATAACCACATTTTCGACCGTTTTTGGCTTGCCTTTGCCCCGACTGCTTTGTTGTTGAATCAAGTCAAATCCTAAATAAGCATATATAGTGCGTGTGAATGTTGACATGAAAAGAAAAAAGTAAAAAAAATATATATATTTTTTTTATTATCAGAGCTGTCAATACTTTTATCGGGATGACGTCATAATTGCTGATATCGGCCTGATAATTATCGTGCATCCCTGATATTGACCTGCATGATTGAAATCATGCAAAGACCACGGTTTGCAAACCGTGACAAATTTTAATAGCAAGACTAATGAAGTTCTCTTGTCACAGACTGGGACCAGTATCCAGGGGCATTTGGACAGCATCACGGAGAGCCTTCAACCCTATCTGCTTGCTGTGGGGACCCAGAGGAGTGTGATTCACAAGTACTTCATTGTGATTGACAAACATGCAATCCCTTGTAAGTCACCAGACTCTCTTGCCTCTTTTGATGAGCTTTTCAAAGCTCATTTTGTCTTTGGTACCTCATACAACCGGGATCTGGCCAATATGTACAACTTCTTGCAAACCGCCATTTACAAGATCGATGCTGCTACAACTAATGTCAACCCCAGGGTTAAAGAGATGAGGGCTCGGATGCTGCACTGATTTCTTTTTTATACTGAGAGGATATTTTATCTCGGGCCTCTGATGCTGCACAGACTTTTGATACTGAGAAGATATTTTATCTTGAGGCCTCTGATGCTGCACAGACTTTTGATACTGAGAAGATATTTTATCTTGAGGCCTCTGATGCTCCAGTGTTTTTTGATAAGATGTTGTGTTTCATTTGCAAAAACTCTCAGGCAAATGCCAATTCACTGATGAGGCACTTAAGGATGATCCACGGACTTTGTTCAGGAAGGACACTTCGTCTTAAATGTGGTCAGCCTGGTTGTTTACATGTCTTTTGCACTTTTTCTGGGTTTCGAAAGCATCTTAAAGCACGTCATCAACCATGTGATGATCCTGGTGAAGGCCGCTCTACAGCTGAACATTTAGCTGAAAGTTATGTTGATGACTTTCCATCAGGCAGTGCCCCTTCTGACCCAGTCCTTCCAGTCCTTCTTAATAATAGTCTTGTAGACAGCTGTGCTGCAACAGTAGCTGAACTTAAAGTGGCAGGTGTAGGTGAAACAATAATCAACTCTTTGGTAACTTCAATGGAAGTGATTGTTGATGATATCCATAATCAAGCAAAACAATATGTGAAGCAGTGTCTATCTTTACAGGAACCTATCAAAAGTGAGGTTGAGTGTAAAATTGATCAGTGTTATGAAGAAATTGAAAATCCCTTTTGTATCTTAAATTCTGAAACTAAGAGAAGGCAATATTTTACAGAGAAGTGGGGAAGGGTAGACCCAGTTGAATATGTCCTTGGTACAAGATTTGATACCCTGCGCAATCGGACTACTGGAACTTATGATCAGGCTGTTGTTACTGATAAATGTGTTTATATCCCAATTTTGAAAACATTAGACTTTATTTACAAACACCCTAATATAAAAGAGATGATGCAGAGTGATTCCAGTTTAAGAGAAGATCTTCTTAATGACTTGTGTGATGGAGAGTATTTCAAGAGTCATCCTCTATTTTCAAAACAGAAGCATGCAATTCAGGTGCAGCTTTTCTATGATGATTTTGAATGCGCGAATCCGTTGGGGAGTAAAAAGGGAATACATAAATTAGGAGCAATCTATTTCACCTTGCGTAATTTTTCTCCAAAGTACAACTCAATTCTGCTTAATATTCATTTGGTCGCTTTATTCCATGCCCAAGACATTAAAACACATGGCTTTTCTAAAATACTTGCTCCACTTGTGGAAGATATTAAAATACTGGAGAAGGATGGAATTAAGGTCCCATTGTATGATCAGCCAGTGTATGGAACTATTGTCCAAGTTACAGGTGACAACCTTGGTATTCACGGTTTGTTTGGTTTCGTAGAATCATTCAGTGCCAGATATTGTTGCCGCTTTTGTCTTGCTGAGAAAGAGGACTTTCAGACGGAATTCAAAGAAGATTCACCCAAGATAGTTATGCGAACTCGAGCACTTCATGCAGAACACTGCCACACAATGGAGACTACTATTGGTCTTCCCTATGTGATGGGAGTTAAACGTTCTTGCATTCTAAATTCCTTGCAGTACTTCAATACATGTGACAATTTCTCTGTCGATATTATGCATGATATCTTGGAGGGCGTGGCACAATATGAAATGAAACTGCTAATACTACACTTGATTAAAAACTACACAACATCAAAGGAAATAGACTTGAGAATTAAGAGCTTTAACTATGGTTACCTGGAACAAAACAACAAGCCACCTGCATTGAAGTTAGTAGAGACCTCAAATGACTTGGGGTTAAATGCAATCCAATCTTGGTGTTTACTTCGCAATCTACCACTTATCTTTGGAGACTTGGTTTGTCCAAATGATCAACACTGGTATTTGCTTCTGCTGTTGCTTCAAATAGCAGATATTGTATTTTCTCCCAGGTTATCAACTGGCATTACTATTTATTTAAAACACTTGATTCCAGAGCACCACGGGTTATTCAAGCATTTGTTTCCCAACAGGAGGCTACTACCAAAGCATCATTTTATGGTGCACTATCCTACATGTATTCGTAAAATTGGACCACTTTTGCATGTCTGGTGCATGCGCTATGAAGCGAAGCATAATTTCTTTAAAAAACAACTAAAAAGCTTCAAAAATATAACTAAAACGTTGGCAAAGAAACACCAAAGTCAAGTAGCATACAATTGGCAGACATTTGATCCCAACAGACTGGTGCTTGGTCCAAGTAAAATGGTAGCATTAAATGTGATGGACAGAGGCTGTGAGATAGCGGAGACTCTTCAGGTACCAAGTGACACCAAGGTGTTAAATGTTAGATGGGCCAAACACCATGGAAATATGTATCGTCCAGGTTTAGTTGTTTGCCTTAAAGTTCTTAGTGAGGTTCCAGTTTTTCACAAAATCCACCGTGTTGTTCTTAAAGATGAGAGGTTACTGTTGTTTACATTTGCACTACAAACTGTGTCTCTGGATGACCATTTTTATGCATTTAAAGTTGTGTGTACTACAGATGGACCTCATGTAGTTGATGTCAAAGAGCTTTTGTTTTACAAAGCATTCGATATACAGATGTCATACAGTGATGACGATTCAAGCTCATTTATTGTTCCATACTGTTTCCTGTGATTTAAAAAAGGAAAAGAGAAAATCACTAAGCTCTTGAACTATTGCACTGGGGATGAACACTATTAGTTTTCTTTTATTTCTTTGGGGTGAACAGATGCTGCTGTCACTTTATATAGAGGCCAAAATGTAATTGATCGATTACTCTCCCCATGAAGCCTTAATTGAAGTCATGGTGATTTCTTTTTGTTGCATTCCTGAGCCAATAATTTGATGACTGGCTTGAATTATTGGCTCAGGAATGCGACAAACAAACAAATCTCCATGAATTCAAGGATTCATGGGGTGTGTAATTGGTAGATTTCTTTTTTTGGGTGAGCTATCCCTTTTTAAAAGGGTGTACAGATGCTGCTGTCACTTTACAGAGGCCAAAATGTAATTGATCGATTACTCTCCCCATGAAGCCTTAATTGAAGTCATGGTGATTTCTTTTTGTTGCATTCCTGAGCCAATAATTTGATGACTGGCTTGAATTATTGGCTCAGGAATGCGACAAACAAACAAATCTCCATGAATTCAAGGATTCATGGGGTGTGTAATTGGTAGATTTCTTTTTTTGGGTGAGCTATCCCTTTTTAAAAGGGTGCAGATGCTGCTGTCACTTTACAGAGGCCAAAATGTAATTGTCTTTTATTTATGACCTTTTTTCTATCGATTACTCTCCCCATGAAGCCTTGAAGTCATGGTGATTTTTGTATATAATGGAGTTGTTTGCAGAGGGGCTCACTGAATCTAACAATCACGTAGACATATACCAAGTGTGATTAGCAAGAGAGGAATGTTTGACAAGTGTAATGTAAAAAGATTAGGAAGGATCCACACCAAGCAAGTTCTTCCTCAGACGTGTTTTTTTTTTTTTTTTTACTATGTTACATTACATTGGGCGTATAGAAACAAAGATCATTTCAAAGTACAAACATATACAGTACCTGTGTGACATTTTGGATGAGGCTAGGCTCCATGTTAATAAGCAACTTGGGGTGAACAAATCTCCAACACACCCATGTCTGGTTTCTTTAACTGAAACGCCTCCTTGTCGACTTCAGTGTTTTAAGTCATCATAGACCTTTAAGTCCAAGGTACTAGGAATTTCAAATTTCTTGGCAACTGAAAACAAAGATTGCACAAGCTTATTGATGAATCTTATTTTATTAATGACCTTTTTTTCTTTCTATCGATCGCCCCTTGAAGTCATGATTCTCACACGCTGTTGTAAAACTGTTTGCATCCCAACTGAAACGCCTCCTTGTCGACTTCAGTGTTTTAAGTCATCATAGACCTTTAAGTCCAAGGTACTAGGAATTTCAAATTTCTTGGCAACTGAAAACAAAGATTGCACAAGCTTATTGATGAATCTTATTTTATTAATTTTTTTTTCTATCGATTGCCCCTTGAAGTCATGATTCTCACACGCTGTTGTAAAACTGTTTGCATCCCAAAGGATATGCCTGCATGTTGCAAATAAAAGTGCATTGTTAAATACTGATTTCTGCTTTGCCCCCGTTTATTTTAAATGTATTATTCCAGAGTAAATTATTATTTAATTCTATATTGAGTGAAATATGATATTCTATATCGAGTGAAATCTATTCTATATTGAGTGAACTACAACTCCATATTGAGGGAATTACAACTCTATATTGATTAAAATACCACTCTATATTGAGTGAAATATGATATTCTATATCGAGTGAAATCTATTCTATATTGAGTGAACTACAACTCCATATTGAGGGAATTACAACTCTATATTGATTAAAATACCACTCTATATTGAGTGAAATATAACTTTAAGTATCTCTATATTGAGTGAAATATAACTTAAAATATCTCTATATTGAGTGAAATATAACTCTATTGAGTGAAAATATAACTCTATATTGATTAAAATACCACTCTATATTGAGTGAAATATAACTTAAAATATCTCTATATTGAGTGAAAAATAACTCTATAGATGTTAGAGTTGTTTTTACTTTATGCTAAATGGAGTAAGTTGGTATTTTGTAGAGTTAAATGTTAACACTAAATGGAGTAGAAATAACTCTGAAGATTTAACTCTGTGACAAGAGTCATTTTCACTCTATCTGGAGTCGGAGCCAATACTGTCTTTTTGGGAGTAAAATTTTACTCAATTTGAGTAAATTTGACTCTGCGAATTTTCCTGTGCACTAAGCGGAGGAGGCTAAGTCTTATTCTTCTTTTTTATTTTTTTATTACTTCGTTATAACTTGGACACCAAAAACGGCATCAAACAAGCTTTGATGACATTGATTTAGAGATAGGTTAATATGTGACGCTAGATACTATATTACTGTAAAGGTTCGCTGTTTGGGCCCGCTAGATTTATGGGTTTTATGCAAGTCATGCTATGTTGTTGACATTTTAGAATACTCTGGACTCTTTCAACGCTCTGTGTCATAACAGAATATTCTGGAATAATATCACCCTATGGCACGCAGAAAGACCTGGAACATAAACAACAATTTGTGACTATACACAAGAATCATATCTGGAAGAACAACAACCTTTACAATGGAATACTGCCCACCCCTGTTTGGGGGACGAACTGCATACACGTATTAAAAACCTTCCTTTTCATCTAGGTGTTTAAGTTTGGCAAAGTTAGATTAATATTTAAACAAAGGTTCTAATTTGTTTGAGGTTTCTATAATTTAGTTCTATACATCTTTCTTATCCTTCGGTGTGTTTTAACTTATACATGTTAGTATAAGGTTTAAGTGAATATACTATGATATATGATATTTTTTATTTTTATTTTATTATTTTAACGGGAGAGTGGCTAAGCCACGGGTGACATTCTATTAAGGTAGAATTAAGAGTTTAAGATCCTATGGCAAATTGCTTAGGAAAGTTAAGGATAAATGGCTCATTCTGGGCTGACTGGTTGTGTAAGGGAGGGGGGGATTATATGTTTGGGTTTATATGTATGTTTTTAGGCTCGGCTCTCAACAGGACCTCAATAATTGGATATATATATCTATTGTGAAGTTTTACTCCAGACGAATTATACACAAGAATACAACAACATGTTTAGATTATGGCTAGTTTGAATATAATGATTTGGAATACTGGGGGACTAAATAAACAACACAAACGCAAAAGCGTGCTGTTATCCTTCCTGCTCTTTGGCGGAACCAGATTGTTGATGAGCTCTGGTTTCTGGTCTCCTCCTCTACTGCCTGTACCTGTGACTGTGTTAGCTATTCCAGTCTGAAATCCTGGCATGCTTTCTGCAACTCTGTTGGAGGTAGCTGCAGTGTCTCTGGTGTCTTATACGCAGTTAGTGGTTTAGGTAGCTTGCTCACAGACTTTGGGACAAATTCTCTGCAATATGGTGACCTGGACATCAGTGCAGCACTTTTTGGGGAGTTTAGGTGTAAAGCCTTGAAAAACTGACTATGTTTCTGATCCTTGCTTCACTCTTGGACACTGGACTGTGGGACTCTCAGGTGTTTGTTTCTCTATAAGACAGATATTGCACAGCTTTAAAGCAAAACTTGGAACATATTATTGCACAGGTATTTTGCATTCAGTACTGTACACCTCTGCTCACCTGTCCCTGCAATGGCATGATCTAGTTTTTGCTTTTTAGATTTTGCAGATGAAAAGTCTATCATCGCAACTGGAGCGGCAGGAATCTGAAAGCGCGAGAGGCATAGAGAATAGAAACGCTTTAAATGTACCCCTACTTATACAACGGCATGCAAATTTCTCGATTCTGATTGGCTGAAACAGTCATTTTACACGTCTTTATTGGCAACAATTCCACGCTGCTGGCCCAGGACCCGCCCACAACCGAACCACATCACATCACTCCGCCGGATCACAAGAAGGTGGACAATAATCTTTACAAATGGATATGTTGATAGCGACTAAACGACTAAATATCAAGCGATTCTGTCACAGCGAATGTCTTAGTCGTTTAAACAATGTTGGATGATGTAATTGATGGGTCTTGAATCATTCTGTAACAAAAGCGGATTGATTGATTGATTAATTTTCAATTTTATTTTCAATTTCTTTTTCCTTTCGACTGTCAGCGCTCGCTCTAGTCTCCACCCACCGCCACCCCCCCCCCCCCCCCCTCACACACACACACACACACACGCACGCACGCACACACACGCACGCACGCACGCACGCACACACACACACACACTCTGCCTGCAACGCGGGGGATAGTCAGAGAGCTGGGTGCTGCGCTGTTCTAAGTGAGCATGGCCTATTGAGTTGATTGATTGATTGATTGATTGCTAATTTTATTACTGTACGCTTGGTTTCCAACTGGTTAAGTTTAGGCCCTCTACAGTAGGTTTAAAAAAATAAATAAAAGAATAGGGCGAAGAAAACGTTTTTTTCCTATAGGGCAAAGAAAACTTTTTAATTTGTTTTACCTACTTTATATAGAAGCATCTAAGAATGAAGTTCTATGGAAAGTAGGTCTGCATTCCCTTAACAATTGTGTGTATTGAGCCGTACTGTATTGTACCCATTCTGCATCTGGTAATAAAATTTTCAATCAATCATTCCAATAATACACAGTTGGATGTGTTAGTTGGTTGGATGCACTTCAAGCTGCTTCCACATGAGGCAACTTCTCTCAATCATTCCAATAATACACAGTTGGATGTGTTAGTTTGGTTGGATGCACTTCAAGCTGCTTCCACATGGAGGCAACTTGTCTTTTTTGTAGTTGTGGGAACTACTTTTTCTGGCGGATGGTTTTTTCAATAAATCTTCGATTAATGTGTGTTTATTGTATAGAAATAAGGTTGGATGAATCTGGCAGTTGTATAAAAGCTTTACACCACTTGCAGTCGTGATTTGTGAACAATAAACCATGCCTAGGGGGGTCTAACGACCCTCGGCTGCGCCTCGGGCCTAACGACCACCCCTAGGCATGGTTTATTGTTCACAAACCACTCCTGCGCGTGATGTAATGCTTAAATACAGCTCACACTGAAACAAATGTAAATTACGTGCATTTGATTACCTTTTTGACATGTGATGGCATTAACCACTTGCACTTTTCCATAGTGCAGGACTCAGTCTCTCTCATTTTAACACCCACTTCAATGGCGAACGGATCATATTCAATATGTTTTGAGATTTTCTGATGATACCTAGTGAGTGTAGGCTCGTCCAACGCTTTTGCGTATTGACTTTCCATTGTTTTGAATCACTGTTCTTGACTTCCTGCCCACCAGGTGAGTTTCGCGCATCATCAAAATCACTTGACTGCAAACAAGCTATTGTTGCTCCTACAGTATACTGTATGTTGGTGTAGACATGGTCCAATGTATTGTTGCTCCTACAGTATATGTTGGTGTAGACATGGTCCAATGTATTGTTGCTCCTACAGTATATGTTGGTGTAGACATGGTCCAATGTATTGTTGCTCCTACAGTATATGTTGGTGTAGACATGGTCCAATGTATTGTTGCTCCTACAGTATATGTTGGTGTAGACATGGTCCAATGTATTGTTGCTCCTACAGTATATGTTGGTGTAGACATGGTCCAATGTATGCATCAAAGAGAGCATTACGGATGTGGTGATGTTGTTTCTGACCAGAAAGACGACGCTGAACTCTGTCTGTCTTCTGTTTGCTGTGTCTTTCCTTTCTCTCTGCCATGTTTGTCCTCTCTCTGCTGTGTCTGTCCTCTCTGTCATGTCTGTCCTCTCTCTCTCTGCTGTGTCTGGCAGCGGTTTATTCTATAACAGGATACTGTAAACTAAGTAAACAGAACACACAGTAGTACTAGTAGTAGTACACACTGATTGCAATCTGCTTGCATAAAAACATTATATAAAATCACATTCTGAGGTCAGTGTTAAAGTGCCACATGGAATAGGTCTGGTTAGTGGTTAGAGTTAGAGGTGGTCTAGGTCTGGTTAGGGTATCTTAGGGGTAGTTAAGCATTCATTATAATTTATTATTATTATTTAGATAGATGGATGTAAAAGGCTAGACCAACTCTTAACCCCTATCCGGACCTAGACCACCTCTAAGTCACAACCCTAACTTAGGGGTTAAAGTTAGAGGTGGTCTAGGTCTGGTTAGGGGTTAGAGTTAGAGGTGGTCTAGGTCTGGTTATACTGATCCGATACCAGTGCATATATAAAAAAAATATATATATATATATATATATTATATAAATTATAAAACTTTTTTTTCTTTTCTTTTTTACAGCTACTGTTTATACTGTTTTTTTTAGTAATAACTAGAAAGTAATGGTATTTATTCAACAACAGGTGATTGTATAGATTAGTATTATTATCATTAATTGACAACTAAGCTCAATGAGTTCACCCACGGAATGGTTGTTGGTACATTGGTTCCGCACAGACGTTACACATTGTTGCGCACTTCCTATCCAGGCTGCTCCGTTTAGGTCAGCTAGTAGCAGAGGCTCTGTTGTGATTTTAAATGCAAAATAAATATTCAACATTCTCTTTTGAGACTCCGCCTCAGACTCTTATCATTTGGCACTAAAAGCTAAACATTGTCACCGGCATGGCTGTCCGCAACATGTCATTAATTGTGTGCAAGAGGTCGATCAGTTAGCCACATTAGCGTGAGCTAGGTTAGCCACTAGTTAACGCGAGCTAGAAATACAAACAATGTAACGTTACTGGTGAAAAAGTGATTTACCTTGGAATACTCCTTTGCCAACTTGCTGTACTTTGCTTGCAGGTCTGCAGCTGGATTATGAATAGTCCCAACTTTAGCCAAGGTAACGTTAAGCTAAAACTAGCTTTTCAAATAGCTCTTCAGCTAACGCTAATAACAGAGCTCCCTGTCACACTGCTCTGTCGGGACGATGGTATTAAGAAAAGTTATAATTATTTTGTCTTGTCTTGTTTTAGTCAACAATATAATAATATTAATAATAATGTAGGACCTGTTGCAGAGGTCTTTATTCGGCATGCAACGACACTCAATGTTTTTTAGCGGTACACACAGCGGTTAGTTTAGCACACACACACCGGAACACACACGCATGCATTGTCTCTTTAGGATCGCCGATGCGATTAATCTCTGCGATTAACCCATCCCGTCGTCCTTCCCCCCCAAGGGCAGCCGGGAGCAGATAGGCATCAACGTGAGCCGCGCCAGGGGACCAATCCAAGTGCTCCTGTCCGTCTTCGTCAAGGACGCCACAGCGTTAGCGATCTGTTGTTGTGCATGTTTTTCCTTTGGGTTTATCTCATCGGGGGGGAAACCCTTGGGAGCACGGGGAGAACATGCAAACTCCACACAGAAAGGCCTGGGAGATACCCCACCTGGGTACCTGGCATCATGGAAACTTGTCCCCAAGCGGGAATCGAACCCTGGACTTTCTTGCTGTGAGGCGACAGTGTTAACCACTACACCACCGTGCCGCCTATATCAACATAGATTTCGTCCTGGTTTTTGTAAATTACATTTTTGTGTCCTCAGTTGTGGTCAACGATATTTAATAAACTATTTAGTCTCGTTAGCGTGACATGGTCTTCAATAACGTGACGTCACGTCTCGTTGTTGTCATGAAAAAAACCTTCGTTGACGAACATCTTTCGTCATCAATTTAGTCAACAAAATTAACACTGCATATAATCCTTCTATATACCTACTGATACAGCTGCATATAATACTTCTATATACCTACTGATACACCTGCATATAATACTTCTATATACCTACTGATACACCTGCATATAATACTTTTATATACCTACTGATTAGGGGTGGGACGATACATCGATCCAGATCGATATATCGATCTATTATCAATAATCAAATAGGATCGATGCAACGTAAAAAGATCGATTCATATTGCGATACTCTTATTTTGAAAATCCCCTCGTGAGCATATCCGCCCGGCTGCAACAACAGCGCAGCTCAGCGTGTGTAGTCGTTAGATAGCATTGCTTCAGAGTCCGCCTATTTTGCCCGAAATAAGTGCCTGTTGTTTTTTTCCCCACAAGGGGTTAAATGCATCTAACATGCTTTCCATCCTCGCCATTCCTTTATGCCCTCCCACCTCTTGCAGAGACAAGTCGCATTTCTTTCCTCTCTCCCAAGGCCTTCAAGGCCGTTCCTACCGCCGCCTCTACTGCACCATGGAGCCTGACGCTGCTATGCCCTGCTTCGTGCCGGTGGCCGGACTATACTCAAATCAACTCTAAATGGATCTAATCAGTGGATTGCATATTTTCTTCAAGAAGCAGAATAAGGCTAACCCTCTCTGCCTATTGGGACATCATAATTGGGCTACAAACTTGAAGACGTGGTATTATTTGGATTATCGAAGCTTTTGGACTGCAATAAGAAGATTTTGGATCTGTTTACCGCGCACAGGATCTACCAAAATGAACTGATAAGACACTTGGACACTTGGACTAATAATGCATTCAGTCATTTGGACGGAGTTGTTAAAACTCACTCCACTCAAATCAATAGAGTTATATTCCACTCTATTCAAATCAAATTTAAAGGGACGTGGCTGGGATAAATTGTGCCAGTCAGTCAGCCAAAACAAATTCTTGGACCAAGGTCGAACCGAGAGCTCTGGAGTCGAAGGCTCTCTGGGAGATAAGAGTGGCGAGCGGCGTCCCACAACCCCAATCCCTAGTCCCCCCCCCCCCCCCCCCTTCCTCTGCATTGGCGCTGCACTGTCGGCTGCCTCGTGTGAGGGAGACCTCCCCCACCCAGGACTTGGCTTGTGCACTCCCCCCCACCTTCCCCCCCCCCTCCCACTCCCCCCCCCCCCCTACAGCCCTGTAACAACCCCAACCCACTCCCCCCTCCTTCCGTAAATGGCGCTGCCTATGACGGCTGCCAGTCTGTTTGCGGTGGTGAATATGCATATGTTTGTCTCAAGGCTCTGTACCATTATTACTATCTAAAATGTAATAATTGTGGAATATTACTGTAATGAGCTGTATGTGTATGATCCAAGCGTCCTATGATCCTCATAGGAGCATAACAGAAAAAAGCATTCCATGTGAAGGTATTCTGTATCTTTGCATGTCAACTAATAAAGAAACTTGAAACTTGAACTCCCTGAGGAGAAGACTCTCAAACACCCTGAGGAGGAGGCTCTGACCCAATACACACACTACCAGTAGGGAGCAGAGCAGAAGAACAAAACGTCTCTACTGTGTTGCATCACCCACCAAGCTCAATACACATACAACAGAGCAGAACTTCTTTTTAAGTTCTACTCACCTTGACAATCTGAGGAGGAGGCTCTGAAACTCTGAGGAGGCTCCCTCACTGGGAGGGAAGGTCTGAACTCACAGGAGGCTCTGAAACTCCCTGAGGAGGAGGCTCTGAACTCCCTGAGGAGGAGGCTCTGAAACTCCCTGTAACAGAGGTTCACAACATGGAGCCTGAATAACCCACGGAAGTCTTACCAATAGAAACGCGCCCAGTGACGTACTCTATGGCGGGGGAATTTCCGCGGTCCACCGCCCAATATGGCGTGGGACCAGGAAACTCCCTCCCCCCTCTACCCTGTAACGCGCTGATCCAGCAACGTGACAGGAAGCCCGAAGGACAGGGGTTTTTAACCCCTGACCAATCAGAAAAAGGGGAGGAAAGTTTTACCAGTTCACCCCCTTATGACCCCTCACCCCTGATACAATGTAATGACAAAGTGGAGCCATGACACCAGTCATAGCATGCTACATGAAGCGTAACAGCTTCACATAGACTCATGTGCGAACCTGCCATCTGAATTTTACAAAGGAAGAAAAACACAGACCCAGAGAGGGCCCCTTTAAGATCCCCGGTACCAGAGCTTACACATGTGACTTCTGTAGGCCAACACCTAACCCAGTTGTGGATCTTAACGACACACACAACCCTCCATCACAACAAAAAAGGCAAAAGTACACTCTCACTACCGTAAGAGGAACGCCGTTTTTCATAATGAGAGAAGACACAAGTCCTCGATTACGTACTGGCCACAGGCCTTGCTAAGTCCACATGATAGCGACCAAAACAATCTTTTCCCTAGGAATTTTTTTTTCCCCAAGCAGGAGCACAACCCCAGTAGAAACTGAGGGATTACACCGTATCCCCACAAACATAGTGAAACAATATATTGTAAACAAAAACATGTTTGAGAGGAGGGGGGGGGGGGGGGGGGGGAGCCCCAGGGAAACCGGGGGGATCACCCCTCACCACCTTACCCCTGATACGACTAGGTTGAACAGGTACCGCCCTGTTAATATGTGAACACGCTACCTGTTTATTGTCATCACAGGCTGAGAGAAGGACTCACCCCTCGATCATATGTCACTAAGCATAGCTTTGCAGGGTTATTAACCCAGCTAGTTGTGAGCTCAACCACGTTAACTAACGTTTACATGAACACACAAGTTCTCATCACAACCAAACCAGTTAATTTTTACTCACGTAAAAAACAACACCGATTTTCTAGGTAGAGAGAAACTATACCAGCGACAAGACAATTCACACACAACACATCGTATCCCCAATGTAGTGAAGCAACATACGTTTTGGAAAAAAACATCGTTATTACAAAACATTTATTAGGGAAGGAAGGAAGAGGCGTTAAGTGTCCAGAGGACCCTTACCTACACCATGAACGCAGGCTGAGAGGACTGCAAACACTGGTCTCCACATTGATGAAAGTCCTCGCTGGCGGGGCAAAAAAGCTAAGACGCCCACCTCCAACAGCCGATCACGGTGTAGGGCCGACTACATCCTCTGTCAAAGATGACGTCGTAGTCAGAGTGTTATGGCCTGCTATTCTCACGGCTAATGTTCAACGGTGTAGCATAAGCTGACAGTCAACTCAGGCCGAATGGTAGCAACAAGCTAACGTTCCTAGCCGAGCGAACGCAACAAGCTAGCGCGCAGCTAACAGCTAACTGGCTAACAGGTAGCTCACCCAGCTAGCACGTAAGCTAAGCAGCTATCACCGAACTGCACACGAGAGAACACAATAAAGCCAACACTTCAGACAGCCGCCGTCTGACTCCCTCCTCATCCTAGGAGAGAAGAGAAAAAGAAGTTAACACAGTTTCCAGAACGGTGATTAACAGATATACAGCGGTATCGGCACAATTCCCTCATGGGCTGCAGCCGAATTGAGCATGGAGCTTCCGATAACGAAACACCAAACCCACTTTCCTCGTGATAGGGTAACTTTCAACTTGAAAGATGGGGCCTTCACGTGACAGAGAGAAATCCGCTCGTCCAAAGATCCGAGGTTTTAACCACAGATCCTGGTCACGGCCCACTAGTTTGACTACCGTGGGCTTCAAACCAGGACCCTCTCTCTGCCGTCTAAGAGGCAGAAAAATGGTACTAGTCTGGGGCCGGCTTTCGTAAATCGTGCAGCTAATCCCCTCATAGCAACACAACTGGCGCTTGCGTAGCAAAATCATCACTCACCCAGAGAGGACTAGCTTCTCACAACAGACGTCGCCCCTCCTGCACAGTCCAGCTGCAGAACCGAAGGTAATACCTGTCCAGCTGCAGCTTGGAGGACTGCAGGTGGGGATTAGGCCAGCGACGCGAGCCCCTAATACGAAAAAGCCGGTGGAGGTCAGAATGATCATCATCTTCCAGACACCCCAGTGGCGAAGACATTATCGCTGTATTTTCTCGAAAATAGTGAGAGAGAAAACAAAGATATAGTCTCAACGTAGTTCTACTTTCTTCAAAAATCCATCATCTTCAAAGTGTGGTACTTTGCAGGCACTTGACATGGTGAAAATTGAAGAAGGAGCTGATGGTATCGCCACACCCCTGCTTATGTAGGTAGCGGATGGGGGTGTGGCCAGACAGATGATGGTATGTAAAGGTACATGTGAGAATTTATTTCAGTTCAATACTGGATATGAAGAGTATTGCAATAGACGCTGAGCAGAGCTATGCGATATATAACTAATAACAACGTCGATTGTCAGTGAGTTTCTTCGGGTCAACATGCAAAAAACAGATCATTTTTTCATCCATACATTTCCATTTTATACCGTGGTGAATATGAGTATAGTTTTAGAGTGATCCTGTGTAATCCCAGGAAACTCCGCCAAACAGCGCTTTACTGCATTTCATTATAAAGCGTGCCATTTCTCGCCTGATTATTGAATCAATCTAAAATCAATGCTAGATTATCGGTATTATGTTTCCTCATGCATGCACAAAAGGGTGGGGGCATTTTTCTATGCTTCGATCGCCACCAACGGCATACATTACACAGTACATTACAGACACACGCTGCGATCGCGGAGACAAATTATCGGATCAACGCAAGATTGATAACATATAGTCCTTACGTTGGCTATGATGTACTGCAAACAGAATAATCCAATTATCTGATCGCCATTCCAAATACTGATCGCGATCGTGTGTCCAACGTTATCCAGCATTGCACATGAACGGGCAGGCGGGGACCCTCATCGATGCCATCCCTATAAGCGCTTGTTTTGCCGGAGTGTTTCGACCCCACCCCCACACCGCAGCTCAGCGGAGAAAACAAACCACATTGTTTCAAATGGAGTGAAATAACGGCCGCATGAATGATATGAATGGATATAGCTAATAAAAGAAATAACGATTAAAACCAGACTTTTCTCGGGTTTGGCGCTCAAGCCGACTTATCTCGGGTCTGGCGTCCATTGTGTTAAGGCGTGCTTGACAACGATTGTGGATGGTCAGATATACTCAGTGGTGGAAAAAGTACACAGTTCCTTTACTTTAAGTAAAAGTAGAAATACCCAGATCAAATTGTAGGCTACTCTGGGAAAAGTGAAAGTCCTCCATAATAATAAATACATACAGCAAAGAAATGGCCTCCTGTTAAGACAGCATGTCATTCTGGATCACTCCAGTTCACCCTGATATATCCTCTCTCAAATGGCATGTCCAGTTTATTTGTATAACCTATTATTACATGATTCAATGGGCTTCACAAGCCCACAATGGAACATCAAATGGAAGACTGGACATTTTTACTGCATAGTCAAAACTAAGCAAACGTCCTCCATTCAAAATTTTACTTGAGTAAAAGTATTGAAGTATTTGATATTGAATGTATGAATTCAATTGAATGAAGTATCAAAAGTAATACTTGCAGTGCTTGGGATCATTCAGTCTTTGATGATATGTTGCTTATGCTGGTTATGTTGGTTATGCTGGTTATGTTGGTTATGTTGGTTATGCTGGTTATGCTGGTTATGTTGGTTATGCTGGTTATGCTGGTTATGTTGGTTATGTTGGTTATGTTGGTTATCCTGGTTATGTTGGTTATGTTGGTTATGTTGGTTATGCTGGTTATGTTGGTTATGCTGGTTATGTTGGTTATGTTGGTTATGTTGGTTATACTGGTTATGTTGGTTATGTTGGTTATGCTGGTTATGTTGGTTATGCTGGTTATGTTGGTTATGTTGGTTATGCTGGTTATGCTGGTTATGTTGGTTATGTTAGTTATGTTGGTTATGCTGGTTATGTTGGTTATGTTGGTTATGTTGGTTATGCTGGTTATGTTGGTTATGTTGGTTATGCTGGTTATGTTGGTTATGCTGGTTATGTTGGTTATGTTGATTATGTTGGTTATCTTAGTTATGTTGGTTATGCTGGTTATGTTGGTTATGCTGGTTATGCTGGTTATGTTGGTTATGTTGGTTATGCTGGTTATGTTGGTTATGTTGGTTATGTTGGTTATGCTGGTTATGTTGGTTATGCTGGTTATGCTGGTTATGTTGGTTATGCTGGTTATGTTGGTTATGTTGGTTATGCTGGTTATGTTGGTTATGTTGATTATGCTGGTTATGTTGGTTATGCTGGTTATGTTGGTTATGTTGGTTATGATGGTTATGCTGGATATGATGGTTATGATGGTTATGCTGGTTATGTTGGTTATGTTGGTTATGCTGGTTATGCTGGTTATGCTGGTTATGTTGGTTATGTTGGTTATGCTGGTTATGTTGGTTATGCTGGTTATGTTGGTTATGTTGGTTATGCTGGTTATGCTGGTTATGTTGGTTATGTTGGTTATGCTGGTTATGTTGGTTATGCTGGTTATGTTGGTTATGTTGGTTATGTTGGTTATGCTGGTTATGTTGGTTATGTTGGTTATGCTGGTTATGTTGGTTATGCTGGTTATGTTGGTTATGTTGATTATGTTGGTTATCTTAGTTATGTTGGTTATGCTGGTTATGTTGGTTATGCTGGTTATGCTGGTTATGTTGGTTATGTTGGTTATGCTGGTTATGTTGGTTATGTTGGTTATGTTGGTTATGCTGGTTATGTTGGTTATGCTGGTTATGCTGGTTATGTTGGTTATGCTGGTTATGTTGGTTATGTTGGTTATGCTGGTTATGTTGGTTATGTTGATTATGCTGGTTATGTTGGTTATGCTGGTTATGTTGGTTATGTTGGTTATGATGGTTATGCTGGATATGATGGTTATGATGGTTATGCTGGTTATGTTGGTTATGTTGGTTATGCTGGTTATGCTGGTTATGCTGGTTATGTTGGTTATGCTGGTTATGCTGGCTATGTTGGTTATGTTGGTTATGCTGGTTATGCTGGTTATGCTGGTTATGTTGGTTATGTTGGTTATGCTGTTTATGCTGGTTATGTTGGTTATGCTGGTTATGTTGGTTATGCTGGTTATGTTGGTTATGTTGGTTATGTTGGTTATGATGGTTATGTTGGTTATGATGGTTATGTTGGTTATGCTGGTTATGCTGGTTATGCTGGTTATGCTGGTTATGTTGGTTATGTTGGTTATGCTGGTTATGCTGGTTATGTTGGTTATGTTGGTTATGCTGGTTATGTTGGTTATGCTGGTTATGCTGGTTATGTTGGTTATGCTGGTTATGCTGGTTATGCTGGTTATGTTGGTTATGTTGGTTATGTTGGTTATGTTGGTTATGCTGGTTATGTTGGTTATGCTGGTTATGCTGGTTATGTTGGTTATGCTGGTTATGTTGGTTATGTTGGTTATGCTGGTTATGCTGGTTATGCTGGTTATGTTGGTTATGTTGGTTATGTTGGTTATGCTGGTTATGTTGGTTATGCTGGTTATGTTGGTTATGTTGGTTATGTTGGTTATGATGGTTATGTTGGTTATGATGGTTATGTTGGTTATGCTGGTTATGCTGGTTATGCTGGTTATGCTGGTTATGTTGGTTATGTTGGTTATGCTGGTTATGCTGGTTATGCTGGTTATGCTGGTTATGTTGGTTATGTTGGTTATGCTGGTTATGTTGGTTATGCTGGTTATGCTGGTTATGTTGGTTATGCTGGTTATGCTGGTTATGTTGGTTATGTTGGTTATGTTGGTTATGTTGGTTATGCTGGTTATGATGGTTATGTTGGTTATGATGGTTATGTTGGTTATGCTGGTTATGCTGGTTATGCTGGTTATGCTGGTTATGTTGGTTATGTTGGTTATGTTGGTTATGCTGGTTATGTTGGTTATGCTGGTTATGTTGGTTATGCTGGTTATGCTGGTTATGTTGGTTATGTTGGTTATGCTGGTTATGCTGGTTATGTTGGTTATGCTGGTTATGTTGGTTATGCTGGTTATGCTGGTTATGTTGGTTATGTTGGTTATGCTGGTTATGTTGGTTATGCTGGTTATGTTGGTTATGCTGGTTATGTTGGTTATGTTAGTTATGTTGGTTATGCTGGTTATGTTGGTTATGTTGGTTATGTTGGTTATGCTGGTTATGCTGGTTATGTTGGTTATGCTGGTTATGTTGGTTATGTTGGTTATGCTGGTTATGTTGGTTATGCTGGTTATGTTGGTTATGTTGGTTATGTTGGTTATCTTAGTTATGTTGGTTATGCTGGTTATGTTGGTTATGCTGGTTATGCTGGTTATGTTGGTTATGTTGGTTATGTTGGTTATGTTGGTTATGTTGGTTATGCTGGTTATGCTGGTTATGTTGGTTATGTTGGTTATGTTGGTTATGTTGGTTATGCTGGTTATGTTGGTTATGTTGGTTATGTTGGTTATGTTGGTTATGCTGGTTATGTTGGTTATGCTGGTTATGTTGGTTATGTTGGTTATGTTGGTTATCTTAGTTATGTTGGTTATGCTGGTTATGTTGGTTATGCTGGTTATGCTGGTTATGTTGGTTATGTTGGTTATGTTGGTTATGTTGGTTATGCTGGTTATGCTGGTTATGTTGGTTATGTTGGTTATGTTGGTTATGTTGGTTATGCTGGTTATGTTGGTTATGTTGGTTATGTTGGTTATGCTGGTTATGTTGGTTATGCTGGTTATGCTGGTTATGTTGGTTATGCTGGTTATGTTGGTTATGCTGGTTATGCTGGTTATGCTGGTTATGCTGGTTATGTTGGTTATGCTGGTTATGATGGTTATGCTGGATATGATGGTTATGTTGGTTATGCTGGTTATGCTGGTTATGCTGGTTATGCTGGTTATGCTGGTTATGCTGGTTATGCTGGTTATGTTGGTTATGTTGGTTATGTTGGTTATGCTGGTTATGTTGGTTATGTTGGTTATGTTGGTTATGCTGGTTATGTTGGTTATGCTGGTTATGTTGGTTATGTTGGTTATGCTGGTTATGATGGTTATGATGGTTATGTTGGTTATGTTGGTTATGCCGGTTATGTTGGTTATGCCGGTTATGCTGGTTATGCTGGTTATGCTGGTTATGCTGGTTATGTTGGTTATGCTGGTTATGTTGGTTATGTTGGTTATGCTGGTTATGCTGGTTATGCTGGTTATGTTGGTTATGTTGGTTATGCTGGTTATGCTGGTTATGCTGGTTATGTTGGTTATGTTAGTTACGCTGGTTATGCTAAAAAGTTTTACTCAAGTAGAGTACTTCAGTGAAAATACCCCCAGCACTGGATGTACTGTATACTGTAGTATGGGAGCACAGTGTGTAGCATTATGCTCATTAAGATGACTTCAAACTTGAAATGGTAACAACTGATGAGGTACTCAAAAAATTGAGCGCCCTCCAACCTAACAAGGCCACTGGCCATGACAACATCCCCTCCAAATTCCTCAGAGACGCAGCAGCCGCCATCACCCCAGTCATCACACACATAATAAACCTCTCTATAAAACAGGGACACGTCCCCAAGGACTTCAAAATTGCAAGAGTGACCCCTCTGCACAAAAAGGGCAGCAAATTAGACCCAGGCAACTACCGCCCTGTTTCTATTCTTACCTCCATCTCGAAAGTAATGGAGAAAATAGTCTACGAACAGGTCGAAAAGTACCTGGCGGAAAAAAATCGAATCTACGAATTCCAATCTGGCTTCAGAACGTCCCACTCCACTGACACATGCCTCCTCTATTTGAACGACCACATCAAACAAGAGGTGGACGCGGGCAAATACTGCGGCATGGTCATGCTGGACCTACAAAAGGCCTTCGACACTGTCAATCACTCCATTCTGATGGACAAGCTAAAAGCAATTGGTTTTGATAGCTTATCAGTGAGCTGGATGCAATCCTACCTGGAGGGGAGAGAACAGATGGTAGAGGTAAACGGTACTCTATCCCCCCCCCCTCACAGTGAGCTGTGGTGTTCCACAAGGAAGCATACTAGGACCGCTACTCTTCCTAATTTATGCAAATGACATGTCGTCAGCCTGTGACTGCAACCTGTTCCTGTTTGCGGACGACTCAGCCCTGCTGGTCTCTGACAAGAACAAGTTGCAGGTTGAAAAAACCCTCAGCACAGAACTAGGCAAAATCTGCATATGGCTCGCTGATAACAAACTATCATTACACATGGGCAAAACAGAGTCCATTCTCTTCGGTTCAAATAACAAACTCAGCAAGACCGACGTCTTCTCAGTTACAGTGGGTGACAATATTGTCACAAGGAAAGACGAAATTACCTACCTGGGTTCCATCCTAGAGGCAAATCTTTCCTGTGACAAAATGGCATCCAATGTAATAAAAAAAGTCAACCAACGAACTAGATTCTTGTACCGGATCTCCTCTCTGGTAAACAAGAATACCCTGAAGACTCTGGCAGGAGCACTCATTCAAGGGTACTACGACTATGCGTGCACCTCATGGTACCAAAGCACCTCAAAGGCGCTTAAAACAAAATTACAAACATCACAAAACAAACTGGTCAGACTACTACTTGACCTGAACCCTAGAACCCACCTCACCCCTGCCCACTTTGACAACCTAGGATGGCTTAGAGTAGACGACAGAGTACAGCAACTTGCAATGGGCCTGGTCTACAAGATACACTATACGACCGGGGTACCCATGTACATGTCAAAATACTTCCCAAAGGTCAGTGAATACCACAACCACTACACCAGAGGAAGCTCAACAAATCATGTAAAACCCAGATTCGGCTCAAACAAGGGACTAAACACGTTTCGCAATTATGCCACAACAATGTGGAACGCCCTACCCAAAGCTGTAAAGGAATGTGAATCACTACCCACATTCAAAACCGCTCTTAAAGAGTACCTACGGGAGGCTGCAATTCGAAACTGGCCACCGTAAATGCCCAAAACCCCCACCACCTCCTAATAGACAGTCTCCTCCCCACCGCATGTATATATTCCCTCCCCGCCGTATGTATATTTCTCTCCCACCCACCCACCCCCTCCAAATGTACAGTCTCCTCCCCACCGTATGTATATTTTCTCTCCCACCCACCCACCCACCCCCTCCTAATGTACAGTCCCCTCCCCATCATATGTATATACTCTGTCAGGATCTAGGGGTAACAGTACTGTATATTTGAATACCGTTTATGTCACAAATGTATCAGTACTAAATACCTATATGTCCCTATGCCATAAATGTCATGTATGTTGTGTATGTCATAAATGTCTATATGAATTGAAAATGGAGGACCCTGATGGAAACAAGACAAACGTCTTTCTCTGGTCTGCATCCCCTTAACAATTGTATGTATTGAGCCGTACTGTATTGTACCCATTCTGCAATCTGTTAAATAAAGTTTTCATTCATTCATTCATTCATTATTCCCTTTTATTCTCTATTATAGTTGAATTCTAAACTAAAACTAGGCATAGGATTTGGTGGAATGATCAGACAATCCAATCTGTAAAACGCATGTAATCAGCAAAAGGACATGTTTAAAGGAACACACCAACATTATGTGAAATGTGCTTATCGTTATATTATATTGTCTTCTCCAGAGTCGGACAAGAATATAGATACCAGTTTCTTGTCTGTATACGTTCAGTAGAAAGCTAGCTTAGCACAAATGAATGGAAGCTGATATGGACCACTAGCCTAGCTCAGGGAACGTTTTCGGCCAACCGTATCTGCTTCCCTTCATTTGTGCTAAATGGTAAATGGCTGCATTTATATAGCAGCTTTTATCCAAAGCGCTTTAACATTTCTGTTCCTCACATTCACCCATTCACTCACACATTCACACACCGACGGCGGAGGCGACCATGCAAGGTGCCGACCTGCTCATCGGGAGCAATTAGGGTTAAAGTGTCTTGCTCAAGGACACTTCGACACACTGCCCGGGAGGAGTGGGAATTGAACCGGGAACCTTCCAATTACCAGACGACCGCTCTACCCCCTGAGCCTCTGAGCCACTATCCCGCTTGCAGATAGATTTCTGCTGAACGCACAGAAAACTGGTGACTATTGTTGTGGAATATTCAAATGAGCCAAACAGTAAGCTGTAGGAATTCAGACGAGTCAATTTGTATTATAAAAATATATAGAACATAGTTTATTAATCTGTTTACAAAAGTGATGCTAAACGTCTGACCAAAAAGTGATCAGACATGCTAAACATAATTTACATGACGTACATAATATACCAGATATGATCATAAAGATAAACAGAATATGCCCTAGTGAGAGAATGAATAACAAAGATGGCTCTAGGGCTTTGTTGTGGCTTCACACTAGAACTGGAGAAAAATAACCTTGGGCGTCTCATATCACCTGGCCCTTTGGCTGTTGTTTATAAGAAAACCGTCAGACTGTCACCTAGTGTCTTTGCCTAGTGGCCAACCCGTGGCTCGCGAGCCGCATGCGGCTCTTTGCCCGTCAATGTGCGGCTCTTCCATCCATAAAGAAAATATATATATATATATATATATATATATATATATATATATATATATATATATATATATATATATATATATATATATATATATATATATATATATATATATATATATATATATATATATATATATATATATATATATATATATATATATATATATATATATATATATATATATTATAATTTTTTTGAATTTTTTTACAAATAACACTCTCAGACCCAAATAAATTTTTTCTTTTTTTCTTTTTTTTCTTTTTTAATGCCAATTTCTCACATTACATTCACCCTGAATGTTAACGTTATCCAGGTGAAAAGTTAACTTCATAAATCATTTGATGTATAATTAAATCAAAGGAAATGCGTTTGGGTCTGAGAGTGTGGCTGGTCTGCCGTTCTGCAGCTGGATACTATTGGTTTGTTTTGGCAAAATTATTCTGCTCTGTGTGACAATAAATAAATGAATGATGATATGCAATTTAAAACCAAAACTAAGGCCTCAGTATGAATTTAAGACGTGAACATGGTCATGTTTGTTGAATAAAAAAAAAAAATAATAATAAGAAGAATTGATCGGATCGGGAAATATCAGTATCGGTAGATGCTCAAAATCACATGATCGGGATCGGGAGCAAAAAAATGTGATCGGGACATCCCTATTCATAACACCAGTCATATTCTCTATGAGTATTCATAACACCAGCCCTATTCTCTATGAGTATTCATAACACCAGCCCTATTCTCTATGAGTACTCATAACACCAGCCCTATTCTCTATGAGTATTCATAATATCAGCCCTATTCTCTATGAGTGTTCATAACACCAGCCCTATTCTCTATGAGTATTCATAACACCAGTCATATTCTCTATGAGTACTCATAACAACCTCCTGTATGTACACTGCTCTTTGAATATTTTGACAAAATGTATACATGACTTACAGTAGAGAATCTGCCCAATGTTACCAGCCAGTAAAACCGCACACAGCAGTCCCAGACTCACAGCAGCACACCTGGAACACCTCATCCTTCTCTGGAAGTCCACTGAAACACACATATAGTCATCATGAACTCAGGCCTTTTTCTTTAACCTTTTGTAGAGTGATAGTGAAGGGTTAACTTCTGTAGTGTGGTAGTGATATGTTAACCTTCTGTAGTGTGGTAGTGAAAGGTTAACCTTCTGTAGTGTGGTAGTGAAAGGGTTAACCGTATGTAGTGTGGTAGTGAAAGGGTTAACCTTCTGTAGTGTGGTAGTGAAAGGTTAACCTTCTGTAGTGTGGTAGTGAAAGGTTAACCTTCTGTAGTGTGGTAGTGAAAGGGTTAACCTTCTGTAGTGAGGTAGTGAAAGAGTTAACCTTCTGTAGTGTGGTAGTGAAAGCTTAACCTTCTGTAGTGTGGTAGTGAAAGGTTAACCTTCTGTAGTGTGGTAGTGAAAGCTTAACCGTCTGTAGTGTGGTAGTGAAAGGGTTAAATCAGGGTTAGTGTGGTAGTGACAGGGTTAATTCAGTGTTAGTGTATGTGCCGCTCACTTGTCATCATGTCTGCCTACGCCTGTGTCTGTGTGTTGGCACTGTACCTTGGGTCACAAGTCCTTCCACCGTGAGGCACTTTTTGCCATAGATGTCATCGTCAATATCCATGGTGTCCATGTTGGAAATGGTCTCGGCGCAGTGTTGGTCCAATAGGTCTCGTTTTGTCGGTGTTCCCGATTAAAGGAGACGTTGCAATTATTTAGCTTAGTTAAAGGACAAGTTAATAATGAATCGATTTGAATGCATTTTTTAAATTATGCCACAAACTTGGCACAAAAGATTCCCTTGTGTGAAGACGGCATGCTTTTATAATACATATTTGTCGGTGTCATCGTCTTGTTGGACCAAAACTGATCTCTCATTGGACCAAGCGGTTATGGTGCAAGCGGTAATGGTTATGCAAACATGACAACATCACCCCCACCCTCAGATCACCTCACTGGCACAACGTGGAACACAGGATCGAGTACAAGGTCTCCCTCCTCACTCACCAGTGCGTACACGGTGGTGCCCCTGCCTACCTCAAGGAACTCCTCACCCCCCTGTCCTCCTCACGCTCCCTCCGCTCCGGCACAGCCTACCTCCTCAAAGCCCCCAGGACTAAACTGCACACCATGGGCGATCGAGCTTTCTGCTCTGCCGAAACCCAGACTGTGGAATGCTCTCCCCAACCACCTGAGAGCACCACAAACTGTTGAAACTTTTAAACGTGGACTCAAGACCTACCTTTTTAGAAAGGCCTTTTATTAGTTTTTATGTCTTATCATATGTTGTTCTGCTATGTGTTCTTCTTTTTTTATATATCTATTTTAATTGTATTCTTTTTAACTATGTAGCACTCTGAGATTCTCAGGAAGGTAGGGTGCGTTACAAATGAAATGTATTATTATTATATTATTATGGCTTGGCTTGGGAATCCAGACTCAGGGAAACGTCCTGGAGTCGTTCTGGGGTGACTCCAGTTCACCCTGATATGTCCTCTCTCAAATGTCAAGTCAAGTTAATTGTATAACCTATCATTACATGATTCAATAGGCTTCACAAGACCCACAATGGAACAACAAATGGAAGACTGGATATTTTTACTGCATAGTCAAAACTTGCTGTGAACTTGCTGTCAAAGTAAACAAAATTAGGATACATACACGTTGGGAAATCAACCTTTTTGGGGACGTTGGTTTTCCCAGAGGCTATTCTGTAACATTGGTGAGATGCCAGTAGTTTAAAACACTAAACATGGTCTGTAGACGCTGACTGCAGACCATGGGACAAGGGGAGGGACAAGGAAACACAAGTCGCTGGTCCTGAAATGGATCGTTATTGAAAGGATAATAGTATTTATTTTCACATATTTTTAATGGCTCTTCTCGGCAAGACTGGATCCATTTGTTGCGTTGCAGGGCTGCTATTATGTAACCCTGCATGTCCCCATAATACATTTAGGAACTACTGCCCTCTGTATTGTACAAGGATGTCCTGTTGCCACATTCATCACTTCTATAGTTTCACTTCCTTATTCACACTGATTATTGATTGGAGTCATTCGCTTGACACCCTTACATGACTCTTACATACATACATACATACATACATACATACATACATACATACATACATACATACATACATACATACATACATACATACATACATACATACATACATACATACATACATACATACATACATACATACATACATACATACATACATACATACATACATACATACATACATACAATATGTCACTGGCTAAATGTGCTGAATATTTTATATACTTATATATATATGTGATATCATTTGTGTTATTATATATGCTTTTATGTATGACAGTTCTTGTTTATGCTTCAGCCATTAATTAATTGTTTTACCCATGATCAAATAACTAATAGCAATAAAAGAAGTTTAAGTCCAAGGCAGCTCTACACATTTTTAAAAGCCTTTATTTAATGGCTCACATTATTTAGATCATTTAAAATAAACCAACATGTTTCGGCCTACATAGGGCCTTCATAAGGGTATAGATGAATATATATATATATATGTAGTGTTGAGGATACTGAAGAAGACTATTGTGTTGAGCATGGAGCAGTCTCTTCAAGCTCTGACGAGGATGATGATGAAAGAGGGGATTTTCTTAGTGATAGCCATGATGATGAAAGAGGGGATTTTCCTACAGATAGTTTAGCGGATGGTTTGAGAAACTGGGCATTACATTTAGGCATTTCATTGATAGCTTTCTCTGCTCTTTTGTCTATACTGAAAGTTAGGGTTAGCTCTGAACCCTGGTGGTCTCTGACGAGCCCTGAACCCCAACGGTCTGTGACTGGATCTCAACAACGAGATGAAAGCCGAAGACAGTCAAGAACAACTACTTCAAGTGGTCATGCTCAAGAATCAAGAGGTTTATTTGTCACATACATACAGGGGCATACAGTGAAATGCGGGTGGTCTTGCCCAGGGGCGGATTTAGGATTGTAGGAGATCCGGGGCTTAGCCCAGATGGGCCCCCATTTTTTTTTTTTTTTTTTTACTTTTTACTTTTTTTTTTTTTTTTTTTTTTGATGGTTTTTTTTTTTTTTGGCAGGCAAGGTGGGTTTGGAGGGGGTCCGGCACGACCCCCTCCACGACAGATTTTTTTTTAATTTAATGAACCTGTACGTGCAATTTCCTGCAATATAGAGCCTTCAATCTTGACCAATAAAGCTGCTCTTTTTACTATAAAACTCAGTTAACCATAACGTAGTTATGGTTAGATTTATATATTGGGGGGGGATATATCATATTTTTCATATAATCAAAAAGTGGTGGAGCAAGATCATACCTTTGCTCCCCCAAGTTCAATAGTGGGAGAGCAGAGATGCTCCGAATGCTCTTATGGCCAGGCGTCTATGATTCACTGATACAAAGTAAAATAGTGCAGTGCAATAAAATAGTTAGTAAAATAGAATAAAATAATGCAATAGTGCATTGCAATAAAATAGTTATCGTATTTTTTCGGGAGGCCGGTAAGGAGTGCATTACAGTAGTCGAGTTGGCTTGAGATACAGTAAAGGCATGGATCTGGTTTTCAGCGTCCTTTTGATTTATAAATGGCCGTACTTTAGCTATGTTTCTAAGGTGGAAGAATTAAGTTTTTGTCAACTTGTTGATTGTGATTTAAAGCTTAGGTCTGAGTCTACCATAACACCAAGACTTAACTCACTCAAATACAGTTAGCAGCTGGATAGACCACAGATGGAAATTAGCTTCTGCTAAATCTGGTGCAAACATATTTTCATGTAACAATGATGAATTGTAAAAAAAAAAAAAAAAAAAAACATTTTTTTTATTTTTTTTTATTTTTTTTTAAATAGATTCGGGGCTTTTCAGAATACATCCGGGGCTTGAGCCCAGGTAGCCACCCCCTAGCTCCGCCCCTGGTCTTGCCCGCATTGATTGTGCAAAATACAATAATAAAATAGGCATAGAAAAAAATCAAATAGGTAAGACACAAGATATGCATGGTAAAAAAAAGACATGCTGAGTTCCTGAGAAACTGGTTCCTATATACACTACTATACAATATACAATTTACAATTTTAACTCTTAATGTGTCTAAACTATACTATTAGTACCTCCTTCCTTTAAAGTGACTTTCTATTTTTATAAAGTGACATTTTGTTCAAGTGATAGTTTTAGCGGTTGCCGCATGAGTGTGTGTGTGTGTGTGTGTGTGTGTGTGTGTGTGTGTGTGTGTGTGTGTGTGTGTGTGTGTGTGCGTGTGCGTGAGCGTGTGTGTGTGTGTGTGTCTGTAGGAATAACTGATTTTCAAAATGAATTACTAATTCTATAGGCCATTTCTTATGCTGATGTAGGCAATTTTTTTTTTGGTAAAAAAACAAAAAAGTTCAAATTGTGATTTTGGCAGGCGGCTGGGTGGCGCAGCGGAGATTGCGCTCGTCACCAATGCGAGAGACTCCGGTCTCGAATCCAGGTGTCAGCATTGCCTCCGGGAGGGAGGGAGGGAGGGAGGGAGGGAGGGAGGGAGGGAGGGAGGGAGGGAGGGAGGGAGAATGGGAGGGAGAACAGGAGAGAGATGGATCACAAACTCAACTCAGTGGTGGTCATTGTCGATAGCAAGCTGAGGAGGTGACCAGCACATTTTACTTGTATTAGCATGACAGAAGAAGTCTATGTGGAAATGATCAGGTCACTGAGTTCTGAAGGTCGGTACTGAGGTTTACTGTTGTTGTTGTTGTTGTTGTTGTTGTTGTTGTTGTTGTTGTTGTTGTTGTTGTTGTTGTTGTTGTTGTTGTTGTTGTTGTTGTTGTTGTTGTTGTTGTTGTCACCCCCTTCCCCACAACAGAATTTGGGCAGCAATTTAAACGATACTTTACAATAATAACCAAGCAGCCAACAGTTTTGAAGACAAAATAGAACCGTAGAATATCCCCATCCCTGTTATATAGCCGCGCACCCATCTCTCCATACACAGAATTTAGAGAGGGAAAAGAAAACAAGGAATACAAGTGAACAAGCAAACCATAAACATAAATAATAATAATAATAATAAACTTTATTTGTATAGCACCTTTCATACGAGAATCGCAGCCCAAAGTGCTTCACAGCAGTAAAATAGACATAACATTTGCATTAAATAGACAGAATAGAAGTAATGCAGAGTCTAAGAAAAGGGGTAAAAGCAATGTAGACAATAACAATGGTCACACAGTTTAGAACCTGACAGTCTTTCTTCCAGTTTGATACCCACACAGTTTAGAACCTGACAGTCTTTCTTCCAGTTTGATACCCACACAGTTTAGAACCTGACAGTCTTTCTTCCTGCTTGATGCCCTTAGTAGAACACCCTTACCTTCCAGGTTTATGTAGGTAGTGTTGAAGACGAGCTTTGACCTGGTCAAAAGTTAGAAAGGCCATGTAGCCTGGGTGGGTCACTGCCAACTGGTTCCAGTTCCTTATTAGTGACCTCCACGGCTAGGGGAGAGGGAGAGAGATGGAGAGAGAGAGGGAGAGCGAGAGGGAGAGAGAGAGGGAGAGAGATGTCATGAACTGAACTAGTGGTTATCTTTTTGCGCTATGATCAGGTTAATATAAACACTGAATGTACCTGAAACAGTCTAGTGAAGATGTCAAACTCAAACACAGAGATGTGGTCGTTAGAGCTGAGGTCCACAGTGGACTTCAGGGCCCTGGACTCCATCCCTTCCTCAAAGGCTTGCACACTCTGCAGTTGCTGCTTAAACCTAGTCCACTGTACTATAGACCTGGTAAAAAATAAATGTAAAATAAAAAAGGAACGAAAGAGAATGAGAGAGGGAGAGAGAGAGAGAGAGAGAAGGGGAAGATAAAGTGAGAGAGCGTGACATTGTAAACATTTGGTTGGTTGTATTCTGACACATTCCGATTGTGACTAAATCACAACCATCAGCAGCACAGCACAAAAACAATTCTATAACCTGCTACGGTTTGTATCAAGGGGGTTACTTAGTAGCACTGGCGGACTCAGGGGGGGGGGTGCGCCCACGGTTGAAAAACGTGCGCTAACGTGCCCTTTTGAGTGGGGGGAAATTTGAGGGTGTGCCCTATTGGTGCTTTTCCAATGGTCTAAACTTAACCATGTGCCCCACGGTTAAATAATGTCATGCAAAAGTGCCCTTTTGAGTGGCAAGAATTATAGAGGACGTGCCCATTGGTGCCCTTCCAATGGTCTAAACTTGACCATGTGCCCACACAGTTGAAAACATCGCGCTAAAGTGCCCTTTGAGTGGCAAAAACTATAGAGGATGTGCCCATTGGTGCCCTTCCAATGGTCTAAACTTGACCATGTGCCTCCACAGTTGAAAACATCGTGCTAAAGTGCCCTTTTGAGTGGCAAAAATGAGAGGACGTGCCCATTGGCGCCCTTCCAATGGTCTAAACTTGACCATGTGCCCCCACAGTTGAAAAACATCACGCAAAAGTGCCCCTTTGAGTGAAAAAACTAGAGGATGTTCCCCTCCAATGGTCTAGATTTGACCATGTGTCCCCACAGTTGAAAACATCGCGCTAAACCTAAAGTGCCCCTTTGAGTGAAAAAACTAGAAGATGTGCCCCTCCAATGGTCTAAACTTGACCATGTGCCCCCACAGTGGAAAACATCGTGCTAAACCTAAAGTGCCCTTTTGAGTAGCAAAAACTAGAGGATGTGCCCATTGGTGCCCTTCCAATGGTTAAACTTGACCATGTGCCCCCACAGTTGAAAACATCACGCTAAAGTGCCCTTTTGAGTGGCAAAAATTAGAGGACGTGCCCATTGGTGCCCTTCCAATGGTCTAAACTTGACCATGTGCCCCGACGGTTAAATAATGTCACGCAAAAGTGTTAGCTACAACTCTGAGCAGCCCCGTCACTACAATATTCCATCCATTTAAGTTTTCAGTCTTAGACACATCCCCTCTGTTCAGATGCCAGAGGGCTTAATGCAGTCTGAGCTGTAACCCTGCATCCTACTGCTGTGTGTGAGGTAGGTAATACAGCAAGCTTTCTTTGAAGTTGCAAAGATTGAGTTTGTTTTACCAATTATGCATTACTAAATACTAATGTGTGTACACTGCAAGTGCTTTTATTGATGGCAGTATGTTTTAGCCTAGGCTACTGTAGCTAGCTAACTAAACAGGTACCTTGCTTAGCTGGTAGAAATAAAGTGTACAAATAATTTTTGGACTATTTGCACAAAATATACCCATAGCACTTTAAAGTTCAGTGTGAATTGCTTTTGAAAGCTTTGATTGATTGATTGATTGATTGATTGATTGATTGATTGATTGATTGATTGATTGATTGATTGATTGATTGATTGATTGCACATTTTATTAACAGATTGCAGACTGGGTACAATACAGTACAGCTCAATACACACAATTGTTAAGAGGATGCAGACCAGAGAAAGACTTTCGTCTTGTTTACATCAGGGTCCCCCATTTTCAATTCATCATAACATATCATACATGACATACAGATAGACAGTACTGCTACATCTATACATTTATGACATACCAGATTTACAAATACAGTACTGTTTTTAATACAAGAAGAGTCTAAAAAAAGAGAGTATATACATTTGACGAAGAAACTGTACATTGGAGGAGGTTGGTAGGTAGGAGGTTGGTAGGAGGGGTGGAGGGGGGGGGGGGGTTGGGTAGGTGAGGTGGGGTGGGGTGGGGGGGAAACTGTACATTGGAGGTGGTGGGGTGGGGGGGGGGGGGGGTAACTGTACATTGGATTATCGACTAAACCTTACTTCCCCAGAAGAGGGTCTCGTGTATTATTGGGTTTAATAGGACATTTATTGTACATTGGAGGGGGTTGGGTTAGGACATTTACAGGGGTCAGTTTCGAATTGCAGTCTCTCGTAGGTGCTCTTTGAGAGTGGTTTTGAAAGTGGGTAGTGATTCACATTCCTTTACAGCTGTGGGTAGGGCGTTCCACATTGATGTGGCATAATTGCTAAACTTAAGAGTGCTAAACCTGTAGAAATCGTTGGAAAGGAGAGACGCACAATTTCTATCTTGCGACAACACCAAGTAGTGTGTCATTTATTATCTTTTTAGCACAAGTGACAGCTGTCAGATCTATGCCGTGCTAAACTCTGACAGCTCCTCGTCACAAAACATTTTATCAATGACATTCCACCAGCGCGTCTTCTCTAAGCCCAACCCCCAAAACCAACCTCATTACATTTACATTTTACATTTAGTCATTTAGCTGACGCTTTTATCCAAAGCGACTTACAAGTTCTGTGCGACAAGACAGCAAGAAGGGTATAACTCTATCAGCTGAGTAACAATGTTCATCAAAGTGTTGCGTGTTACAGTGTAGGTTAGTTTATTAGGACAAGTGCATGACAGTAAGGTTAGTCGGGGTTAGATTTTTTTTTTTTTTTATCATTTCAGATAATGGTTGAAGAAGTGAGTCTTTAGTCGACGGCGAAAGATTGGACGGGATTCGGCTGTCCTAACTGGGATGGGTAGTTCATTCCACCATTGTAATAATAATGCAGGACCTGTTGCAGAGGTCTTTATTCGGCATGCAACGACACTCAATGTTTTAGTGGTACACACAGCGGTTAGTTTAGCACACACACCGGAACACACACGCATGCATTGTCTTTTTAGGATCGCAGATGCGATTTGTCTCTGCGATTAACCCATCCCGTCGTCCTTCCCCCCCAAGGGCAGCCGGGAGCAGACAGGCGTCAACGTGAGCCGCGCCAGGGGACCAATCCAAGTGCTCCTGTCCGTCTTCGTCAAGGACGCCACAGCGTTAGCGATCTGTTGTTGTGCATGTTTTTCCATTGGGTTTATCTTATCGGGGGGGAAACCCTTGCAAGCACGGGGAGAACATGCAAACTCCACACAGAAAGGCCTGGGAGATACCCCACCTGAGTACCTGGCATCATGGAAACCTGGTCCCCAAGCGGGAATCGAACCCTGGACCTTCTTGCTGTGAGGCGACAGTGTTAACCACTACACCACCGTGCCGCATTGTGGGGCAAGGACTGAGAATAGGCGGCTTCTCTTTGATGACCCTCCGGGAGCTTGGATAGGAGTAGATCTGAGGCGGCCAGAAGATGCAGAGCGTAGGGGTCTTGCGGGTGTGTAGTTAGAGATCATTGACCGGAGGTAGGCGGGAGCGGTTCCCTTTGCCGCACAGTATGCTAGGTCGAGGGCCTTGAAGCGGATACGTGCAGCAATGGGGAGCCAGTGCAGGTCCCTAAGAAGTGGGGTGACATGGGCCGACTTCGGTAGGTTTGAGATCAGGCGGGCCGCTGCGTTTTGAATGAGTTGAAGAGGCTTGGTGGCAGTGGCCGGGAGGCCAGCTAGCAGTGCCAGTGCTAGCAGTGACAGTGCCCCATCAATACATCAAAACAATCTAATGGTGAATTATGTCCATAGCACCCACTACATACGTCCCCCCAGAATTCATCATAACAAAAGAAGTCAATGAACAGGAGGGCGGAGAACTCTGCCATAGCGGCTCCGCCTGACCCCTGTAGCGGCCGGCGCCGCTGTAGGGAAAACCTTAAGGGCCCTACGGCCACTCGGGCACAGGATAGGTGGCAAAGGGGTCTCGTGGGCCTTACTCGGAAGACGGGGCAAGGTAGGGGGTCGTCCCCGCCGTGGGGGCTGGGCCAGTCCAACAGGTTTGCCCAATCCACATGAGCCGGTTTAAGGCGGTCTATGGAAATGTGTTCCAGCTCCTGCCCATGTCCACAACAAAGTACTTGTCTCCAGCCTCCTAGACACGGAACGGACCGTCGTATGGAGGTTTCAAGGGGTCCCGGTGGGCATTGTGACGGATGAAAACATATTCCGCTGACTGCAGACTTTTAGGGACGTGCGACCGGGGAAGGCCGTGCTGTGAGGTGGGGACCGGTGTGAATACCTTAGCCTTCTCCAGAAGTGCTGTCCGCTGCTGGGCTGCACACCAGGGGGCAGTAATGTTAGGGATGAAATCCCCTGGCACCCGCAGAGGCTGACCGTAAACCAGCTCGGCCGAGGAGGTCTGAAGGTCTTCCTTGGGGGCCGTCCTGAGACCAAGCATGACCCATGGGAGCCGGTCGACCCAGCCGCTGTCAATAAGGCTGGCCCGAAGTGCTGCTTTCATGGAGCGGTGAAAGCGCTAGCATAACCCATTGGCCTGCGGGTGGTATGACGTAGTCCGGTGTAGCTTCACACCCAGGCTCTTGGCGACCGTGTTCCAGAGCTCGGATGTGAACTGTGGGCCCCGGTCTGAAGAGAGGTCGGCTGGAGTGCCAAACCGGGCGACCCAGGTTCCAATAAAGGCCCTGGCCACCTCGGCGGACGTCGTGCCTGACAGTGGAACTGCCTCTGGCCAACGGGTAGTCCTGTCTACCATAGTAAAGAGGTAACTGAAGCCGTGTGAGGGGGGCAGGGGGCCCACTAGGTCAACGTTCACATGGTCGAACCTCCTTTCAGGTACAGGGAAGTGCTGCAGGGGGGCCTTGGTGTGACGGTACACTTTAGCGCGCTGGCACTCCAAACAGGAGTCAGCCCAGTCTCTCACATCTTTTCTAAGCCCAGGCCAGACAAACTTGGCGGACACTAGCCTCTGCGTAGGTTTCTTTCCCGGGTGGGAGAGGCCGTGAACAGCGTCATAAACACGCCGCCTCCATCCTGTGGGAACGATGGGGCGCGGCTGTCCCATAGAGACATCACACAGGAGTGTGGTGCCAGCGTTGTCAAAAACCACATCCTCTAACCGCATGCTTGAGGTGGCTGACCTGAAATCTCGCACTTCAGGGTCGGTAGCCTGGTCCGCCGCCATACCGGTGTAATCCAGCCCCAAGTGGATGGCGCCCGCTACAGCCCGGGAGAGGCAGTCTGCGACAAGGTTTGCTTTACCTGCCACATGTTTAATGTCAGTAGTGAACTCTGAGACATATGAGAGCTGTCGCTGTTGACGGGCGGACCATGGCTCAGACACCTTGGCCATGGCGAACGTCAGCGGCTTGTGATCCACGAAGGCAGTGAACTGGCGGGCCTCCAGCAGGAAACGAAAATAGCGGATGGCAAGGTAGAGGCCGAGGAGCTCCCGATCGAAGGTGCTATACCTCCGCTCGCTGGGGCTTAACTGGCGGCTGAAAAAAGCGAGCGGCTGGCAAGCCCCGCCTACCCACTGTTCAAACACTGCGCCCACGGCAAAATCTGAGGCGTCGGTGGTGATGGAGATTGGGGCCTTAAAGGAAGGATGTGCCAGCATGGTGGCGTTGGCTAGGGCAGCCTTGGCATCCAGAAAAGCTTTGTCTCTCTCTGCAGACCAGTCGACAGCATGTTTTGGCGCTTTACCCCTAAGGGCCTCATACAAAGGCCGCATAATCCGAGCCGCCTGGGGAATAAAGCGGTGATAAAAGTTGATCATTCCGAGAAACTCCTGCAGTGACCTAACCGTGGGCGGCGGGGGAAAATTCATCACCACTTCCACCTTCATGGGAAGAGGGGCCGCTTCCTCTTTAGTGACTCTGTGCCCCAGGAAGTCAATGGTCGACCGCCCAAACTGACATTTGGCCGGGTTGATTATCAGTCCATGCTCATTTAGCCGCTCAAAAAGCATCTTGAGGTGGGACATGTGCTCAGCCTTAGAGGCGCTGGCTATGAGGATATCATCCAAGTATACAAAAATAAAATCCAAGTCTCGTAGCACAGAGTCCATAAGGCGCTGGAACGTCTGTGCAGCATTTTTGAGGCCGAATGGCATGCGCAGAAACTCAAATAGTCCAAATGGAGTTATGACTGCTGTTTTGGGGACGTCCAGCGGTTGGACGGGCACCTGATGATACCCACGCACAAGGTCCACCTTGGAAAACATTAATTTCCCTGAAAGGCGGGCAGAAAAGTCCTGAATGTGTGGGACTGGGTACCGGTCCGGCGTCGTAGCATCGTTGAGCCGGCGGTAATCCCCACACGGGCGCCACCCCCCTCCCGGCTTGGGGACAATGTGAAGGGGGGAGGCCCATGGGCTGTCGGAGCGACGGACAATGCAGAGGCGTTCCATGTTCTCGAACTCTGCCTTGGCAATGCTGAGCTTGACCGGGTCGAGGCGCCGAGCCCGGGCATAGACCGGAGGGCCGGTCGTGGCGATATGATGTTCCACTCCATGTTTGGCTGTAGATGATGAGAACGTGGGCCGCGTGAGGCCCGGGAACTCGGCGAGAAGGTGTTGAAACTCATCTGCGGCGGAGAGCATGCTAGAGAGTCTGATGGAGTCTGCACCCCCAAGCGCACCAGCATAAGAGCAGAGCGTAATGGCATCAATTAAGCGGCAATTTTTAACATCCACTAACAGTCCATAATCACACAAAAAATCAGCGCCTAGAAGAGGGACGGCTACATTAGCTGTGATAAAGTCCCAGCCAAACCGTTGGCCACTAAAACACATTTCGACATACGTGTTCGACATACGTGTTGAAAATGTGCGGATGGGGGTGCCGTTGGCGGCCTCCATGGGGGGTCCGTGTCCGCCGGATAGGATGTCCACTCTAGAAGCCGGCAAGACGCTCCTCTGCGCGCCCGTGTCGCACATGAAACGCCGCCCGGAGATGGTGTCCTGGACAAACAGTAGCCTGCCAGCCTGACCGACGCTCATGGCCACTAACGAGCGCCGGCCCGGGCATTTCCCGGCCCACTGAAGCTGCACGGCGGGCGGCACTGCTTGGCTTTAGGTCCAAACCGTGCATGATAATAACACAGCCCCGCGTCACGCTCCTGGCGAGGGGCTGTCGCTGCGGCGGCGATATTCCAGTCTCCCGGCGGTAACCTCGTTCCCAGCTTTATCTCGAGAGATAAAGCCTGGTAAAGCACTACGGCCGAAAGTGGGAATCAGGTAGGAAGTCCCGCCCCTGAAATCACGACACGGTGCTCATGAAAATGTATTCCCCCCAGAAACAACCTCGTTATCGCCTCCCTCGACAGGCTGACAGACCTGCTTGTTGTTTGTTTCGCTGGGGACTATAAATAGATCAGGGGGTGCCCGGAAACCGGAAAGCCTGTAGCCGGTATTTCTGTATATCCGATTCACATTTTAGGAGGCATAGCTTTACCAGCCTATCCCGGCGGTGAAACAAAGGCTTGGGTTGGGAAAACTGCCGCTGCACAGTGCCTCCTCGGCCAGAGCGCGGCAATCGTCTATAGTGGTGTTGGCCAAAGCGGCCCGAACCGGAGAAGGCAGCTGACGCAGGAAAAGTTGCATGAAAAGGAAATCAGGCTTGTGCTCTCCCAATAAATCCAGCATCCTATCCATGAGCTCCGATGGCTTGCTATCACCGAGCCCTTGCAAAGAAAACAACTGAATGGCCCGCTCGGTATCGGAAAGTTCGAATGTCTTTAACAGATGAGACTTGATCGTGAGATATTTATCTCGAGCCGGGGGGTTCTTGAGGAGGCTCACCACTCTGCTGGCTGTCGAACTTCCCAGGGCTGACACCACATAATAATATCTTGTGGTATCCGAGGTAATCTCACACAGCTCGAACTGTGCCTCCGTTTGCGCAAACCATGCCGAGGCTGACGACTCCCAGAACTCAGGTAATTTCAGTGAAACTGCGTTCGTAGACATGTTGCCGCGGAAGCGTCTTCAAAACTTATAACAGGGTCACCAATGTAGAAATCGTTGGAAAGGAGAGACGCACAATTTCTATCTTGCGACAACACCAAGTAGTGTGTCATTTATTATCTTTTTAGCACAAGTGACAGCTGTCAGATCTATGCCGTGCTAAACTCTGACAGCTCCTCGTCACAAAACATTTTATCAATGACATTCCACCAGTGCGTCTTCTCTAAGCCCAACCCCCAAAACCAACCTCATTAAAGTGACAGTGCCCCATCAATACATCAAAACAATCTAATGGTGAATTATGTCCATAGCACCCACTACAGTAGTAAACTTAAAAGTGGGTTTAGAATTGCCCTATATTCTATGATTACAGAATGCCAATGAGAGAAAGAAATTGGAAAATATTAAAAAGCAGCTGAAAGATTGGGTCCTCCACTCCAAAGCAACAATAGTAAGGGAGGAGATAAGGATACAGTTATGTATTTTGTAAGTCCTCACTACTAGCTACGTGTACAAGCTTGTCGCACAGAGCCAATAGTTTGGATTATAACTGAGAATCTGGTGATAACATGGTCAATAATGCTTATTTTGGACAGAAAAACGTGTCTTAAACATTTAAATTGACCAACCATAGATCCTTTTTATTCCAATCAAGGCAAGAGGGCTAGTGGTGGTAGTGCTATATGACATATTATTTTATAATACAATTATAACATTGTAGGCTACAGTACGAATATTATATACAGTACAATTATATTACTATTATAAAACAAATATTATTTGCTCCACCTTAGATAAAGACAGTACAGACAATGAAGATGGAGATATTCAAGAGGGAAATAATGATATCAGGAACAGAGATGGTGAAGAAGTGGAGGAAAGAGAAAATGCAGATGATTCTATGGAGAGAAATTATGAAGAAGTTGAGGAAAAATAATGCAGATGATGCTATGGAGAGAAATGATGATGGAGATGGTCATGGAGATGCTAAAAAAAGCAAGGATGAAAATGATGATGGGGAGAGAAATTATTCAAACGACACAACAACAAATAACTTGAATGCTCTCCTGTTGGCGTCTATTCTTTTACCAACGGATTTCCAGTTCCGTGTTCGCGTTCTGCGATCTGATTGGCCACTGACGTTTCTGGTGCGATCTGATTGGCCACTGACGTTTCTGGTCATGTGACATGTGCGCCCAATCGCGTGACGCGCCCATTTCCGCCTCGAACAGCAGCAAACTACCTAACGCCTAGTTTATCACTGGTTAAGCTTAGGCGACTCTTTCGAAGTTGGTTAAGGTTAGAGTATGGAATCAGGGCTGGTGTTCTATCGCCCTGCTCTAAGACAAACTCTAACCTTAACCAACTTCGAAAGAGTGCCTAAGCTTAACCGGTGAAAGAAACAGGCATCACACGATTGGCGCGACCAGAAACGTCAGTGGCCAATCAGAGTGCAGAACGTGAACGCGGAACTGGAAATCCGTTGGTAAAAGTATTCAGGCCTCCTGTTGCCATTAAAATATCCCACTGATCCAGCCAGTATCCAGGTACAATATATTTGTTTAATGGAGAGAATGGGGAAGATAGAGAGGGGGGAGGGAGATATAGAGATAGAGGAGAGGAGGAGAGGACAGGATGAGAGAAGGAGAGGAGAGGACATGAGGAGAGAAGGAGAGGAGAGAAGGGGAGTACAGGAGGAGAGAAGGGGAGTACAGGAGGAGAGAAGGGGAGTATATAGGACAGAAGGAGAGTGCAGGAGGAGAGGACATGAGGAGAGAAGGAGGACATGAGTAGAGAAGGGGAGGAGAGAAGGAGAGTTAGGAGAGAGAAAGGAAGAAGCTCAACGGCACTCGAATTAACTTTAACTGTTAAACTGTTTTATATCCTGTAAAATATATGTTGTAAATAGCTTTTTAAAGAATAGGTTCACTATTTTTCAACCCAGACCATATTAAATGCTTTTCCCCAAATATTTATATTCCTCACTGATATCTTTAGCAGGGGCGGATTTAGGATTGTAGGAGATCCGGGGTTTAGCCCAGATGGGCCCCCCTTTTTTTTTTTTTTTTTTAAATATTTTTTTAAATGTTTTTTTTTTTTTTTGTTTTTTTGTTTTTTTTGGGGGGCAGGCAAGGGGTGGTTTGGAGGGGGTCCGGCACAACCCCCTCCACGACAGATTTTTTTTGAATTTAATGAACCTGTACGTGCAATTTCCTGCAATATAGAGCCTTCAATCTTGACCAATAAAGCTGCTATTTTCACTATAAAACTCAGTTAGATTTATATATTGGGGGGGGGGATATATCATATTTTTCATATAATCAAAAAGTGGTGGAGCAAGATCATACCTTTGCTCCCCCAAGTTCAATAGTGGGAGAGCAGAGATGCTCCGAATGCTCTTATGGCCAGGCATCTATGATTCACTGATACAAAGTAAAATAGTGCAGTGCAATAAAATAGTTAGTCAAATAGAATAAAATAATGCAATAGTGCATTGCAATAAAATAGTTATCATCGTATTTTTTCGGGAGGCCGGTAAGGAGTGCATTACAGTAGTCGAGTTGGCTTGAGATAAAGGCATGGATCTGGTTTTCAGCGTCCTTTTGATTTATAAATGGCCGTACTTTAGCTATGTTTCTAAGGTGGAAGAATTAAGTTTTTGTCAACTTGTTGATTGTGATTTAAAGCTTAGGTCTGAGTCTACCATAACACCAAGACTTAACTCACTCAAATACAGTTAGCAGCTGGATAGACCACAGATGGAAATTAGCTTCTGCTAAATCTGGTGCAAACATATTTTCATGTAACAATGATGAATTGTAAAAAAAAAAAAAAAAAAAAAAAATTTAAATAGATTCGGGGCTTTTCAGAATACATCCGGGGCTTGAGCCCAGGTAGCCACCCCCTAGCTCCGCCCCTGATCTTTAGCATTGAGAAATGTACCACTGCAGCAATGGTTTAGGCCTTCAAACACCATGATAAATCTACTTTTCAAACACCATGATAATCTACTTTTCAAACACCATGATAAATCTACTTTTCAAACACCATGATACATCTACTTTTCAAACACCATGATAAATCTACTTTTCAAACACCATGATAATTTACTTTTCAAACACCATGATAATCTACTTTTCAAACACCATGATAATTTACTTTTCAAACACCATGATAATTTACTTTTCAAACACCATGACAATGAGGTGAAATAAACATTTGAAAGGTGTATTGTTCCCTGTGTGTTTTTATCATAGAGGTGTGGTTATACTATTAATGAATGAATGAATGAATGAATGAATGAATGAATGAATGAATGAATGAATGAATGAATGAATGAATGAATGAATGAATGAATGAATGAATGAATGAATGAATTTATTCACACACACACACACACGATACATTACATGTGAGTTTCCTCATGTGATATAACAATGTCGCAAATTGTGTGCATGTGCCAGGTCTCCCAAGAAGCTATTTAAAGCTTTTGGAGGGAGCCTGAACACAGATACAAACAGAATATAAACATCAAAACAATAAACAAAAAACAAAACAAAACAAAAACAATACAACGTGGGTAGGTTTACACACCTACCTACTAACTGACATATAACAGAGATACATAATACAGACAATTGTATTCCTAAAGGGGTCCCCACACGGCGAGTGATTTTAGCCAGGCGACCGATTTTTTTAGCGAGCCGACCGGCAGAATTGTATCGCCTCCATTGTTATGAATGAGAGAACCCACACGGCAGGAGATTTTGAAGCGACAGTCGCGCAGATATTTCTGTCGCCTCGCTAAATATCGCATCGATCCTATTTTTTGAGGCGACACAGCAGGACAATGAGGAAATAACATGACTTCTACAGAAGTTCTACTGGTGTATCATTTGTACACCATTAATGTATCATTCAATACATTCATTGATCAATAACCTACCTATTATTACCATGCTACTTGTTATGTTCATTATTATTAACGGGAACAATTTAAATAAATAACGTTAGTTTGAGAAGCTGTAGTGGCCGCTTGTCATTAACTAATAAATTAACAATGCGCCACGATGCACCTACTAGTGTTTTTATACTCGGGTAACAAAAGAAGCTGTGGATGTTGACAGAGTTTAATGTCCAGGCTGCAGCTGATGTAGTTTGTAAGGTTTATTGTCCAAAGAAAATTATGGTTGAGAACAAAACAGTTTGCATCTTCCGTGAAAAAAACACTCTCTCAGCAGCTGCATAACAATACTTGTCCAATCGTTGGTAATGAACGTATCGTAGCGATCAGGCATGCATAGTAATGTCAGGAAGAATGAGGAGCGATTGTATTCGTATATGGTGGTTTAATTCCAGCTCAATATGGGTTTTACAGGTTAATACTCTCTCGTACTGCACAACACAGCTACCCGCTAACCCGCTTCACAACAACCTAATAACGTAACGTCCGGGACTCCGGTCCCGGCGGTCCGCCCTCCTATATCTCCTGGGGGGAAACACCCCCAGCTAAACAGAGCAACACATAGCTTATGCATATCATTATACCTGAGAACGGTCGCCTCTGGTGTGGGGGGCTAAGCGATTGTCATTGAGCGACAGGCGATCACATCGCCAGGCGACGTCTGTCGCCCGCCGTGTGCAGACCACTTAAGTTATAATTTTAATTAGAGATATGATTTAAGCAGTTGCTCTTTCAGTGATTTTTTAAAGGTTTTAAAGGTTTTAGTCATTTTCAGGTTTTCGTCAAGCTTGTTCCAGATCTGTGGACCCCTGCATGCTATGCTTAGGCTAGCACAATTGAGCCTTCTCCTCTTGCCAAATATAAGATGCTTATTTCTTGTGTTGTGGATGTGCAGTGGTTGGCAGACTGGGACAAGCTCAGACAGTCTGTGATTCATTCATTGTTGACAACTTGATACATAATTGATGCGTTTTGATGAATGTTAAATTCAGCGAGCCTCAGGAGACCAAAGCGATGGAACAGAGGCTTTGAGGGCGCTCTATACCCGGACCATGACAGCACTCGTAGTACCCTCTTTTGTAAGCTTTCTAGTTTCTTGAGATGGCTGGGGTATGTGTTGCACCATATGACATTACAGTAATTTATGAGGGGTTCATACAAGGTTTTGTATAAAGTGAGAAGGGCAGGCAAGGGAAGAAAATGACATATTTTGCAGAATAAGCCAACATATTTGGACAGTTTTGTTTGTAGATATTTTATGTGGCATTTGAAGTTGAGTGACTCCATTTTTTGTGGACACCACTCTTGACAGCTCCTTTCCATTTATTTTTATGCACATGTGATGTGTGCACATCCAATTTGAGTGGAAGACAATAAAGTTTGTTTTGCTGAGATTAAGTGATAATTTGTTGCATTTAAACCAGGTGTCCACTTTTTGTAGTTCTGTGTTGAGTAGATCTTGTAGCTCGATTAATCTGGATTATATGTTATTCTAATGTTAATCTTAATCAAGGATGAAGACTATTTCACCATACATGACGCATCATAGCTTTTTGCTTACTGATGGGGTCCCATGTTGTACAGTAGGTGCCCTTTTTTTCTTTTCGCCCCTGCCCTTCAAACAGCCTGAGTCCGCCACTGCTTAGTAGGCCAACGGTACTCGTTACGTCCTAATTCCACCCCTTGCCCCCAGCGCTTTTTGCCCCCCTCACTTGTTTCTGAATGACTGCCTCCAAAACTCCCCAGCCTCTGGTTTAGTCAGCCTGTAGGTGTCGCCTTGAAATCTCCCCCCGGGGAACAGGGCCTTCAGCTCCCAGAGCATGTGGCTGAAGAGCAGGGACAGCTTAGTCAGATTCCTCCTGGGAATGGGAGGGAGACAGAACATGCAAGTTATTCTGAGGGCAGCAGATAAAGTGTTTTTCTTGGTGATGTCCAAAAGAAAATAGTAACAATAATAATTTTGTAACACGTTTGTCTTTACATATAATTGATACATCCAGAATCAGAAAGGCCTTTATTTGCCAAGTCGTTTTCACAGACTAGGAATTTGCTTTCGTAGTTTTCGGTGCAACATTAGCGGACAGACATTAACAGACAGATAATACAATAAAGAGGTGGAGTAAGATCAAATTGGGTCTCATTCTCCAACGGACTTACGACAAAAAGGGCTTTCTCTTAGGGCCATTTGAGACATTTTCGGGCAAGACATGAATATAGACAATATATTATAATATAATATTAATTATATGTTTTATTGGGATGGTTGGTGAATCCCAAAATCTGCCCGAAAAGGTCTCAAATGGCCCTAAGAGAAAGCCCTTTTTGTCGTAAGTCCTTGGTGAATGAGACCCATGATGTCAAAGTAGCGGTGGAACGGTTCACAAAATCCACGGTTCGGTTCGTATCACGGTCTTGGCGTCACGGTTTTCGGTTCGGTATATGTTGTTTTAAAAAAAATAAAATGTAACACTCCAAAAATACCATACATCAGCATAAGATATATAGCCTAAAAATAATCCAACTTTTCAGTTATTGTCAAGGACGTAGTCATGTAAAAACGGAAATAATGAGGCAGTTTGACATCAGGCACATCATTTTGACAGTGACCAGGTTAGAGCTAGGAGAAATTTTGGTACAGCAAGAGTGGAGGCATTGCCGATTTAAACATGTTTCTCATTTATTTGGTAAAAAAAATGTTTACAGCGGCTTCCCTTAAATAATGTTTAAGGGACCGAACTGACTGATATAGGCAACATTTGTCAAGTATTAACTTAGTGCAAACAAACAAAATAATTAAACCTTTCCATTTTTGTGGCCACATTATAGACAAAGGCCATCAACATAAAGTATGAATGAATGCATTTTTTTTTAAATCTTTTTCCCCCTCCTTTTTCCTCAGTTTTTCTCCCATCCCAATGTTAGTCGTTATGCCAATTCCCAATCCCCTTTATGGTCGCTGCGCACCTACCCCCTACAGTCAGTCTGGGAGAGTGGAGGCTATCACATGCTTCCTCCGACACATGTGTAGCCAATCAACCGTTTCTTTTCACCTGGCAGCGCGGACTCTCACTGAGAGGGTGTAACGTGTGGAAGGATCACACTACCCCCCTTAGATCCTTTCCTCGCTGAGCAGGCGCCCCGACCGAACTGTAGGAGTCACTGTTTACAACGACCAGGACCCACCCACCGGCTTTCCCACCCTCTAACACTGCCAATTGTGTTAGTACGACGGCCGGCCAAGCCGTAAGCAACGCCGAGAGCTGGGCTCGATACCAGTATATCCTGCGTTGGTGGCGAGCGACTTGCCCACTGCGCCACCCGGCCGCACCTCCGCCTGATTTTTCAAATGTTTCTCCCCATCCCAATTTAGTCGTTATGCCAATTCCCCCACTCCCCTACCTGGTTGTTGTGCGCATGTTCCTCCTACTGGTCGGTACAAGGGAACCCTGAAGTCAACCACATGCTTCCTCCGACACATGTGGAGACAGCCAGTGGCTCTTTTTTCACCTGGCAGCGAGGACTCTCATTGGTGAAGCGTAACGCATGGGAGGTCATGCTGCCTTCACCATTTCCTGCCTTTCGCTGAGCAGGCGCCCAGACCTGACCTGTAGCTGTCCACAACGCCAGATTACCACCCTCGACTTCCCTCCCGCTAACTCAGCCAAACGAGTTAGTATGACAATCGGACCAAGCCGCAGGCAATGCTGACTCCGGGAGTCGAGACCGCAGCCTCTGGCATTGGTGACGAGCGCAATCTCCGCTACGCCATCCGACTGCATGAAAACTTTATTTAACAGATTGCAGAATGGGTAGAATACAGTACGGCTCAATACACACAATTGTTAAGGGGATGCAGACCAGAGAAAGACGTTTGTCTTGTTTACATCAGGGTCCTCCATTTGCATAGTATGCATATGCTCAACCAGCACTAGACTTTCTTCTCAAAAAGGAAAAGTCACAGAAAAGATGATTATGGTTATAAATAAGGATGTTTATGGGGTTTCTTGTATTAATAATAATTTGCACTAAGGAATGTTGTAACTGTTAAAAAAATAAAAGAGGAGATGTTACAAGGGAATGGGGAATGTTATATAAACCCCCCCACCCACAGTGGTGTGTGGAGTTGGTACGTCCCAGCAGGGACCAGGATGTAAACTATGATGTTGTGTTATTGGTTGGCAATACAGACGTGCAGTTGACACACACACTCTAGTCTCCTGGCTCGTTATTGAACACAAACAGTTATCTTTGAACCTCTGTTGTCAAGCCTTGTCAATATACCCCCCTTCCCCACTAATTCCACGGTTAGTATGGCTTACAAATCCAGACGGAGCCATAGCCTGAAGCCTTATGTAGTACATATCCAAATTTCATAAAGATCCATTCAGAAATGAGTGATTAGGACAGGAGTGATTTTGGTAAACTGTGATTTTGGTGTACAAAGAAAAACTCAGTTTTCTCATAGACTTCAATTCATTCGGCTGTTTTGCTCTTCCTGTTTTCGTGTTCTTTCGTGCTTTTTAAATTTTATTATTTAGATCCCCATGTGGGGTATCATTGGAAAGCCACACTCATTGGCTACAACGATCCACAATCATTTTTGAGATCAGATCTAGATTGACGGAACTACTGCAGCCTGAGTCGGGAGTGGTATTTTGCACAATACCGTGTACTTTGCACAAGCCTCAAATACCGGCATGTAACTCGAGAACCGCTGAACGGATTTTGTCGGATTTTGTCACTATTGACAGGCAACAAATAAGCCTCAATTCGATATATATATTGTATTACAAAATATGCACACCCGAGCCACTGGGGTTCGCCAAAGGGCCGGCTGCAAAAAATCCAAAAAAACGTCCCATATGAGGGATGTTGTAACTTAAGAGGTTTAACATGTTTAGCTCAGCATCAGCTATGTTTTGACTACTACCAGACTAAATAAGCAATACTCTACACACTTCTGTAACACCAAGTAACCTCATACCTATCATCGCTCAACCAAGGCCGGCCTCAGGGTGCTCCCATAGTCGAGCGGACCGTACACGGAGCAGACTCCCGCGGGCTCAAAGATGACCCAAAGGGTACTCAAAGCAGACCCAATGCAGAGTCCAAGTGCGAAGCTCCTATTTTCTGACGCGCGGACGTCCGCGGCGCCCACTTGGTGTCACACAAACTGCCGCGAGGTGTAAACTGGTGTAAACTGGCACGAGACAAGTAGGAAATTGGTCCGCGGAGATCCGCTCGACTATGAAAGCTCAAAGAGTCCAGTGGACCTCCGCAGAGTCCAGTCCGTGTACAGTCCGCTCTACTATGGGAGCACCTTCACTCCCCATCACAGAATCACAGAACCACCTTATTTTTTTTTTTTTTTTTTTTTTTTTTCATCCCAATGTTAGTCGTTATGTCAATTCCCAATCCCCTTCCTGGTTGTTGCGCACTCTACCCCCTACCATCGGTCTGGGAGGGCGGAGACTATCACATGCTTCCTTGGTCGAGAACAACATTACTGGTGCGACAACGCTGATAGAAGTCAGTCGGTTGGATGTGAAAGATGAATCATACATGGCGATCTGATTATTCATATTAATAAGAACAACCACAAGGCTATTGAGCTTATCAACCTACTGGACACCTTTGAGCTAATACAACATGTAAATTAACCCACTCATCAACATGGTAACACCCTAGACTCAGTAATAATTTTTTTTTAAAGTGCCTGCCCTTTTCCAAACAATTTCCAAGGACGACTAATCTTAGGAGGTTCTGTGTAACAAACAAATCCTGCGCATCAGGTTAACCAGGCAGCCAGGGGCGTCATTTTGGTAAATTGCATGAAAGTATTTTATAAATGGAGCGCTGCCTTTCAGTAAAAGCCAAGGTATGGCGAGGAGGGAGGGGGGGGGGGTGAAGGTGGGGTTTCCTTAGGTGGATTTTTCTTTGTCAAATCAGTTGTGCAATAGTCACTTTTGGTGAGTTGTTTCTATACAATTCACTTGTATGACATTTAGGTATGACACAGGACTACACAAGCATTTTTAATATAGAAATGTGTCAACCACAATATTTTGCATACAAATTATGCAGAATGTAATATCATAACTGTCTATTATTTTTCTTGCAATTGAGCCAATTTTCCTTAGGTACGGTTTTGAGGTGTGTGTTCAACAGAATATAGTATCAAAAACACATTCACAAAAAGTATGGGTTACTGAATGCTGAACTGCACTGTTATAATCACTAAGCCATTGTAAGACCTTACCTGTGTCCCTGTATCACTTGTCTCTGCTGCCCTCTGATTAAAAAACGTCTGTATGTCCATTTTCCCTTTTTTTTGGCATATTTCAGTTAGTCACAGTAAAAGTCACATAGTAAAAGTGAGATAATTGACAATATCAAAACATGCTAGGGCTGTACCGAATAGTTTGAAGCCTCGTTCATAATGTTTACATTAAAAAAAAAAAAAAAAAGGGGGGGTTTTTTTAACCATTTTTTATGTTGATTTTTTACTATGTGACTTTTACTGTGACTAACTGAAATATGCCAGAAAAAAGGTAAAATGGACATACAGACGTTTTTAATCAGAGGGCAGCAGAGACAAGTGATACAGGGACACAGGTAAGGTCTTACAATGGCTTAGTGATTATAATAGTGCAGTTCAGCAGTCCTTCTAGCTGTAGAGAGCATCTTGACCGAAAACATCACTGCCTGGTATGGAAACAGCATGGCACAGGACAAGAAGGCCCTACAGAGAGTGGTGCGCTCAGCCGAGCGTACCACGGGTATTGCGCTACCTCCCCTGCAGGTTCTATACAACAAGAGGTGCAAATCCAGAGCCTGCAGGATAATGAAAGACCCCCACCACCCCAATAACAGCCTGTTCCAACTGCTGAGGTCAGGCAGACGCCTGCGAACCCCAGCTACTAGGACAGAGAGGCTTAGGCTCAGCTTCTTCCCCCAGGCCATCAGAGCCTTGAACAATGAACATTGAGAACAGAACACTGAACTATCCACACACAAGCACACATGAGCACACACACGACACGCACGCTGTGCACGCTCACACACTAGCAGCCACTTTAACACTTTAACATGAGCGGGCACACACTCATGCCGCACACACGCACACTTATGGCCAAAAGGAAAGGCCACTTTAAATTAGTATAACAACAGGAACAGTGTATTGCACTACTAAAGCTACCTAGCATGTCCTATATGCTCTGTAAATAACTATGTACAGATACCGAGATGTCACACCATGTTACCTGTTACCTGTTACCTGTTTATTGCACAATGTTTTTTTTTTTTCTTTTTTTTCTTGGATTCTATATATGTTGTACCACTGTAATGCACATCATTGCGGGCAAGACCACCCGCATTTCATTGTATACTTGTATGCCGTGACAAATAAAACTCTTGACTTGACTTGACATGTCTGTGTGTGTGTGTGTTAGAGAGAGAGCATGTATGAGAGAGATAAGCAAAGATGAGCCCCTAAAGGATATTCAACTTTTAATGGAAGAACAAAACAGAAGGAAAAGATAACTTCACAAAGGCAACATGAATATACATAGATCCAAAAGGACAAAGATCAACACTTAAATCCAAAGAGAAGAGGGTCTATACCATAGAAAAAAAGTAGCAAGGAGCCAATGGCCGACATCAGCTAAATAGGCTAACTGCAAATAGAGTAGCCAGGTACTGACACCAGGCCACACACAGCTTTGGCCAACGCTACCCAAGCTACACAAACGACCAAGACAATTCACACACAGCACATGTCGTATCTCCAAATGTTGTGAAGTAACATATGTTTTGCCTGGAAAAAAACATTGTTATTAACAAAACATTCGGGAGGGGAAGGAAGGAAGAGTGGGGTAATGTCCAATGGACATCTTACCTGCACCAAGGAACGCAGGGCGAAAGGCCGCAACACAGGTCTCCACGTTGACGAAAGGCCTCTCGCTGGCGGGACAAAAAGAAGCTATGGCCGGAGCCTTGTCATGGTGCAGGCCCGACCACATCTTCTGTCAAATATGATGTCGTAGTCAGAGTGCCAGGGCCTGCTATTCTCACGGCTAATGTCAATGGTCGTAGCACAAGCTAACAGCTAACTCTAGGCTAAGTGATAGCATCAAGCTAACGTTCCCAGCCGAGCAAAAACGAGCAGCTAACGTCGTAGCTAAACAGCTAACTGGCTAACAGTTAGCTCAACCCGGCTATCGCTAACCATTAGCTAACGCAGAAGCAAGCTATGCGGCTACCACTGAAAAACTGTACAACGTGAGAAAAGCAATACAGGCCAACACTTCAGACAGCCGCTGTGTTTTCCTCTTCTCATACGAAGAGAGAAGGGAAAAAGAAGGCAATACACGTCCCACTACAGAGTGGTGTTTACCATAGCGGTGCCGGCAACAAGTCCCTCGCGGACTATAGCCGACTTGAGCATGGAGATATTCTCATAATGAAACACCAAGCTCACCTCCCTCGCACCAGGTGCTGACACCAGGCCACACACGTTAGCTACTACAACAGCTAGTCGGCCCGTTTGGCTCCCGAGAGAGAGAGAGAGAGATATCCACGGCGGGAATAGAATAGAGTGCATTAAAAACTCACCAAACGTCCAAGAGGATGGAGACAACCGCGTGGAGTTGACGAAGTTCATCTGCCGAACGACCGTCCTCTTCATCTGCTCCCGGGAGCTAACGCCGGTACCCGGCTGGTAGAAGTGGAGCTATGTAGCCAGCAGGCTAAATGGTCCCGACGCTGGTAGAAGTGGAGCTATGTAGCCAGCAGGCTAATGGTCCCGACGCTGGTAGAAGTGGAGCTATGTAGCCAGCAGGCTACATACATGCTCTCTCTAGGTTAGCTAACGCTAGTTAGCCTTTAGCTAAGCTAGCTACTAGCCGACATCATCATAGCTATCCCGACTGAACCACATGTTAGCACTCAATATTATAACGTAGCTAAAGCTAACTAGCTGTCCCTGTCTTTAGCCGGGATGGCTAGCCTGACTGAACTGTCTAACATGCAACAACTTTCATCTTCAGTCCATCTGCCGAACGATGTCCTCTTCATCTTGGCTGGCATAACCTCCAATGCTGCATGCGCGAAATAGTCAGACGCTACCTTACCTGTAACCCCTCCCCTCATTGAAACCAATTCTGCTGCAGAGCCTCAGAGCTGCCTCCAATAGTGTATCTGCAGAGCCGCAGAGCCAGGAACAAGTCAGACACATTCTACAAACGTGTCTAATGTGAAATATATAAGCATATAAGCAAAACTAGATTTTAGGTCTGTGATGAAAAAGGGCCTCGCGGGAAGGGGGGCCTCGCAAAAAATAAAAAATAAAATAAAAAATAATAATAAAAAAAATAATTAATAAAATTTACATTTTTTTTATTTTATTTTATTTTTACCCCCTGAGGCGGCCCTGACTGCAGGCAGCGCTCCACTTATATATATATTTTTTTTTTTATCCACTTTTTCTCCCATTTTCTATATTTTCTCCCATCCCAATTTCGTAACATCCAATTCAACCCTCCCCTGTCACGAACGCTGTTTCTTGCCTCCCACAAGCCGGCTGCAATGTGGACTAAGTCATACATAGCACAAGTCCCCTCCGGTACTTGAGGTAACAGTAGTCGCATCTTTTCACCTGCGCAGCTCGATCTCTCAGTGGCGAGGAGTAACGCGTGGGAGGCTCACGCTGCCCCCGACACTTCCTGATACTACTGCGCAGGCGCACCAACCGACCTGTAGGAGTCGCTGTCCACAACGCCCGATCCCCAGCCATCAGTTTCCCACCCCCTAATACGGCCAATGTGTATTAGTATGGACGACCAGCTAAACTGAAAGCAAATGTGGAGCGCTGGGCTCGAACAGGCAAGCCCAGCGTCTCCAGATTTCGTGGCGAGCGCCTTGCCCACTACGCCACGTAGCCGCCCAACTTATAAAATACTTTCATGCAATTTACACAGACTGTTATGTGAGTGTGGTGTAACGAAGGTTATCCTATAACCCTAGTTATGTGGATACTGGCTGAGCGCTTCCGCTCCAGCCTTATTGGGATTTATTCATCATTTGTGCGCCTGTGCGCCTATTGCGCGCGCGCTGAAAAAACGTACATGCACCCGCATTCGCCTGTGACCGCGCTTACCCTGTGTTTCCTTAAAACACAGGATGTGGTCACCTCCACGCCCTTCCGAGTCTGATTTTCACGCCTGAAAACAGCCAAGGGTCCTCAGGGTGTGAAGAGCGGAAGCGCTCAGCCAGTATTCACATAACTAGGGTTATATGATAACCTTTGTTATGTTTCAACTGTCTGAGCGCTTCCGCTCCAGCCTTATTGGGAACAAAAAGGAGGAGCGGAACGCGCAGCCACTGACAAATGCACCCCCCGAGGGCCCTTATGCCCATCAAAAAGGGATATTTTTTGGCACAAGGGCTGGATTGGGCCTCAGAGTCACGCTGCTATTGGATTGGGCCTCAGAGTCACGCTGCTATTACCCTGTATAGACATTAGACAGACACTCAGGTCGAACCGAAAGAGCACATAGCTCACCCACACGTTTAGCAGAGGTGATGGCCAGAAGGAACGGCGTCTTGAAAGACAGCCGATCCAACGGCGCCTGCTCAAGAGGTTCAAACGGGCCCCCAACAGCCCCACCAGGACTAGTTGGAGGTCCCAGCTTGGGAACAGAGCACGTTCAACAGGCTTGAGGCGCTCTGCGCCCAGCAAGAAACGTCTCACGAGAGGGTGGCTGAATAACATTCTGCCCTCAAAGCCCACATGACAAGAAGATATAGCCGCAGCATATACTTTCACTGTCGAGGCCGAAAGCCTATCCAAGATAGACTGGAGGAAGGACAGAACCGAGTTCAGGGGACATGATACCAGGACCAGGCCCTCAGCCTCACACCACTCTCGAAACATATGCCACTTTCCTACGTAAACCACGGTAGTGGACGGAGCGTGCGCATTCTGGATGGTGTTAATCACAGCAGTGTTAAGATAAATCCCCTCCAAATTCAACCTCTCAGCAGCCAAGCCATTAGAGGCTGCCCCAGGACAGGTGGTAGAAACACTGAGCCGTGTGCCTGAGAGAGGGCCCGCGGCGACCATGGGACAGGTCACGGCGGGGCCACCAGGAGTTGAATTAGGGCCGGGAAGGCTGAGCCCCGGTCCGGCGCGACCAGGATCAACAGCTGACCTATCAGATGTATGGGGGGGAACGCATATAGAATCCCGGGTGGCCACGGGTACGTCGAGAAGGCATCCACTCCCAGAGGGGGGTTGTCCTTCCGACTGACTGAGAACCACAGGGGGCACTGGTAGGACTGATTGCTCGCAAACAGGTCCACCGTGGCCTCCCCGAATCAGTTCCAGATCAGTCTGACTATGTCTGGGTCCAAACCCCACTCGTCTGGGTGGGGACCTCCCCGTGACATCAAATCTGCACCCACATTCTCCTTGCCGAGAATGTGGAGAGCCCTCAGGCTGCGCAGATTGCGAGACGCCCATAGCCAGAGTCTGACCGCCGCCTGGTGGAGACGGGGGAGCGCACTCCTCCCTGTCTGTTGATATACGACGCTGACGCTGTGCTGTCTGTCCTGACCAGAACGTGCTCGGCCATCACATGAAGGCGGAGCCGTTTGAGGACTAGAAGCACTGCCTTCAATTCCAACACATTGATATGTAGGGTAGACAGAGCAGGCCAGCTGCCTCCTACCACGTTGGTCCGACATGTCCCCCCCAATCCTGTGAGGGAGGCGTCGGAGAAGACCGCCACATGCAACGTCCTGCTGCCCATGGGGACCCCATCGGTGAGGGTCCCCGGCCTCCTCCAGTGGTTGAGGTCCCCTATCACTGAAGTGGGGACTCTCAGGCACTTCCGCTTGCCTCTCACAGGGTCTATTTTCATACTGAAAAACCACCTCTGTATCCACCTCATAAAGAGAAGACCAAGCGGGACCACGGAGTGGGCAGATGCCATCATGCCGAGCAGGCGTATCACAAACCACGCCGTAACCATCCTGCCAGGACGGAACCCCCTGAGCACACGCCGAGCATGTGGCAGAGGGGCCTTCTGAAAATACAACATTCTCATAGACAAACCCAGGCATAGCAAGGACCTGGGTATCAGCCTCTGTCATGAGAAGTGACATGTCGGGCTGCTTACGCTTCCCCGCAGGAATAGTAACGCGGCCCAACGCCAGAGGGGGAATAGAGCCCTTATTTTCGTATCGTATACGAGGGGGTGAACAGAGAGCTTTGCTAGACACAGTGAGATGATGGCATCGGTCTACTCCCTGGGGGGAGCCGCGCACTTCAAATTCGCCTGAACCCACGGCCGCCCGGGTCTGTCGGAACCGTGAGGACCCATGTCTCTGTTTCATTATGCGCTCCAAGCGCCAGGGTGTCTCAGGCAGGGGTCGCAAGGCCACTGGTCGGGGGTCTCGCAGCAACCGCTGACGAGACAATACGCTCACCTCTGGCTGTGAGGTGTGGGGCGGCGTGGGGGCCTGGCTATAGGCCGTCGGCACCTCCGCTGACAAACCAAAAAGTCCATCCTCGGAGAAGGGGGCCCTGAGGAGGGGAATTCTCCTCTCCTCCAGGGGGGACTGCTCCAACCACAGATGTCTGTGCATAAATGTTGAAAGCGTCATCCCTTTCCCTGAGGCTATAGCTTGCAGCTGTGTTAAAACCCTGCGCGAGGGTCTTGGCGTCGTCCGGCCCCAAGACCCCACCGCCTGACACCATTTTCTACAAAAAGCAGGTAACTGAGGCTGAGCAATGTTAGTTGTTGCTGCTAGGTTTTATATTGCTTATCTAAGCTTATCTAAGCACGGCACGCCGGTCCTAAGCCCCCCCACCAGGCCGTCTACCTGTGTAAAAGGTAGATAAGCCTCGGTTAGGTCCTTAACACTAGACACATCTGTCCTTCAGCGATATAAGGGTTGCTCGGGTCCCCCCTGACACACGGGAGTGGAACCCCATTAGCTGCAGCGGCGAACGCCATGATACTGGGAAAAACACGTAATAGCATTGCTTGTTGTCTGCGGTCACCCGAGTACAAAGCCCACTGCGCTGCACACGTGCCACCCGGTTGCATGGGACAATGGGCGACAGTGACTGCGTCAACGCCGCATGTTGCCGTTGCCGGCCCTACCTGAACACAGTTCGGTTCGACTACCGCATGCCGTGTGGCGTTCTTCAGTCCTCTGCCAAGCTGGTGACGGGGATCTGAAGAAAGTCCAGCGTCGGGCACCCAGCGATACTCCACCTGGACACGCTGGGGAAGTCCTGGTGGTAGTCCGATGTTCTTTATCTTCTCTTTTCTCTTCATAACAATCCACTGTTTGATGGCGCATGTAGCTACCTTCACGCGTGAAAATAGCCAGGAAGGGCGTGGAGGTGACCACATCCTGTGTTTTAAGGAAACACTGACAATTGCTTTTGTGTAATTAGACACAGCCAGGTGTGGTGACAAGGCTTCACGTCCTATATACTGTAAGCAGACCAGGAGCTCGTCACTGTTGTCTCTCTCACCTGTGCTCTCACCATTTTTATCATTGCTCTTGCTCTTTTTTATTGTTATATCCTGAACCAAGGAGGCCGGTGCACCCAGCTCTCCACCTTTTTGTACATTTAGAATAGTAGTTGAATAAATATAGTTATTTTTGCTTAAAAACATGTCTGACTCCTTGTGTCCACCACGTTGCAACAAGCAAGGCCTAGGAGAAAACGAGCCATCTCTACTGGACTGTGGAGGCCTTAGGGAAAAACATCAAGGCTTGGTTGTGACACAGACGTTAGGGCGAACACACCCTGACAATGTGACTATACCTGTTGTGTGGTTGTACCTTTTACACAGAGCTGGGCTTCTGTCTCTCCCTCCTGTTCTTTTTTTCCCCAATTTTTTTTTTTAATACAGCACAAAATCAAGACAGTACAGATATGCAGATATACTTTACAACACGTTCTCTATTAACATCATGTCTGTACCGTATCATTAAGAGACAGCTGCTTGGGGAAGGGGTGTGGGGGAAACATAAAAAAACAGGTAAACCAGAATATACTACATATACTACTACTGTCCGTAAGTGTTGAAACAAGGACAGATTTAAGAAGTAAAAATAATAATAATGATGATATACGAGTGATATTAGTAGTTACAGTCCCTCCTGTTCTCCCTGGGGGAGAGTGAATCTCAAGCTGCAGTTATGGGCTTCGTGGTGATCTAGCTGATTGATTGATTGATTGATTGAATTTATTGGACAATCTAAAATCACATACAAACTGATACACAACGTGTACAGCCATCACATATAATTTAAAACCGTCGAGGATTGAAACACAATAGAACCTTACGATTTATTTCCAGCGTGGTCCTCAAACGGGGGGGGGGGGGGGGGGGACAAGATGACGAGTATGCACAAATGAGACATGCAAATAAAAATGTCAAGCATTATAAATTTGAATAAAAAAATGCAATAACACAAAGTCTACAGCACACCTGCATATATCTTTATCCTGAGTGAGTGACTAAGCCATTTCTTCAAATTTAGAGACACTGGCAGTTTATTCCACTCACAAGCTGCTGAGTACTGAAAGGTATTTTCCCCCATTGAGCTCTTGAATTTGCACAGTTTAATGTCGGTTAAACCGCCCCTCGTTGCATATGTGTGGGTATCGCTAAAGCACATAAAATAATTTGACAAGTATGAGGGGACCCTATTATTATCATTATTTTGTGGCTCTGAAGCCTACTACATTATTCTATTTCTATGGATTTTGGTCACTGCTCCATCTGTGTTAAGACAAGCTATCAATGCTTAAACTTACCCATATTGGGTTATATATCGTAATAGCTTACGCTCTGCTCGTAGTGGAACATATCCCATATCCAGTCTAATACTGAATACATTTCTTCACATGTACACACCCATCCGCCTGGCCACACTCCCATCCGCTGAGAGGCAGTTAAATCATTTTGTGTCCTGTACTGTGCAGGACAGTGATGCAACAGTAGCAGGACAGTGATGCAACAGTAGCAGGACAGTGGATCACAGTGATGTAGCAGGACAGTGGATCACAGTGATGTAGCAGGACAGTGATGTAGCATCACAGTGATGTAGCAGGACAGTGATGTAGCATCACAGTGATGTAGCAGGACAGTGATGTAGCATCACAGTGATGTAGCAGGACAGTGATGTAGCAGGACAGTGATGTAGCAGGACAGTGATGTAGCATCACAGTGATGTAGCAGGACAGTGATGTAGCAGGACAGTGATGTAGCAGGACAGTGATGTAGCATCACAGTGATGTAGCAGGACAGTGATGTAGCAGGACAGTGATGTAGCAGGACAGTGATGTAGCAGGACAGTGATGTAGCATCACAGTGATGTAGCAGGACAGTGATGTAGCAGGACAGTGATGTAGCATCACAGTGATGTAGCAGGACAGTGATGTAGCATCACAGTGATGTAGCATCACAGTGATGTAGCAGGACAGTGATGTAGCAGGACAGTGTTGTAGCAGGACAGTGATGTAGCATCACAGTGATGTAGCATCACAGTGATGTAGCAGGACAGTGATGTAGCAGGACAGTGATGTAGCAGAACAGTCATGTAGCAGGACAGTGATGTAGCATCACAGTGATGTAGCAGGACAGTGATGTAGCAGGACAGTGATGTAGCAGGACAGTGATGTAGCATCACAGTGATGTAGCAGGACAGTGATGTAGCAGGACAGTGATGTAGCATCACAGTGATGTAGCAGGACAGTGATGTAGCATCACAGTGATGTAGCAGGACAGTGATGTAGCATCACAGTGATGTAGCAGGACAGTGATGTAGCATCACAGTGATGTAGCAGGACAGTGATGTAGCAGGACAGTGATGTAGCAGGACAGTGATGTAGCATCACAGTGATGTAGCAGGACAGTGATGTAGCATCACAGTGATGTAGCAGGACAGTGATGTAGCAGGACAGTGATGTAGCAGGACAGTGATGTAGCAGGACAGTGATGTAGCAGGACAGTTAAAGGTGTATTCCACCCAAATGGTTAGCAGGACAGTGGAGGACAATGCATCACAGTGATGCAACAGTAGCAGGACAGGGGACAGTGGTAAAATGGCTGCAGGACAGTTAAAGGTGTATTCCACCCAAATAGTGTTAAAGGTTATAACCCAAATGTGTCTTCCCCGAATGATTTTAAAGGTGTATTCCACCCAAATTGTTTTAAAGGTTATAATACAGTAGCAGGACAGTGGATCACAGTGATGCAACAGTAGCAGGACAGTTAAAGGTGTATTCCACCCAAATTGTTTTAAAAAAGGTTATAATACAGTAGCAGGACAGTGGATCACAGTGATGCAACAGTAGCAGGACAGTTAAAGGTGTATTCCACCCAAATGGTTAGCAGGACAGCCCCATCACAATGTGCAGGAGGTGTGTACAGTAGCAGTACAGTAGGTGTACAGTAGCAGTAGCAGTACAGTAGGTGTACAGTAGCAGTACATTAGCAGTACAGTAGCAGTACAGTAGGTGTACATTAGCAGTACAGTGGCAGTACAGTGGCAGTACAGTAGGTGTGCAGTAGCAGTACAGTAGCAGTACAGTATATGTACAGTAGCAGTACAGTAGGTGTGCAGTAGCAGTACAGTAGCAGTACAGTATGTGTACAGTATCAGTACAGTAGGTGTACAGTATCAGTACAGTAGGTGTACAGTAGCAGTACAGTATGTGTACATTAGCAGTACAGTAGCAGTGCAGTAGGTGTACAGTAGCAGTACAGTAGGTGTACAGTATCAGTACAGTAGCAGTACAGTAGGTGTACATTAGCAGTACAGTAGGTGTACAGTAGCAGTACAGTAGCACTACAGTAGGTGTACAGTCACAGTACAGTAAGTGTACAGTAGCAGTGCAGTAGCAGTACAGTAGGTGTACATTAGCAGTACAGTAGGTGTACAGTAGCAGTACAGTAGCAGTACAGTAGGTGTGCAGTCACAGTATAGTAGGTGTACACTAGCAGTACAGTAGCAGTACAGTAGTTTTACAGTCACAGTACAGTAGGTGTACAGTAGCAGTACAGTAGCAGTACAGTCGGTGTACAGTAGCAGTACAGTAGCAGTACAGTAGGTGTACAGTCACAGTACAGTATGTGTACATTAGCAGTACAGTAGCAGTACGGTATGTGTACAGTAGCAGTACAGTAGTTGTACAGTCACAGTACAGTATGTGTACAGTATCAGTACAGTATGTGTACAGTCACAGTACAGTAGGTGTACATTAGCAGTACAGTATGTGTACATTAGCAGTACAGTAGCAGTACAGTATGTGTACAGTATCAGTACAATATGTGTACAGTAGCAGTACAGTAGCAGTGCAGTAGGTGTACAGTAGGTGTACATTAGCAGTACAGTAGCAGTACAGTATGTGTACAGTAGCAGTACATTAGCAGTACAGTGGGTGTACAGTAGCAGTGCAGTAGGTGTACAGTCGCAGTACAGTAGGTGTACATTAGCAGTACAGTAACAGTACAGTAGGTGTACAATAGCAGTACAGTAGTTGTACAGTCACAGTAAAGTAGGTGTACAGTAGCAGTACAGTAGGTGTACAGTCGCAGTACAGTATGTGTACAGTAGCAGTACAGTAGGTGTACAGTCGCAGTACAGTAGGTGTACAGTAGCAGTACAGTAGGTGTACAGTCACAGTACAGTAGGTGCACATTATCAGTACAGTATCAGTACAGTATGTGTACAGTATCAGTACAGTAGGTGTACAGTATAAGTACAGTAGCAGTACAGTAGGTGTACAGTATGTGTACATTAGCAGTACAGTAGCAGTACAGTAGGTGTACAGTAGCAGTGCATTAGCAGTACAGTAGGTGTACAGTAGCAGTGCATTAGCAGTACAGTAGGTGTACAGTAGCAGTACGGTAGCAGTACAGTAGGTGTACAGTAGCAGTGCATTAGCAGTACAGTAGGTGTACAGTAGCAGTACAGTAGGTGTACAGTAGCAGTACAGTAGCAGTACAGTAGGTGCACAGTAGCAGTACAGTAGCAGTACAGTATGTGTACAGTCGCAGGGCAGTTAAAGGTGTATTCCACCCAAATGGTTAGCAGTACAGTACATCACAGTGATTCAACAGTAGCAGGACAGTTAAAGGTGTATTCCACCCAAATGGTTAGCAGGACAGTGGATCACAGTGATGCAACAGTAGCAGGACAGTGGATCACAGTGATTCAACAGTAGCAGGACAGTTAAAGGTGTATTCCACACTCTCAGGACCCATACGAGGCTCCTCCCACTAAGACACTCTCAGGACCCTCGCTCCCATTGGCTGATTTGGGTCACGTGACCGTCACAGGGTCACGTGATCGTCCCACCCAATGGCTGAATTGGAGTATTGCACTGCGGGATTGATTGATTGATTGAAAACTTTATTAACAGATTGCAGAATGGGTACAGTACAGCTCAATACACACAATTGTTAAGGCGATGCAGACCAGAGAAAGACCTCAATGCAGTACTGTTACATTTGTGACCAGGCACGTGCACACATAGAGGCCATGGGGTGCTTGAGCACCTGCCTTTTTCAGCCTCATCCAAAAAGTGCCCTTTTTGAAAAAAATTCAATACATTTTTGTTTACCGTTATGCATATAGATTGCCCTTCCAACTGAAAAATGTCAGGATAGAATCAAAATATTATGTAAAGAGAGAGAGATGCCCCATATTCCATTGCAGTTTGCACAGCCTCCTCAGCGTGCCTCTCCGCGGACCTATATATTTTATGCATAGTGTGGGTGGTGATGATGATGATGATAGAAACCGCTGTGGCCCATACAGTTGAATGCTGGTATTACACTCATTGAGGGACACGAAGAAGTCAAGTCCGATTTGGGAATCTCAAATACAAATCGGGATTGGAATAAAAATTGCATTTATATTAAACAATACAGAATATACAGCACTTCTTGGGGTCTGTAGGGTAAGCACTTATTCCCTCCCCCCTGAACATTTATGGAGATGTATGGGCCTTTTAAGTCAGTGATAAAAGTGTCTTTCAAGGATAAGTGAGCTCCTGCACTGATTATTATAGTTCAATATTCAATATTTGATCACCAAAACCCCCCAAAAAGCATAAAAAGGGGCCCCCCGCCCGAAAAGGGCCCTTAAAAATCGGTTAATATATACACACAAGTGTAGTGCCCTTTTCAGCCTTTGAGCACTTGCCCCTCTAAAGTCCTGTGCACGTCCCTGTTTGTGACATACAGTAGATATATACAAGGGTGAGGCTTGGTCTCTCTGTGTTCTCTCTCTCTCTCTCTCTCTCTCTCTCTCTCTCTCTCTCTCTCTCTCTCTCTCTCTCTCTCTCTCTCTCTCTCTCTCTCTCTCTCTGTCTCTGTCTCTGTCTCTGTCTCTGTCTCTGTCTCTGTCTCTGTCTCTCTCTCTGTCTCTGTCTCTCTCTCTCCCACGGCTCCCACGGGCCGAATATTACCCCGATCCTTGCGAGATTAAATCCACGGGTACCTCTCGGTGTGCCGAAGCTTTTCCTAAATCACTTCCATCATCGAAAACGAGGGGAAAAGGTTGGCTCGCGACTCTGAAAATGTCGCATGATTTTAAAAACGCTGTATTAAGTGAGTCTATTATAGGCTCCATGCAAGCTTTTTACCGTGGGTACATCTGGGCGTCCCGCAAATTTTACCCATTCACATGTAGCCCCGAAAACGCTTAGAAAAGGAAAGTTGAAAGCGTGGAATAAACTCGCCGAAACGGTAAAGTGTCCCACGGGCGCGCCGTGATTCCGATCCGCGTGAAAATATTCACGGCCATAGAGGAGACCGTGGGACACCTTTTTGCAACAGAACAACATTTCCCCAAGGGGATCAATAAAGGAATATCTTATCTTATCTTATCTTAACATGTGTCTCGAAAATCGTGCGCCCAGCCTAGTGAATGAGAAAAGCCTGCCCCTAGTGGAGCAGGACAGTCCCTACACAATTACAACAGGACACAAAATGATTTAACTCCTACTGCATCCGCTCCTCTACATAAGCGGGGATGTGGCCATACTAACAGCTCCTTCCCGATTTTCACCACAGACAAGTGTCTGTATACACCACTTGAGTTTAGTCCCGAAATGGAGGAAAGGAGCTATGTGGACATTGTATCTTATTTCTTCTCTCTCTCGCCAATTTACGAGAAAAGCTAAGTCATAATGTCTGCACCTTCGGGGGGTTTGAACGCTCACAACGTCACCCTTCACCAGCGTTTCTCCATTGCCGCATTTGCCGTGCGTCGTGGGGCTGCTCTGACTCCATGGTCGTGGCAGTCAGATACGCCCGAGCGGCGCCCGGTGGTGAGTCTGCCTCTCCGAGGGGCCATTGAGCCGCCGTCTCCCGTGAGATGGCCTGGTTTCGGCCCTGGTTCCCCCGCCAGTGGACGGTCGGCCGACAGCTCCTCTGGTGCCTGGGGATTTGCAACGCAGGCTCTTCACCTCTGCTCGCTCCCGTCGTAGGGCGACGAGCTGCAGGGGCGAACAGCCTGGCTTTGGGGTTGTGCTCGAGCCGAACGAGAGTGCTCTTGCCCTGTCTCCGTTTCCAATGGAAACTGAGGATCACATGGAGGGGGCGAGAGCGCTCTTGTTTGATGCCCCAATGGATTCGTATCATTCTCCCCCTCGAGGTGTGGCAAGGAGTGTTGCGTCTCCTTGGGGTCCCTTCTTCTCCGGTGTTGGGTTAGAACCTCCGACCCTGAGACAAGATGCCCAGCTATCTGCCGGGTCGGATGGTGGCGCCCGACATGGCAGCCTCCCGTACGTGAGGGACACGAGTGACGTGGAGGGAGGTACGCAAGGGGAGTTGCTTGCCTTGTTCCCCGAGCTCATGGCGGCTGCCGCAGCCGCTAATGGCGTGGCGTTGTCACGCTACAGCGGCGTGCTGTAGGGGGGAAGGGCCTGCTCTTGGATGGGCCCTGTCCGATACGCTGGCGATGTGGGGGGTAGTGTCACTAGTTGGCCTCAGCACTTTTTCTGGGGGGTCCTGACCCTTCCTGGGGGTGGGTCCTCCTTCGCGTTCCGCAGCTACGGCCTTGCCACAGGGTTGGGTTCTTGACCTTGACCCTGTGATATTAGGGATTGTAACAGGTTTTTTTTCTTCCCGTTCGTTCCCTAGTGGCATGTGGGTTGCGCGCCTGTGTAGTCGTGGGTTCTTCTGTGGGAAGGTAAGTCCCACGATCTGCTTACCCTCTGCGTTTGAGTTGCTAAACCCTCTTCACACAGTCGGATCCGATTCCCTCCCGACCTCCACTAGGGGGGTCCGGGGGCTTGGGTCCTCTCCGGTTCTGATGGTTGTGGGGGGCCTCAGCGGGTACATTTGTCAGCTCTGTGTTCCACTACGAGCAGAGCGTAAGCTATTACGATATATAACATACGGTTATCCTATAACCATAGTTATATGAGTATAGCGAGTGCTCTGCTCTGACTCACTGAGGACCCCGTGTTCTTCGCCTTCGGTGGTGAAAGACTTGGGAAGGAGCTGTTAGTATGGCCACATCCCCGCTTATGTAGAGAAGCGGATGGGGGTGTGGCCAGGCGGATGGGTGTGTACATGTGAAGAAATGTATTCAGTATTAGACTGGCTATGGGATATGTTCCACTACGAGCAGAGCGCTCGCTGTACTCATATAACTATGGTTATAGGATAACCGTATGTTTTGCTCAGTTCTGCCTGCCGTGTCTCGTTGCCTGCACATTTAGGCCGGGAGCCAGGTCCACCCCTCAGGATGTTTTTTGCTACCTTTTTTTCACTATTATTTCCTGTTATCCCATACCTTGGGCCATAACCAGTTGATAATGACCACCCCCAACTCATCCCCGTTTGGCCTGAGGGGCCAAAAAACCCTGTCTGTCCGCCTTACAAATTGTCATCAAAAGTGATAATTTCCAAGTATTTTATTAAACATGTCACTGCCTCACATGGATATGAAAAACGTCCCACATTTATACGCTTCAATTTAAGTCCAAGATGACCTTTCTATCTAAATGATTACACCTGCCATGACCAAAATTATCCACTGTACCTCAAATCGAGAAAATAGAACATTAAAGCATTACCCTTATTTCTTCCCGGACACTTTGCATTGTGGGGTAGATTAGGAGGACTGAGTGACATCATCACCGGGGGCGACCATACTTACAGCTTACAGTCCCCCGACCATAGACATATATAAGGCTCGATGACTCACCTGTGCTGCTGGCCAATGGAGACCGATGTTGCCACATGGCGGCCATCTTGGAACAGGCAGCATGCCCACACATAACAATGTCTATGGTGCATGTACTATTGAAATAACCATAGCTTGCTAAATTTTCAACCGATTTCCAAACGGTTTGTTTTGTTATAAACATCAGAGATGTAGTTATCATACTACATAATGGACTTTCATATGTAATAAACCAAACCGCTTGTCGATGAACATTTAGCCCATTCACCATAAAACGTTCACCACAACCTCTGTGATTACTCTCAGCTGATTTTGGTGAATAAAGAGGTTGTAGTGGAAAATGTATGGTTACTACCATAAAATCATAATTACTATTAATCTACAATTCAGTGATATTGAAGTCATGTAAAGACACTATCCTCCCCTCGAGCTCTGTAAACACTGACGTTGACAGACCTCTGTGGGAAGGGTTGTGTTTGTCTTCACCAAACAATATTCAAGAAGTAGAATGTGTACAAAGCAGGTCAAGATAACATAACCCAGAATGTTGAAGCCAGGTCACCAGGATCTTGGTTCAGGATTAAGGGGGGATTCGTCAAAGCCTGGGATCTTTGTCCGATGATGTAAGATTGCATGATATGAGGGAGGACACACCTGTTTAAACTTCAGTCCAGCCTAGTCTACTTTCCTTAAAGAAGCTCCATTCTCCTTCAATGGTCAAGGTAAGTGTCTGTGCTGAATATTGTTTCAGCGGTAGCCGGTAGACTTTTGAAGGTGCAGTGGTGTACTCTGATATATTCTTCATTGTTCGTGGCACATCATGCATGTAGAATGAGGAGTTTCCATCTTGAATGAGAGCCCATTGGCTTGGAGAAGGACGTTTATTCCGTTTGCTTTGTTGGTTTTTGTGAAAAAGCCATAGATTGTTGAGATGGAGTATGGCGTCAGAGTCAAGGGATAGGTTTTTGTGACTTGAGTTGTTGTGATTTGACGAAGATCTGAAAGATGAACCCACTTGTGGCCTTGTACTGGATCACTTTCTGGTTTGATGCCACAAGCTTCCTTTTAGGTATGGTAGATGACATTGTCTTGAATCTGTTCCTCTTGATAGGTTCAAAGAAAATTACTTTTTTTGTTTGAAGTCGATCACAGATGAACTCCTCTTTTTGAGTTTTGCCATTTTCAGGGCATTCAGCACATCATAGCGCACCTCTTCTGACATAGCTGCTCCTGAAGTCAAACTTGTCAAGGGCTGAGAAGTCTCAAGCTGAAATGGGTTGATAAAACACTGAAATGCTTCTACTGTTTGCTGGAGTGATTTCACGTCTGAAGGAAATCACTGGGTTTCATCTGGTTTTCATATGTGTATGTAAGGTAGATATTCAGTAATGGATCCCCTGTGTATGTGTTGAACTGTAAACTGTAAGAGACAGACAGACAGGGAGTGGGAAAGATAGAGAAGTCAGATAGAGAGAGGCATGGTCACCCGCACAGTCGCGGGAATGTAAACATTTAGTATGATAGGTTTGTATGGGCTGGCAGCCGTTGCTAGGGAAAAAACTTTATAGCTGTGAGTTCCGGTTTGAGTCAGACGTGGTGGCGACGGCGAGATGAATCACACCAATAGAGCTCCCAGCTCTCTGACGAGCGTTGGGAGGGGGAAGGGAAATGGCCACGAGGACAGAGCTAGCTACTGGCTAACAGAACCGATAGCTACAGGCTAACAGATTGGCCGCAACCACCAAGCGGGTGTCAGAGAGATTCATCTATTAATCTAGGTTCATTGGGGGCGGTCGGGTGGCGTAGCGGAGATTGCGCTCGTCACCAATGCAAGAGGCTGCGGCTCTGGTTCCCGGAGTCAGCATTGCCCTGCGGCTTGGGCCGGTCATCATACTAATTCGTTTGGCTGAGTTAGGGGGAGGGAAGTCGTGGGTGGTAATCTGGTGTTGTGGACAGCGACGCCTACAGGTCAGGTCTGGGTGCCTGCTCAGCGAAAGGCAGGAAATGGTGAAGGCAGCGTGACCTCCCACACGTTACACTTCACCAATGAGAGTCCTCGCTGCCAGGTGGAAAGAGAGCCACTGGCTGTCTCCACATGTGTCGGAGGAAGCATGTGGTGGACTTCAGGGTTCCCTTGTACCGACCAGTAGGAAGAACATGCGCACAACAACCAGGTAGGGGAGGGGGGGAATTGGCATAACGACTAAATTGGGATGGGGAGAAAAATAGAAAAATCAGGCAAAGAAAAAGAGGATACAAAAAAATCTAGGTTCATTGATTAGACCATCAAAGACTTACATTTTTTTACGAGATGCTACGTTTATGAAAATAAACATCCTACTGAGAAAGAGATCACGTTTCCAGTACTAATTCTTCTGTTACGGATGCATCAACGGGGTGAGACAGTGTGACAGCCAGTAAGATTGCCATCAACAAACAAACAACAAACACAACGCAGAGACTTCCTGGAACGGCAGATGACGGCTGAAAACACTGATATCTATCACGTCTCTTCTATTGTTTTGCAAAAGTTTATCAGATCCTGGATGTGTTTCCTCAATGTGTTCAAGAAATTATCCCAAGTATGTGAGGAATCTAGCATAGTTCTGCTGGTCTGAGCAGAAGAAGAGGTCTGGCATGTTGTTTAGGATGGCTTTGTATCCTTCATAGTCATTCATTTTGATTGCCTTATTCATTGACAGGACGAGCCAGGTGCAGTCCATGTATTCCATCTAAAACTGTACAGTTTCTCCCAGCTCCCCATTTCTCACTGCTTCTCTAAATGCATGATATTCTGCCATGTGGTGAGATACATCTTCTGATAAGAGCACTTCAGTGAGAGTAGATTCATTCAGAGTGAGATTTTCCAGAAATGCAGCCCATTCTGCAGAGAGTGGTTCATACGTTTCCAGATACTTGTCATCGAGGAGTCTCAAGAGCTTCCAGCATGGAAGCACTCTGGCAAGGTATCCAGGCATCTTGTCGTCTCTTTGGCACCTTGACTATAGCGTAGCATTGCAACCATTGTACACACATGTGTACACACACACACCATAATTTATATCCCACTTCTGCTCTCACTAGTCGCCCACTCCCACTAGCTAGCTACATTGGGCTGGCAGCTAACAATCTACAAACTAACTAGCTAATGTTATCACTCTAGAAGTAGAGTTGCTAATAATTATAATTTCTTAATAATTATAATTTCATAATCTTTCTCCCACTTCTACTCTCACTAGCTAGTCTGCCGCTCCTGCTCTCACTGGCTAGCTACATTGGGCTGAGTTGCCACCTTTCATATAGAAAAATACCAATCTCGTAATAGACTCAATCTCTTCCCACAGCCAGAAAAATAGATCAACTTACCCAAAATTGTCTTTGCTCAATAACTTCAGGTGGGATGTGACATGAAACAGGGTTAGGGCTTTGGTTGGTTGGTGTGTGTAACCGGGTCAGCACTGCTTTATGTTGCACTGTGATACCCTGTTCCACCAGGGGGCGTAACATTGTTAACTTTTCATGTAATTCACTTCAGATAGTATAGCAGTACATTACTTAAGTCTCAACTCTTGTTTAATATATTTTTTAGATATATTTGAGGTACAATGGAGAACTTTGGTCATATCAGGTGTAATCTTCTAGATGGAAAGGTAATCTTGGACTTAAATTGAAGCTTATAGATGTGGGACGTTTTTCATATCCATGTGAGGCAGCAACATGTATAATAAAATACTTGAAAATGATCACTTTTGATAACAATTTGTCAGGCGGACAGAAATTGTTTAGTCTTTTGGGGTATTCTGAGTGTGATATTTGACAATAGAAAGGTAGTAAGCCCCAGAGTATTATTCTGATACTTTCCCCTATGTGTCAGGATACACCATGCAAAGTTTCAGACTAATCTGACAATTTATGCAGTTGCAGTACCCTCATATTTGCAATTACATAATTTCGCCAGAAGCCTTTCCCAAAAATATGTTTTTTGACCCCTGAGGCCAAACGGGGCTGAGTTGGGGGTGGTCATTATCAACTTGTGATGACCCATGGTATGGGATAACAGGAAATAATAATGAAAAAAAGGTAGCAAAAAACATCCTGAGCGGTGGACCTGGCTCCCGGCCTAATTGGGTTCAAAACACAACCGTGACAGTTATATGGAGAGAAAATAATTAAATAATAATAATTCATTTAATTTATATAGCGCTTCTCAATAACCCGAAGTCGCTGACAGTAGTCGGGAGCAGGGGTACAAACAAAGAGGCGAAAGCAAAGAAACAAAACAAAACAACAAAGAAACAAAAACAAAGGAACATGAGACCATGGGGGGAACGGGGGAGACAGCCTGGTGGCACAAAAAAAAGACTAGAGACATATCGATCAGGTTGGAGGGGAGGGGGGGGTTTAGGGGTGGGGGGGGTTGAAGGCAAGGGAGAACAGGTGGGTTTTGAGGCGAGCTTTGAAGGTGGAGAGTGTAGGGGAGTCTCTGATGGACTGGGGGAGGGAGTTCCAGAGTCGGGGTGCAGTGCGAGAGAAGGCCCGATCTCCGAAGTTTTTGAGCTTGGATGTCGGGACAGTGAGGGAGGCAGTGGAGGAGGACCGGAGGGAACGGGTTGGGCGGTAGGGGAGAAGGAGATCAGTCAGGTAGGGGGGGGCCAGGCTGTGGAGGGCTTTGAAGGTGAGGAGTAGTGTTTTAAAGTTAATGCGGTGTTTGATCGGGAGCCAGTGGAGGGAGTGGAGGACAGGAGTGATGTGTTCGCGGGACCGGGTGTTGGTGAGGAGGCGGGCGGCTGAATTTTGGACCATTTGCAGTTTATGGAGGGAGCGGGAGGTGATACCAGTGAGGAGGGAGTTGCAGTAGTCCAGGCGGGAGGAGATGAAGGCGTGAATGAGGGATTCAGCAGCGGGGGGGGAGAGGCAGTGACGGATTTTTGCGATGTTGCGGAGGTGAAAGTAGGATGTTTTGACGATGGAGCGGACGTGGGGGTCAAATGAGAGGGTGGGGTCGAGGAGGACACCAAGGTTGCGGACTAGGGGGGAGGGGGTGATGGTGGAGTCGTTGATGGTGAGTGTGATGGGTCCGGATCTGGTGAGGGTGGTTTTGGTGCCAATGATGAGGAGTTCAGTCTTGTCACTGTTGAGTTTGAGGAAGTTGTGGGTCATCCAAGTTTGGAGTTCGGTGATGCATGATTCAATGTGACTGAGGGGTGGGCTGTGGGGGGATTGTGTACTGATGTATATTTGGGTGTCGTCAGCGTAACAGTGGAAGTTGAGGTGGTATTTGCGGATGATGTGACCAAGGGGGAGAATGTAGCAGATGAAGAGCAGGGGGCCTAGGACTGAGCCTTGGGGGACCCCCTGTGTGACTGGGGAGGGGGGGGAGGTGTGGCCTGAGAGGGAGATGAATTGGTGTCTGTCAGTGAGGTAGGAGGAGAACCAGTCAAGTGCTGTGCCCTCAACACCCAGTTGGTGCAGCCTTTGGAGGAGGATGGAGTGACACACTGTGTCAAAGGCTGCACTGAGATCGAGTAGGATCAGGATGTTGAGGGCACCGGAGTCAGCGGAGATGAGGAGGTCGTTGATGACCTTTACCAGTGCAGTTTCGGTGCTGTGAGCGGGACGGAAGCCAGACTGAAGGGGTTCATATAGGGTGTTGGACTGGAGATGGGAGTGGAGTTGGGAGGCAGCAATACGTTCCAGTGTTTTTGAGAAAAAAGGGAGATTGGATATGGGGCGGTAGTTGGAGAGGGTGGATGGGTCGAGAGTGGGTTTTTTGAGGACAGGGGTGACAGCGGCGAGTTTGTAGGGGGAGGGGACGTGGCCTAGGGATAGTGACTGGTTGAAAAGGGCGGTGAGGTGGGGGATGAGAGCAGGGAGGCAGGCTTTGGTGAGAGTAGTGGGTAGGGGGTCAAGGGAGCAGGTAGTGGTCTTGGAGGTAGTCATGAGGTCCATGATGAAGGAGGAGTCAACTGGGGCGAAGGCAGTAAAAGGGGTGGGAGGGATGGAGTCAGGTGGGGGAAAAATGTTGGTGGGGGGGGCGAGGGTGGGGGAATTGGCGATGCGGGCAGTCAGTGAGCTGTTGATTAAAGATATTTTATTATTAAAGAAGAGGAGAAACGAGTTGCAGAGGTCAGGGGAGGAGAGTGAGTTATTGTCCGGGGGTTGTAAGAGTTTCTTGACAGTGGAGAAGAGGGTCCGGGGGTTGCGGTTGCTGCTGTTGATGATGGTGGAGTAGTGGGCAGATTTGGCAGCTTGGAGTGCATCACGGTAGGAGGAGACGTGCTGTTTGTGGAGGTCAGCGTGGATGGTGAGGCGGGTTTTTTTATAGAGGCGTTCGAGTTGACGGCCGGTCTGCTTCATGGAGCGGAGTTCCGGAGTGTACCAGGGGGAGGAGGTGGTGAATGAGACAGTGATGGTTTTCAGGGGTGCCAGTGAGTCGAGGGAGTCAGAGAGAGTAGAGTTGAGGAGGAGGGCATAGTCGTCGGGGTTAGAGGGGGCGGAGTCAGGGGGAAAAGCGGAGGATATGGATTGAGACAGTGTGAGAGGGTCAATGGATTTTATGTTACGGAAAGAGATGGTGCGTTTGATGGAGTGGTGGGGTGGGGGAAGGGGAGCGGAGAAAAGGATGCAGTAGTGGTCAGAGAGTGGGAATGGGATGGGGTGAGGATTGGATATGGGTAGGGAGGCAGAGCAAACAAGGTCAAGTGTGTGGCCTTTGTTGTGGGTGGGGAAGTTGATGTGCTGGGTGAGGCTAAAACAGTCAAGGAGGGAGAGGAAGTCAGGAGTGAGGTTTGAGTTTGGTTGGTCAACATGGATGTTGAGGTCACCGGTAAGTAGGAGGCGGGTGGAGAGAGTGGAGGCTATGGTCAGGAGATCAGAAAGTTCAGTTAAAAAAGAGGGATGAGGCTTTGGAGGGCGGTAGAGGAGTAGTGCAGTGATAGAGTTGGGGAGGGAGAGGGCAAGGTATTCGAAGGATAGCATGGGAGGGAGGTTTAGGTGCAGTTCAGTGATGGATAGGGAGAGTTTGTGAAAAACGGCAAGACCCCCCCCTCGGCCAGAGAGGCGGGGCTTGGCGATGAAGCTGTAATTTGGGGGGGTAGCTTGGTTGAGGGAGTAGAAGTCCAAGGGCTGTTGCCAGGTTTCAGTGAGGAGGAGTAGGTCCAGGTTGTTGTCCAGTAGTAGTTCATAGATCAGAGGTGATTTGTTGGAGAGAGAACGGGTGTTGAGGAGAGCAAGGGAGATGGATGGGGGAGCAGGGAGGAAGGAGCGAAGGTTATCAAGGTTGGCGGTGCGGCGGGTGGGGGTGGCAGGGGGGCGAGAGGTAGTCCAGGAAGAGGGGATGTATGAGCCGTCAGGGAGGTGGAGAGTCCGGTTTCGATTTAGGCGGGGGCCTCTGTGGATGTTGCGACGGCGACAGTGAATGCCAGCGTTTCTGGCAGCAGTGGCAGTGGCAGCGGGGAGGCGGTAGTTGTTGTTGAGCGAGTGAAGATCAGCAGGAGTATATGAGAGGCGGCAGGGGGGTGGGGGGGGGCAGTGAAAAATGGGGGGAGGGGGGGTTGTGAGAATCCAAGGGGAAAACGGTAGGAGAAGCAGGAGTCCAAGTTGGGTGTAGAATAGGAGCAGGAGTGGGTTAAAAGTTGGTAGTAGCTGGAGGGCGGAGAGTTGGAGTAGAATGTTGAGCAGATCACTCCGGGGCTGCAGCTGGACAATGGGAGCACTCCAGAGTTGCAGCTGGATACTGGGAGAGAGAGTGTTGTTGTTTTGAAGCAGCGTGTAGTAGCCGGCTCCAGACCAAGCCCGCGTAGCGGGCCGACCTGACCGCGCCATACCAGCAGCCAAGACCGAGAGGAGAGTGAGGGCAGTAGTATAGTATCGCCGACACTCACCCGAGGAGATGGGGAACCCGCAAACCAGCGCGAGGGAGTGGTGTCGCCCTCGCGGGAAGGGAGTAATAGGATAGCACGGCCAGGCAGGCAGTGCCAGCAGCGAGTGGCTGGTTTAGCCGACAGCAGACAGCCAGGAGCAGACGCACAGGACCGGTCCGGAGGACAGGTAAGGTTTTGTCTGGGAGAAAAATGTGTAGATCCGGGAGTTTGTTTTCCAGTGGCAAGGTTTGTAGTCCAGTTTGAGATCCAGTGATGGTGGGAACGGTGAGAGTACAGTCGGCAGGTCCAGAGAGCAGGGGGGGAAGAGAGGACGTGAAATGTTTGTAGAGAGTCAGGACGGGCGCAGGAGAGGACGGGAGAGACAAGCAGCGTCGACGGTAGAAAACAAAATAACAAATAGAGTACAAGGAATGGACGTGGGGGAAACGGGTAACAGGGCTGGGATACAGTTTAAACAGGTAAATAGAGATACGGACAGAAGCGGCAGTCACAGGTTAACGCCAGCAATGCTCTGGATCCGAGAAAAACAAGAAAACAGCTGAGTGACGCGGGACAGAAAATTGCGACTGCTCTCGCGAACAGTCTATAGCATTGGTCTTGTGTAGTGTTTGGTGAATTTACTGTATTGTATATTTGCACATTCTCTGTGTACCTCCATTTTGGTTGAAGACAGGTGAACTCACCTGCTGCATTTTTATAGTGCTTAAACCCGATTGGTGTGTCTACAATTAAGCAATCATGTGTTTAACCAATTGGCTCATATGTGTGGTAATTTTGTCATTCTGTGTCTAATGTAATGCAAGTGTGTTTAGTGTTTTGCAAATCACTGTGTGTATTGTTTTGCAAAAGGTGTGAGGCTGACATTGTGCTTATAGTGGTGCAAATCTGGGCCAATGTTTTGCTCCTTGTGTGTAAGGTTTTGATAATTGTGTAATACTTTTGATTTTAGTGTTTATGCAATCGGAGAAAACCTGTAATGTTAGAGCAGTTAAAACAGGCCTGTCAAATTGGACTGGAAGCACCAAATTAAGGGGAGACACTGCAGGTGAATAGGGTAAAAAAATGAACTAATAGATATCACAATGAAACTTCCCCAGTTGATTACTTATATTAAGACAAGACTTTTTTGTATTACAAGTTTTCTGAAATTGTATGTTTAAATATGCAAATGAGGCATGATCTACTTAAATATGCACTAATTTGCATATAATTCCAGGACAGAAATCTGAACATTGGATAAAGCCATTTTCAAAATTATAGTTTTATTTTGTTGACATATTAGAGCCAAAGGTTATTACAGAGGGGATTTTGGATATCTCTTTTTATCACTCCATAAATCAGAAAATACTCCATTCAGTCCATTTTTATGGTAAAATTCCATATTTCGCCATGTTTTTAGGAATACAATGTGATATAAATCAGGGTGTAACTGCAGTGGTGATGTCATAATAGAACCGGTTATAACAGGCTAGAATGCTCTGGGTCATTGTGATGTCATAAGGGATCGCCCTGGCGGGCGGTCCTTTGGCCTGTGATGTCATAATAGATCGACACTAGTGTATAAATACGGAGACCCTATAAGGTTCGTCCCTTCACTTCTTCACCATCTTCAGACAAGCCACATCGACACCAAGCTCCATAACAGTCCTCTCATATTGCATGCAGTCAATAAGGTACGTTTGGGGCTGTACTGCGCTTGTAGTTAAGTTCATTGGGTTAACAACCACCCTTGTAACGACCGATAAATTGTATGTATGTTGTTATGGTTTGATCCGTGATTGATTGTATTTCATGTATGTTTTCACAGTTTTACGGTTCGGAATAAAGATGTTCTCTTAGAACGGAAATAAAGCCAATCAGTAAACATCAAAGACGAGTTGCTTCATCATTGCAAGAGGGACAGTTACAGTAAAACTTATATGCACCACGATGACCGTGCAATTCTCGACCAACGAACAGCCACAACCTTCCGGAACCTTCTAGAACCTCGACCATCCACAACCTTCCGGAACCTTCTAGAACCTCGACCATCCACAACCTTCACATAGGAACAAATACTTGGAATTACTAAAGATGTGGAAGAAATTCTTTCCATGGATTTTACTTTTAGCTGTATTTTCGTTAATGCCCTATTGGCTTTACCTCAGCTATGTTAACTGCTGTAAAACGAGATCACCATATGGATTTAAATGGACATGGAGTCAAACCAGGAATGTCTCCGCATCAACGGTAAAGAATTCGGACGAAACAAAGCTGGTGACAAACTTGCCCCCCTGCCCAGACACATCTCCTCATCTGCTGGGTCCGTTCACCGTGGAGTTCAACTCGCTGCGGACTCTCGACACTATCCGCACGGAGAACCCAGCTCTCCAGGAGGGAGGACTCTTCAAACCCCCAGACTGCATCGCCTCGCAGAAGGTGGCGGTCATCATCCCGTTCCGCAATCGCTCCGAGCACCTGCTGCACTGGCTCCACTACCTTCACCCCTTCCTCCAGCGCCAGCAACTCAACTACGGGGTCTACATAATCAACCAGCACGGAGAAGGGACATTCAACAAAGCCAAGCTGATGAACGCCGGTTATGTCGAAGCATTGAAAGAGTACAACTATGACTGCTTTGTCTTCAGCGACGTGGATCTGATTCCTATGGATGACCGTAACACCTACAGGTGTTTTAAGCAACCTCGTCACCTGGCCGTGGCTGTTGACAAGTTTGGCTTCAGGTTAGGCTATGCCACTCTCTTTGGTGGAGCCACATCACTGTCCAAAGAGCAGTTCTTGAAAATCAATGGCTTTTCCAATCAGTTCTGGGGTTGGGGAGGGGAAGACGATGCTATCCAGCTACGCTTCACCTACAGAGGAATGCATATTTCCAGGCCTAATGAGATCATTGGCAAATGCCGGATGATCAAGCATCAGCGGGACAGGAAGAATGAACTTAATCACAGGAGACATAATCTAATGTATAATACAAGACACACCATGGGCAAAGATGGAATCAACTCCCTCAAGTACACTGTTGTTAACATCAAGAAAGACAGGCTCTTCACTTTCATCACTGTTAATGTTATCATGTGATTCATGGAAAGAATCAAGTGTAGCACTCAACACTTTGATGAACATTGTTACTCAGCCCTTCCTGATGACTTGTCGTACAGAACTTGTAAGTCGCTTTGGATAAAAGTGTCAGCTAAATGACTAAATGTAAATCTAAATCAATTCTGCATAGCTGGTAAGTAATCAGTGGTGGAAGAAGTGCACAGTTCCTTTAGTATAAGTATAAATAAAAAATGTAATAGATACTCTGGTAAAAGTCAAAGTCCTTTCCTTCTACTGTGTGTGTGTGTGTGTGTGTGTGTGTGTGTGTGTGTGTGTGTGTGTGTGTGTGTGTGTGTGTGTGTGCGCGTGCGTGCGTGCGTCTGTGTGTGTGTGTGTGTGTGTGTGTGTGTGTGCGCGTGTGCGTGTGTGTGTGTGTGCCTTTTTAAGTACCTCACCCTAACCACTAACCTGACCTATAACCATAGAAACTGCATGCCTAAACAATACCAAATTCATAAATTAACATAGCTAATTTACCTTGTAAATATATACAAATATATTGACTAAATATACTCGTTAGTCATTAATGGCTTAAAATGTTTCATAGCTTGCATTTTCACTAGCCCCCTATGTGTTTTTCTATACATTTTGTCCATATACTGTAGTTTCAAAACATCCTCTCATGCTCGTCAACAAATGCAATTCCAATTTTATAAGCATCTATAATCAATTCAGTATTACATATTTTCACAAAATAATAATTTACGAGTCTTAGCTTTACAGTAATATTAAAATTGTGCAATTGTGTGTGTATGTGGGTGTGCGTGTGTATGTGTGCATGCACAGGATTAGTTTCTGGTTATTGTGGACAAAAGCAGTTTGGAAAAAGCAGATTTACAGGGTCAGAAATGAGGGTTTGGGTTGAGGGGTAAGGTTAATGATTAAGGCTCTGGCCTTATAGTCAATCACAATACGTTTAATTTAGTTACATGGCTCAGCTTTTTTAACTATATCCTGCCTGCCTAGTCTACCCTGACTATGACCCTATAAATCTGAAACGTATCTGAAACGTATTCATATCCCTTTGAAAATGGACATGTCAATTTCTCACATCAAATTTGTGCTCAACTTTGGAGTAATATCTATTGCCTTTACCAGTAAGCTACTGTATATGGTTGTTATCTACAGATGCAGCAAGGTCTCTAGTTGAATATGATACCAGTATCTTCACTCAAGCTTTAAGTAATATGCAATATTCTTATTGTGTTATTGTCTTATTGTGTTATATTATTGTGTCTTAAGTGTTATTTTAATGGATATTGTCTATTTAAATTATGAACATTCTGTTTGTATGGGGCTTGGGACAACTATGCCTAATGATAGCCATTCCAAACGCTTGCAAGCTGCTGCAACAGTTTTTGGGTTGATACCATTAGTTATTCAGATTTGGTGCGAAACTGAAAAATGTTGACCACTCAAGAATAATAATAAAAAAGAGGTCAAAAGTCCTTCCAAAATACCATATTATTAAGACCATATCCAAGACCTTGAAGAACACACAAAGCACTTCAGATTTACCACCTGTGTACCTGCACATCTTATTACAAAACCTGCACTTCTTGTTGCATACCACCACCGCTTGGTGCATCCCGGTACACATGTTATAGTTCTTTCAAGATATTGTGTTACCAGGCTACAGGCACGTGCACACATAGAGCCCAAAGGGTGCTCGAGCACCAGCCCTTTTGTGCCTCGTAAAAAAGTGCCCTTTTTATGCAAAGTTTCTTTTTACAATTATTTTATTTACAGTATATTAAAAAATACAGAATATACAGCACTTCCGGTTTAGCATCAGCATGTAACGGTCGCATTGGTCATAGCTCCTCACCCGTTTTTTTTTAAAATTTTTGCTTCAAAAACCACTTTTTACAACACTAATGTGTTTAAACCTCAACGTATATATTAACTGAGATCTTCAACTAACTATATCGACTGAAAGAATCAAGATGGGACCAAAGAAAGATACACGCGCAGCAGCCAAACTAGCTACAGAGGATCCGCCTGTGGATACGGGCTCCGTTCGGGAATTGGCTGGAGAGATCGAAAAAAGAAAAACAGCTGAAATTGCCACTTCTTCCATCATCCCCGCCACCTCATCCGATATAGAGTCTCTTGCTAAACTAATAAAGATCTTAACCGATAAGGTTGATAAGGCTGATACTAAGGCTGACGTTATCAAAGAATCTATCGAATCCAAAATCGAGGATTTAAAAGTAGCGGCTGCAGTACAAACCGAACGCATTAATGTAGCTGAAGCCACCTTGGTTGAACATACACTGAGATTCATTAGAGACGAAGGGGCTTTAAATGACGGCATCGTGGAACTAACGGTGAAGATGGATGAGGCCAACGGGAAACTAACGGATACGATAGTTGACAACAACGAGAAGCGAACAGCTAAGATACTCGAAATGGAACGTCACTCCCGTAGATTTAATATCCGTATAGTGGGACTGGATGAATCAGTTGACTGCAGAAACGACTCTTTCGCGACAGTGTTAGCTCAAATCCTAGGATCAGATATCCTCTCTACAACACCAATAGTGGATCAGCGCTACAGAATTGGCATCCGAGACGACAACAACAACAAAGCGAGAGTGATTATTGCTACACTGTAAACATTTTCACCGTAAAGTTACAATAGCTTACAGGCAATATTTTGCATGACTTTTACAGTAAAATTCACAATAATTTACTGTGAATGGCTTCACAGCAATGTGTTGTAATTTCACAGTAATGGTAGTACAATACATTGTTGTAATTTCACAACTTCTTACTGTAAGAAATTACTGTGATATCACATTATTTTGTTGTATATATATTACAGCAATGTATTGTGACTTCACAACATCATATTGTAAGAAATTACTGTGATATTACAATACCTTCTGGCAATGTGTTGCATGACTTTTACAGTAAGATTCACAATAATTTACTGTGCATGGCTTCACAGCAATGTGTTGTAATTTCACAGTAATGGTAGTACAATACATTGTTGTAATTTCACAACTTCTTACAGTAAGAAATTACTGTGATATCACATTATTTTGTTGTATATATATTACAACAATGTATTGTGACTTCACAACATCAAATTGTAAGACATTTACTGTAATATCACATTATTTTGTTGTATATATATTACAACAATGTATTGTGACTTCACAACATCAAATTGTAAGAAATTACTGTGATATCACATTATTTTGTTGTATATATATTACAACAATGTATTGTGTATTTACAATAGCCTACATGTATTTTTGTAGTCCAGCTCCAGTACACTTCCTGAAGGTCACACTTTGGTTTCCTGTCATGATTAATCACGTCATCCTATTGTATCTTGACATGAAACTATTGTATGAGCTTCCTCCAGAAGTATACTGGAGCTGGGGACTATAGAATTATGCATGTCTATCATTGTAAATTGACATATATTTTTCAATTATTTTGTTGGCAAGTCTTTTGCATTACTTTTCAGACTTGCCAACAAAATAATTGAATAATAATAATTATTATATTATATAATTATAAATAATTTGGCAAAATAACTGTCAATTTACAATGGTATGCATAACTGTATAGTCCCCAGCTCCAGTATACTTCTGGAGGAAGCTCATACAATAGTTTCCTGTCAAATACTATTGGATGACGTGATTAATCATGACAGAAAACCAAAGTGTGAGCTTCTGCCAGGAAGTATACTGCGCTGGACTTCAAAAATGCACGTAGGCTATTGTACATTAAAAACAGTCCAAACGCACAAATGAGGTAAGCCAGCATTTATTGTCAAAAGACAGAATTATTACAAATAATTATATACAAGAATTACACGAGGTAAGCCGGCATTTATTGTCAAAAGACAGAATTATTACAAATAATTATATACAAAGAATTATATTCGTATTCTTGAAATGGTAAATGGCTGTTTTCTTTTTTACAATTGTGCACATTTTACCCATAGGAAAATCCTGCTTGTTGTACAAGTATCGCAGAGAAAATTCAAAGGTACTCACAGTTGCACAAGAGTTTCGGACAGAGAAATGCAATGGTTTGAAAGCTCGGCGTTGCTAATAAACGTTTTAAATATTATTTTATAAACTGCTGGTCAACACTGCTCAAAATGGCTTTAGCTGACTGATGCGCCTTGTACGACGAGCGTTTCGCCATGCTAGCCTTCGTCAAACTGGAATAAGAGATACGATTATCCGGGCATCACGAAAGAAGAGGGGAAATCTGCAATACAACGAGAAACCAGTGTACTTCTACGAGGATTTCTGCCGCGAGGTTGTAACCCTACGAGCCCGTTACAAGTCAGTGATGTCTCGTCTTTTTGAGAAGGGGTTCCCACCTACACTACGCTACCCTGCGATTATTTCCATCATGGATAAAAATGGAATAAGGGTAAAACTTTCCTCGCCTGAAGAAGCCGAGGAGTACATGAGGGACCCACACAGGAAAAACTGGGGAGTCATTTTCCCAGAGTAATTATTACGGAGTTATTATTTTCCTCTCAAGTAGTCATATTTACTCCATTTGGGGCATAATCATTGCCTGTGGCCAATAGAGTGAGAGTAAAGTTCCAGAAGAGTTTCTATTGGAGTAATACAGCATTGGTCACGCCTACTATCCATATAATTCCCAAAGGTGCCGACGCCATCTTTCTCTCTCGCCAAGTCCTCGCTTCAAGCTCAGGTGCAGCAAGAGCGCAATACAGCGATATTTTCCTTCTCTTGGATGCCAAATACAAGGTAAGATTATTATTATTATTTGTTAATTTATTAAACAGCAATGTGTGTAACTAATTTGCAACATTACAGCTAAGCCACAGAGCCATCTATCACGATGTTCGCATGTTAGCTGCTATACGTTTGCACGCACGCTATTAAATAAACGTTTTACAGTTGTATGGACAAGTATTCAATTATCAACAGTATTGCTATCAGGGACAGTGCACATTAATCAACATGTCGGTTTTCATGTAAAATGTATATGAGCTAGTGTATAGCCAGAAGCTAATTTCCACCTGTATAGGCCTGAGACCATACCTGTAGACCATGCCTGTAGGCTGTTGTTAAAAGTAGTGATATAACTATATCCATACAAAAACTGACTTATTAAGAACATACAAGACAAGTAGACATAGTACAGGAGATGGAACAATTATATGTTACATGTTGGCGGTTTTTGCTGAAACGGTGGCAGAGACAACGTGTGTTTTACTCTAAATAGAGTCACCGTACATTACAGCTAAGCCACAGAGCCATCTATCACGATGTTAGCATGTTAGCTGCTAGCACGCACGCTATTAAATAAACGTTTTACAGTTTTATGGACAATAACTTAAGAACAGGTACGTCGGTGCAACACGAGTATTCAATTATCAACAGTATTGCTATCAGGGACAGTGCACATTAATCAACATGTCGGTTTTCATGTAAAATGTATATGAGCTAGTGTTAGCCAGAAGCTAATTTTCACCTGCATGCGGCTATACCTGTATAGGCCTGAGACCATACCTGTAGACCATGCCTGTAGGCTGTTGTTAAAAGTAGTGATATAACTATATCCATACAAAAACTGACGTATTAAGAACATACAAGACAAGTAGACATAGTACAGGAGATGGAACAATTATATGTTACATGTTGGCGGATTTTGCTGAAGAGACAACGTGTGTTTTACTCTAAATAGAGTCACGTAAATTTGCCGCAATGTGCTGTAGGTTGACTGTTTTACTAGTGGTAAATGGACATAACAAGTTAATTTGACGCACTGTTCGGTTCAACAAGTGTTTATTTGAACCATTGTACTGGGTTGACTAATTTGTGTGTTCTGCCTCCATGTATAATATAATGGAAACTTGTGGAACTATCCTCACAGTAAATTTCACAGAGTAAATTTTACTCAAACTGAGTCAATTTGAGCCCAAGACGTGAGTAAAGTTTTACTCAGTTTGAGTAAAATGTACTCAGCGAAATTTACTGTATGGTGCTTTTGTAATATTTTCTAATTGTAACACTCCTCATAATGCATGAGTTGTTGTGCCCTATATGTATCATCTTAGTAACTGTTATTATTTATTTGCCATCAGATGCAGGCTGTACGTGTTAAACACGTTGACCGGCAGAAATTCATCTGTTTTGAGGGCCAATTGACCTTCACAACTTTTTTGGAGTGTGGTGAGTGAAACATTTTGCACAGCGTGCCGTTGGTTCTCAAAATGGCGTCCGCCTTGATAGTTAGGAACCAAATGGACCCTTATTGGTCTGTAACTCTGACTGTGTACAAATGGACCCCAACGTCCATTGTACACCGTCAAGAGTTAAATTAACATTGATTTTACAATATAAATTGGGGTCCCAAAGATACAAATGCCATTAAATGGGTGCCCTTGGAATTAAAATGGTTGAGAATCACTGCTAGAGCCGTACAAATATTGTCTTATGGGGGTCCATGGCACATCTTTTCAAATGGGGGGTCTGTGGGCTAATTGTCAATTTGGGGGGTCCTTGACATGAAATGTTTGAGAACCACTGCCCTATGCAACAACATACTGGGTATCAGTTTAGGCTTTCCCTGCATGTTAATTTAAGCTGTAGGCCTACAGTACAAAGCACAATCCATTTTATTTAGGATAGAGTGAACCAATCAATGTCTTACACCCCTTCCTGACAGGCAGTGACGCGAGCGAGCGTGATTGCGAAAATGATTAAAATGTATTCGTTTCAATCAGACTATCCTGACCTGCCGCGAGCGACAGCAAACTGAGCGGCGATGTCGTTCCCCCCTCAAATATTCGCTCGCTGTGTCTCTAGTTGAGCGATTACGCGGCCGAGTCACGCCCCTAAACACTTTTTATTGGTCAAGAATCGCAGGCTGCTTTGCCCCTGTGTGCTTCCAGGTAACACACACACAGACACACCCGGACACGCGCCGCCTCATATCAGGACAGTGTCGCGCACGATTTCGTCTCCAGTTCGCACGCTCGCTGCCTGTCAGGAACCGGTGTTAAGTATGTCAATTAAGGCTGTCAATCTTCCTCATATGATCACATTTTCAGTGGCTATTTTAATATCCCATTTTATGACATTTTAATTAATACAAATTAAATAAATTGCACAACAGATTTATCAATAAGCTTGTGCAATCTTGTTTTGTCTATAGTTGCCAAGAAATTTGAAATTCCTAGTACCTTGGACTTAAAGGTCTATGATGACTCAAACACTGAAGTCGACGACGAGGCGTTTCAATTTCTTCTAAAAAAACCAGACCTGGGTGTGTTGGAGATTTGTTCACCCCAAGACTCAAATCCTGAAGGTGAGTTGCTAACATGGAGCCTTATAGCCTCATCCATACAGTCCTGGCTGCTTGAAGCCTTTTTACAACATTTCCGGGTTCCCGTTTTTTTCGCTCTGATTGGCCAGGTTATGTGACATGAGCGGCAATCGTGGGACGGCAAGTTTCTACACTGGTTAAGGGCACTCTTCGAAGTTGGTTAAGGTTAGAGTTTGTCTTAGAGCATGGCGATAGAACGCCAGGTAGTTTGCAGGCTGTTCGACGCGGAAATGGGCAAACACGCTATTGGGCGCACATGTCACATGACCTGGCCAATCAGAGCGCCGGAAACGCGGATGCGTTGTAAAAAGGCTACACGTGTCCTGGCTAACCTAAAATGTCACACAGGTACTGTGTATTTTTGTACTTTGAAATGATCTTTGTATATATGCCCAATGTAACGTGTGGATCCTTCCTAATCTAATGTGGTCTTTTTACATTACACTTGTCACAAACATTCCTATCTAATCACACTTATATGTCTACATGATTGTTAGATTCAGTGAGGACCTCTGCAAGCAACTCCAGCAGCCAAAGCTCCGTTCTCAGCTCTGGTGCAGACAATGAGGGGGAGTCTGATGACACCATCATTTTGCAGTCTAGTCCTGCTCCAAGAAACGGTGCTGACCTGACTCGTATCACTCTGGTAAGCTTTGCATATGACTGTTTGAAATGGAGATGGTGACTCTGATAAAGGGGTAGCATGGGCATTGGGGATGGCCAAGTACAATTGGGGAGAAAATGGGGGTGGGGGGGGGGTCATGGTTTACATTTGTCACCTTAACCCTTTCACTGCCGCACAACAGCAGGTTAACCCTTTCACTGCCGCACTACAGAAGGTTAACCCTTTCACTGCCGCACTACAGAAGGTTAACCCTTTACTATCACATACTGTACCACATACTGTATACCACATACTGGTACTAGTGTGGCAGTGAAAGGGTTAAATATACTTGGCCACCAAATGACTGTCTATCCATGTGTGTCCTCCCCCCCCCCCCCCCTTTTTACTCCCGCTTAGATGACTGAAAAGATTCTGAGGGACACAGCTGGAGGAGAGAGGATCATTGCCGATTATGCTCGGACGAAAACCCTAACGGATACCAGAAGACGCGACATGGTGAAGATATTGGTTGCGCACATGGCAAAAGAGCATGGGTAATTATGTTATCTAAACATTACGCACCCAATACACATTTTTGGTTTTTACTAAGATCCTCCTTTTTGCAGAATTGGTAAATGATAAATGGTTATCCAAAGCGCTTTACATAGATTGTGCAGAAGGCATTGGCACAGCAATACTTTTGTTTGGATCTCATACTTGTGTATGTGTGCACTGTAGGACGAGTCCTTCAAGGCGTGTTAAAGAAGACTACGCAAAGGGCATCACTGCCTTATTCCCATACCTGGCCGATCCCCAGGGCAATTTGGGATATGTAAGTACATCAGGGAAAAGTGCAGAGAGACATTTCATCGGCGACTCAGTGCATGTGTGTTCCTGTGGGTCGCCCATCTTGCGTGTGTGTTAAAACTGCATGACAAATAAAGACTTCTAGTCTAACAATTATTATGTTTATAGGTCATTCTTGTTATATAATTTCTAGGGATGTTCGATATTGGCTTTTTTTTACCGATATCCGATATACCGATATTGTCCAACTCTTTAATTTCCAATACCGATATCAACCGATACCGATATATGCAGGGTTTCTCCCCCCCCCCCCCCCCCCAAAAGGAATAATTTCAGGTAATTAACATTAGGCTACATATCTCTTGTCGTGGAATTAACACAACATTATGCATAACATTATCCAATCACATGCATGGTACATAAAACACCAACCCCATTACTCCTCACTTCTCTGGAATTGCTTAAAAGGGCTGTGCGGAGTACGATTTCAACTAAATATTTGTTAACATTTCTGTATGCTGACCATTTCTCCTAACCTCAACAATTTAAGAACCACAGATGTCCTACCTGTTGACCTTGATTTTAGCAATTCTTCAGAGAAGGGCATGTGTTAAGTTTTAAGGAGAGAAATAAACACATTTACACATGCCCATTTAAACCAAATAACTTTTTTTTTTCCTCTTTACTTCTTGTGTTTTAGGAGCAGTATTACAATCCAGTAGATGGGAGTGGGTTTCTGGCATGGAGGGTGAAATCACTTCAAAAGATAGCATCAGAGGGACAAAAGAAGAGCCGTAATGTTCAGCCACTGATCGGTATGTAATTTTGATTGTCCCAGTCCACTGTTTATCTAGCAACTGTGAAGATGGATCATTATAGTAAATGCATATCACTGGAAAGTATTGCAGCAGTATGTGTGGTTTCTACACTGTTACAGGTGGTCCAAGTTCTGGCGACAGAGCCCCCTTCTCTGAGGAAAACCAGCTAACCACAGACACCCAGTTTCGTGAGGCCAGTGCACTGATGAAGCATACAACTGATGAAGCAATCATCAAGGAGAAGATGAAACAGACCTTCACCCATCGCCAAGAAATGATGCACGACCCAATCAAGTCCTCTGAAATATTCACCACCTTTCCAAGATTCCTAGACATCACAGGAATGGTATGTGGCTTGCATTAAAGTCTAACTGAAATAAAAAATGACCTTTTTAAACAATTTAGATCACATCCCTGGTCATAGGGTGAACCTATTTAATAGGGCTGTCCCTGACTAAGGATTTGGATGGTTGACTAGGATTGTTAAAAAAAAAAAAAAAAAAAAATGTATCATTCCATTTGGGCTGTGGGGGGTGCTTAATGTCTGAAGGAGTCAACTGAAGGCTTCTTGTCCTCTGCAAAAGCATACAATTGGTCCACTGATGAAATCCTCTTTCAGTGCCTCTGTGCCTGTTTTCGTAGGCAGTTAGCCTCTGGTATGCCTGCCATTAGCGTTAGCCACGCTTCTATGCCTCTTTTCTTTTGAAAAAAATTATAATATATATATATATTTTTTTTTTTTTTTTTTATAATATTATATTCGACTAAGAGGTTGGCCAGTCGACTACGGCCCCTTTCGACCGATTAGTCGACTAATCGATTAATAGGGGTCAGCCCTACTATTTAACAATGTATGACAAAAAAATTTCAACCATGTTTTATTCCATCTTGTCTGCAGATTGAGCAGGATTTCAGTCTGATGTTTGGTGATGACATCTCTGCAAAGTTCCTGGAGAAGTGGCCTACTTTCTGCAGGCAGAAAGTCCTTGAACAAAGCCGTGGCCTCACCCAGACCGGCGACCTTCAAGACCTGCTTCAGAATGCTGAATCCACAACAGACACAATAGAACTGAACAATGGTATGCTTGAATTAAAGGAATATAATAATGGAAGGGTGAATTGTTTTTTAAACAAATGGAAACACAGCTTTTAGTCAAATGTATTTCTGATTTTTTTTATTTAATTTTTTGTATTTTTAGCATGGGACAGTGAAATGTCCTCCCTCTTGCTTCTTGTCCACCTCCTGCCACCATCATCTCAGGGACGCAACAAGAGACCGGGAAAGCTCTCAGCCAGAGAAGCCATTGACTCCCTTGTGAAGTTCATAAAGGTAAGGTTACAGTTGCCTATATTATCGGCCGATATTGGCATTCAAATGTGATATAGGAAAATATCGGTAAAAAAAATATGAATTATTCTTTTTACATTTCTATAACCAACTTTTATTTACCCAGGCAAGTAAGAACAAATTCTGATTTTATTTATTGTCAAAAGTATGCATAATGTTATGTTAATTCCACAACAAGACATATGTAATGTTAATTACCTGAAATTATTCAGTTTTTTGGGGGGGAAACCCTGCATATATCGGTATCGGTTGATATTGGTATTGGAAATTAAGAGTTGGACAATATCGGTATATCGGTAAAAAAGCCAATATCGAGCATCCCTAGTTACAGTTGAATTAAAGTATAAGAAGGATCACTGTTCTGTCTAGGGGTGCACGATATTGATTTGTTGACCCCGATATCGATACCAATAACTTTCTGCTCCTCAAGGTCGATACCGATAACCGATATATATATTTATTGTACTATAATTATAAATTTTTTTATGTATATTCCTGTAGTTTTGACCTAACCAGATTTATCATGACATGAGCGTTACTATATGAACAAAACAAAGCCAAGAGAACAGTTTTGACTCTTCAAATAAAGTGACTATTTATTTTTCCAAATAAATATAATTTGAGTCGATCACAAAATTCACAATCCGTCAATGTCATTAACAATGTGTTTCCCTGAACAACTAAAAACCAACAGGTATTGTGCTTTGTCAGTAGGGATGCTGTTCACATTTGAACCGATACGGTACCGGTACCTGTGAATCGATACCGGTACCCAACGGTACCTTTTTCGGTACTTTAGTCTCTAAAAATGTAATCTACCTACCTCAGTTGTGAGAAGAAAAAAATCCAAACTTCAAATAACCACATTTTCGACCGTTTTTGGCTTGCCTTTGCCCCGACTGCTTTGTTGTTGAATCAAGTCAAATCCTAAATAAGCATATATAGTGCGTGTGAATGTTGACATGAAAAGAAAAAAGTAAAAAAAATATATATATTTTTTTTATTATCAGAGCTGTCAATACTTTTATCGGGATGACGTCATAATTGCTGATATCGGCCTGATAATTATCGTGCATCCCTGATATTGACCTGCATGATTGAAATCATGCAAAGACCACGGTTTGCAAACCGTGACAAATTTTAATAGCAAGACTAATGAAGTTCTCTTGTCACAGACTGGGACCAGTATCCAGGGGCATTTGGACAGCATCACGGAGAGCCTTCAACCCTATCTGCTTGCTGTGGGGACCCAGAGGAGTGTGATTCACAAGTACTTCATTGTGATTGACAAACATGCAATCCCTTGTAAGTCACCAGACTCTCTTGCCTCTTTTGATGAGCTTTTCAAAGCTCATTTTGTCTTTGGTACCTCATACAACCGGGATCTGGCCAATATGTACAACTTCTTGCAAACCGCCATTTACAAGATCGATGCTGCTACAACTAATGTCAACCCCAGGGTTAAAGAGATGAGGGCTCGGATGCTGCACTGATTTCTTTTTTATACTGAGAGGATATTTTATCTCGGGCCTCTGATGCTGCACAGACTTTTGATACTGAGAAGATATTTTATCTTGAGGCCTCTGATGCTGCACAGACTTTTGATACTGAGAAGATATTTTATCTTGAGGCCTCTGATGCTCCAGTGTTTTTTGATAAGATGTTGTGTTTCATTTGCAAAAACTCTCAGGCAAATGCCAATTCACTGATGAGGCACTTAAGGATGATCCACGGACTTTGTTCAGGAAGGACACTTCGTCTTAAATGTGGTCAGCCTGGTTGTTTACATGTCTTTTGCACTTTTTCTGGGTTTCGAAAGCATCTTAAAGCACGTCATCAACCATGTGATGATCCTGGTGAAGGCCGCTCTACAGCTGAACATTTAGCTGAAAGTTATGTTGATGACTTTCCATCAGGCAGTGCCCCTTCTGACCCAGTCCTTCCAGTCCTTCTTAATAATAGTCTTGTAGACAGCTGTGCTGCAACAGTAGCTGAACTTAAAGTGGCAGGTGTAGGTGAAACAATAATCAACTCTTTGGTAACTTCAATGGAAGTGATTGTTGATGATATCCATAATCAAGCAAAACAATATGTGAAGCAGTGTCTATCTTTACAGGAACCTATCAAAAGTGAGGTTGAGTGTAAAATTGATCAGTGTTATGAAGAAATTGAAAATCCCTTTTGTATCTTAAATTCTGAAACTAAGAGAAGGCAATATTTTACAGAGAAGTGGGGAAGGGTAGACCCAGTTGAATATGTCCTTGGTACAAGATTTGATACCCTGCGCAATCGGACTACTGGAACTTATGATCAGGCTGTTGTTACTGATAAATGTGTTTATATCCCAATTTTGAAAACATTAGACTTTATTTACAAACACCCTAATATAAAAGAGATGATGCAGAGTGATTCCAGTTTAAGAGAAGATCTTCTTAATGACTTGTGTGATGGAGAGTATTTCAAGAGTCATCCTCTATTTTCAAAACAGAAGCATGCAATTCAGGTGCAGCTTTTCTATGATGATTTTGAATGCGCGAATCCGTTGGGGAGTAAAAAGGGAATACATAAATTAGGAGCAATCTATTTCACCTTGCGTAATTTTTCTCCAAAGTACAACTCAATTCTGCTTAATATTCATTTGGTCGCTTTATTCCATGCCCAAGACATTAAAACACATGGCTTTTCTAAAATACTTGCTCCACTTGTGGAAGATATTAAAATACTGGAGAAGGATGGAATTAAGGTCCCATTGTATGATCAGCCAGTGTATGGAACTATTGTCCAAGTTACAGGTGACAACCTTGGTATTCACGGTTTGTTTGGTTTCGTAGAATCATTCAGTGCCAGATATTGTTGCCGCTTTTGTCTTGCTGAGAAAGAGGACTTTCAGACGGAATTCAAAGAAGATTCACCCAAGATAGTTATGCGAACTCGAGCACTTCATGCAGAACACTGCCACACAATGGAGACTACTATTGGTCTTCCCTATGTGATGGGAGTTAAACGTTCTTGCATTCTAAATTCCTTGCAGTACTTCAATACATGTGACAATTTCTCTGTCGATATTATGCATGATATCTTGGAGGGCGTGGCACAATATGAAATGAAACTGCTAATACTACACTTGATTAAAAACTACACAACATCAAAGGAAATAGACTTGAGAATTAAGAGCTTTAACTATGGTTACCTGGAACAAAACAACAAGCCACCTGCATTGAAGTTAGTAGAGACCTCAAATGACTTGGGGTTAAATGCAATCCAATCTTGGTGTTTACTTCGCAATCTACCACTTATCTTTGGAGACTTGGTTTGTCCAAATGATCAACACTGGTATTTGCTTCTGCTGTTGCTTCAAATAGCAGATATTGTATTTTCTCCCAGGTTATCAACTGGCATTACTATTTATTTAAAACACTTGATTCCAGAGCACCACGGGTTATTCAAGCATTTGTTTCCCAACAGGAGGCTACTACCAAAGCATCATTTTATGGTGCACTATCCTACATGTATTCGTAAAATTGGACCACTTTTGCATGTCTGGTGCATGCGCTATGAAGCGAAGCATAATTTCTTTAAAAAACAACTAAAAAGCTTCAAAAATATAACTAAAACGTTGGCAAAGAAACACCAAAGTCAAGTAGCATACAATTGGCAGACATTTGATCCCAACAGACTGGTGCTTGGTCCAAGTAAAATGGTAGCATTAAATGTGATGGACAGAGGCTGTGAGATAGCGGAGACTCTTCAGGTACCAAGTGACACCAAGGTGTTAAATGTTAGATGGGCCAAACACCATGGAAATATGTATCGTCCAGGTTTAGTTGTTTGCCTTAAAGTTCTTAGTGAGGTTCCAGTTTTTCACAAAATCCACCGTGTTGTTCTTAAAGATGAGAGGTTACTGTTGTTTACATTTGCACTACAAACTGTGTCTCTGGATGACCATTTTTATGCATTTAAAGTTGTGTGTACTACAGATGGACCTCATGTAGTTGATGTCAAAGAGCTTTTGTTTTACAAAGCATTCGATATACAGATGTCATACAGTGATGACGATTCAAGCTCATTTATTGTTCCATACTGTTTCCTGTGATTTAAAAAAGGAAAAGAGAAAATCACTAAGCTCTTGAACTATTGCACTGGGGATGAACACTATTAGTTTTCTTTTATTTCTTTGGGGTGAACAGATGCTGCTGTCACTTTATATAGAGGCCAAAATGTAATTGATCGATTACTCTCCCCATGAAGCCTTAATTGAAGTCATGGTGATTTCTTTTTGTTGCATTCCTGAGCCAATAATTTGATGACTGGCTTGAATTATTGGCTCAGGAATGCGACAAACAAACAAATCTCCATGAATTCAAGGATTCATGGGGTGTGTAATTGGTAGATTTCTTTTTTTGGGTGAGCTATCCCTTTTTAAAAGGGTGTACAGATGCTGCTGTCACTTTACAGAGGCCAAAATGTAATTGATCGATTACTCTCCCCATGAAGCCTTAATTGAAGTCATGGTGATTTCTTTTTGTTGCATTCCTGAGCCAATAATTTGATGACTGGCTTGAATTATTGGCTCAGGAATGCGACAAACAAACAAATCTCCATGAATTCAAGGATTCATGGGGTGTGTAATTGGTAGATTTCTTTTTTTGGGTGAGCTATCCCTTTTTAAAAGGGTGCAGATGCTGCTGTCACTTTACAGAGGCCAAAATGTAATTGTCTTTTATTTATGACCTTTTTTCTATCGATTACTCTCCCCATGAAGCCTTGAAGTCATGGTGATTTTTGTATATAATGGAGTTGTTTGCAGAGGGGCTCACTGAATCTAACAATCACGTAGACATATACCAAGTGTGATTAGCAAGAGAGGAATGTTTGACAAGTGTAATGTAAAAAGATTAGGAAGGATCCACACCAAGCAAGTTCTTCCTCAGACGTGTTTTTTTTTTTTTTTTTACTATGTTACATTACATTGGGCGTATAGAAACAAAGATCATTTCAAAGTACAAACATATACAGTACCTGTGTGACATTTTGGATGAGGCTAGGCTCCATGTTAATAAGCAACTTGGGGTGAACAAATCTCCAACACACCCATGTCTGGTTTCTTTAACTGAAACGCCTCCTTGTCGACTTCAGTGTTTTAAGTCATCATAGACCTTTAAGTCCAAGGTACTAGGAATTTCAAATTTCTTGGCAACTGAAAACAAAGATTGCACAAGCTTATTGATGAATCTTATTTTATTAATGACCTTTTTTTCTTTCTATCGATCGCCCCTTGAAGTCATGATTCTCACACGCTGTTGTAAAACTGTTTGCATCCCAACTGAAACGCCTCCTTGTCGACTTCAGTGTTTTAAGTCATCATAGACCTTTAAGTCCAAGGTACTAGGAATTTCAAATTTCTTGGCAACTGAAAACAAAGATTGCACAAGCTTATTGATGAATCTTATTTTATTAATTTTTTTTTCTATCGATTGCCCCTTGAAGTCATGATTCTCACACGCTGTTGTAAAACTGTTTGCATCCCAAAGGATATGCCTGCATGTTGCAAATAAAAGTGCATTGTTAAATACTGATTTCTGCTTTGCCCCCGTTTATTTTAAATGTATTATTCCAGAGTAAATTATTATTTAATTCTATATTGAGTGAAATATGATATTCTATATCGAGTGAAATCTATTCTATATTGAGTGAACTACAACTCCATATTGAGGGAATTACAACTCTATATTGATTAAAATACCACTCTATATTGAGTGAAATATGATATTCTATATCGAGTGAAATCTATTCTATATTGAGTGAACTACAACTCCATATTGAGGGAATTACAACTCTATATTGATTAAAATACCACTCTATATTGAGTGAAATATAACTTTAAGTATCTCTATATTGAGTGAAATATAACTTAAAATATCTCTATATTGAGTGAAATATAACTCTATTGAGTGAAAATATAACTCTATATTGATTAAAATACCACTCTATATTGAGTGAAATATAACTTAAAATATCTCTATATTGAGTGAAAAATAACTCTATAGATGTTAGAGTTGTTTTTACTTTATGCTAAATGGAGTAAGTTGGTATTTTGTAGAGTTAAATGTTAACACTAAATGGAGTAGAAATAACTCTGAAGATTTAACTCTGTGACAAGAGTCATTTTCACTCTATCTGGAGTCGGAGCCAATACTGTCTTTTTGGGAGTAAAATTTTACTCAATTTGAGTAAATTTGACTCTGCGAATTTTCCTGTGCACTAAGCGGAGGAGGCTAAGTCTTATTCTTCTTTTTTATTTTTTTATTACTTCGTTATAACTTGGACACCAAAAACGGCATCAAACAAGCTTTGATGACATTGATTTAGAGATAGGTTAATATGTGACGCTAGATACTATATTACTGTAAAGGTTCGCTGTTTGGGCCCGCTAGATTTATGGGTTTTATGCAAGTCATGCTATGTTGTTGACATTTTAGAATACTCTGGACTCTTTCAACGCTCTGTGTCATAACAGAATATTCTGGAATAATATCACCCTATGGCACGCAGAAAGACCTGGAACATAAACAACAATTTGTGACTATACACAAGAATCATATCTGGAAGAACAACAACCTTTACAATGGAATACTGCCCACCCCTGTTTGGGGGACGAACTGCATACACGTATTAAAAACCTTCCTTTTCATCTAGGTGTTTAAGTTTGGCAAAGTTAGATTAATATTTAAACAAAGGTTCTAATTTGTTTGAGGTTTCTATAATTTAGTTCTATACATCTTTCTTATCCTTCGGTGTGTTTTAACTTATACATGTTAGTATAAGGTTTAAGTGAATATACTATGATATATGATATTTTTTATTTTTATTTTATTATTTTAACGGGAGAGTGGCTAAGCCACGGGTGACATTCTATTAAGGTAGAATTAAGAGTTTAAGATCCTATGGCAAATTGCTTAGGAAAGTTAAGGATAAATGGCTCATTCTGGGCTGACTGGTTGTGTAAGGGAGGGGGGGATTATATGTTTGGGTTTATATGTATGTTTTTAGGCTCGGCTCTCAACAGGACCTCAATAATTGGATATATATATCTATTGTGAAGTTTTACTCCAGACGAATTATACACAAGAATACAACAACATGTTTAGATTATGGCTAGTTTGAATATAATGATTTGGAATACTGGGGGACTAAATAAACAACACAAACGCAAAAGCGTGCTGTTATCCTTCCTGCTCTTTGGCGGAACCAGATTGTTGATGAGCTCTGGTTTCTGGTCTCCTCCTCTACTGCCTGTACCTGTGACTGTGTTAGCTATTCCAGTCTGAAATCCTGGCATGCTTTCTGCAACTCTGTTGGAGGTAGCTGCAGTGTCTCTGGTGTCTTATACGCAGTTAGTGGTTTAGGTAGCTTGCTCACAGACTTTGGGACAAATTCTCTGCAATATGGTGACCTGGACATCAGTGCAGCACTTTTTGGGGAGTTTAGGTGTAAAGCCTTGAAAAACTGACTATGTTTCTGATCCTTGCTTCACTCTTGGACACTGGACTGTGGGACTCTCAGGTGTTTGTTTCTCTATAAGACAGATATTGCACAGCTTTAAAGCAAAACTTGGAACATATTATTGCACAGGTATTTTGCATTCAGTACTGTACACCTCTGCTCACCTGTCCCTGCAATGGCATGATCTAGTTTTTGCTTTTTAGATTTTGCAGATGAAAAGTCTATCATCGCAACTGGAGCGGCAGGAATCTGAAAGCGCGAGAGGCATAGAGAATAGAAACGCTTTAAATGTACCCCTACTTATACAACGGCATGCAAATTTCTCGATTCTGATTGGCTGAAACAGTCATTTTACACGTCTTTATTGGCAACAATTCCACGCTGCTGGCCCAGGACCCGCCCACAACCGAACCACATCACATCACTCCGCCGGATCACAAGAAGGTGGACAATAATCTTTACAAATGGATATGTTGATAGCGACTAAACGACTAAATATCAAGCGATTCTGTCACAGCGAATGTCTTAGTCGTTTAAACAATGTTGGATGATGTAATTGATGGGTCTTGAATCATTCTGTAACAAAAGCGGATTGATTGATTGATTAATTTTCAATTTTATTTTCAATTTCTTTTTCCTTTCGACTGTCAGCGCTCGCTCTAGTCTCCACCCACCGCCACCCCCCCCCCCCCCCCCTCACACACACACACACACACACGCACGCACGCACACACACGCACGCACGCACGCACGCACACACACACACACACTCTGCCTGCAACGCGGGGGATAGTCAGAGAGCTGGGTGCTGCGCTGTTCTAAGTGAGCATGGCCTATTGAGTTGATTGATTGATTGATTGATTGCTAATTTTATTACTGTACGCTTGGTTTCCAACTGGTTAAGTTTAGGCCCTCTACAGTAGGTTTAAAAAAATAAATAAAAGAATAGGGCGAAGAAAACGTTTTTTTCCTATAGGGCAAAGAAAACTTTTTAATTTGTTTTACCTACTTTATATAGAAGCATCTAAGAATGAAGTTCTATGGAAAGTAGGTCTGCATTCCCTTAACAATTGTGTGTATTGAGCCGTACTGTATTGTACCCATTCTGCATCTGGTAATAAAATTTTCAATCAATCATTCCAATAATACACAGTTGGATGTGTTAGTTGGTTGGATGCACTTCAAGCTGCTTCCACATGAGGCAACTTCTCTCAATCATTCCAATAATACACAGTTGGATGTGTTAGTTTGGTTGGATGCACTTCAAGCTGCTTCCACATGGAGGCAACTTGTCTTTTTTGTAGTTGTGGGAACTACTTTTTCTGGCGGATGGTTTTTTCAATAAATCTTCGATTAATGTGTGTTTATTGTATAGAAATAAGGTTGGATGAATCTGGCAGTTGTATAAAAGCTTTACACCACTTGCAGTCGTGATTTGTGAACAATAAACCATGCCTAGGGGGGTCTAACGACCCTCGGCTGCGCCTCGGGCCTAACGACCACCCCTAGGCATGGTTTATTGTTCACAAACCACTCCTGCGCGTGATGTAATGCTTAAATACAGCTCACACTGAAACAAATGTAAATTACGTGCATTTGATTACCTTTTTGACATGTGATGGCATTAACCACTTGCACTTTTCCATAGTGCAGGACTCAGTCTCTCTCATTTTAACACCCACTTCAATGGCGAACGGATCATATTCAATATGTTTTGAGATTTTCTGATGATACCTAGTGAGTGTAGGCTCGTCCAACGCTTTTGCGTATTGACTTTCCATTGTTTTGAATCACTGTTCTTGACTTCCTGCCCACCAGGTGAGTTTCGCGCATCATCAAAATCACTTGACTGCAAACAAGCTATTGTTGCTCCTACAGTATACTGTATGTTGGTGTAGACATGGTCCAATGTATTGTTGCTCCTACAGTATATGTTGGTGTAGACATGGTCCAATGTATTGTTGCTCCTACAGTATATGTTGGTGTAGACATGGTCCAATGTATTGTTGCTCCTACAGTATATGTTGGTGTAGACATGGTCCAATGTATTGTTGCTCCTACAGTATATGTTGGTGTAGACATGGTCCAATGTATTGTTGCTCCTACAGTATATGTTGGTGTAGACATGGTCCAATGTATGCATCAAAGAGAGCATTACGGATGTGGTGATGTTGTTTCTGACCAGAAAGACGACGCTGAACTCTGTCTGTCTTCTGTTTGCTGTGTCTTTCCTTTCTCTCTGCCATGTTTGTCCTCTCTCTGCTGTGTCTGTCCTCTCTGTCATGTCTGTCCTCTCTCTCTCTGCTGTGTCTGGCAGCGGTTTATTCTATAACAGGATACTGTAAACTAAGTAAACAGAACACACAGTAGTACTAGTAGTAGTACACACTGATTGCAATCTGCTTGCATAAAAACATTATATAAAATCACATTCTGAGGTCAGTGTTAAAGTGCCACATGGAATAGGTCTGGTTAGTGGTTAGAGTTAGAGGTGGTCTAGGTCTGGTTAGGGTATCTTAGGGGTAGTTAAGCATTCATTATAATTTATTATTATTATTTAGATAGATGGATGTAAAAGGCTAGACCAACTCTTAACCCCTATCCGGACCTAGACCACCTCTAAGTCACAACCCTAACTTAGGGGTTAAAGTTAGAGGTGGTCTAGGTCTGGTTAGGGGTTAGAGTTAGAGGTGGTCTAGGTCTGGTTATACTGATCCGATACCAGTGCATATATAAAAAAAATATATATATATATATATATATTATATAAATTATAAAACTTTTTTTTCTTTTCTTTTTTACAGCTACTGTTTATACTGTTTTTTTTAGTAATAACTAGAAAGTAATGGTATTTATTCAACAACAGGTGATTGTATAGATTAGTATTATTATCATTAATTGACAACTAAGCTCAATGAGTTCACCCACGGAATGGTTGTTGGTACATTGGTTCCGCACAGACGTTACACATTGTTGCGCACTTCCTATCCAGGCTGCTCCGTTTAGGTCAGCTAGTAGCAGAGGCTCTGTTGTGATTTTAAATGCAAAATAAATATTCAACATTCTCTTTTGAGACTCCGCCTCAGACTCTTATCATTTGGCACTAAAAGCTAAACATTGTCACCGGCATGGCTGTCCGCAACATGTCATTAATTGTGTGCAAGAGGTCGATCAGTTAGCCACATTAGCGTGAGCTAGGTTAGCCACTAGTTAACGCGAGCTAGAAATACAAACAATGTAACGTTACTGGTGAAAAAGTGATTTACCTTGGAATACTCCTTTGCCAACTTGCTGTACTTTGCTTGCAGGTCTGCAGCTGGATTATGAATAGTCCCAACTTTAGCCAAGGTAACGTTAAGCTAAAACTAGCTTTTCAAATAGCTCTTCAGCTAACGCTAATAACAGAGCTCCCTGTCACACTGCTCTGTCGGGACGATGGTATTAAGAAAAGTTATAATTATTTTGTCTTGTCTTGTTTTAGTCAACAATATAATAATATTAATAATAATGTAGGACCTGTTGCAGAGGTCTTTATTCGGCATGCAACGACACTCAATGTTTTTTAGCGGTACACACAGCGGTTAGTTTAGCACACACACACCGGAACACACACGCATGCATTGTCTCTTTAGGATCGCCGATGCGATTAATCTCTGCGATTAACCCATCCCGTCGTCCTTCCCCCCCAAGGGCAGCCGGGAGCAGATAGGCATCAACGTGAGCCGCGCCAGGGGACCAATCCAAGTGCTCCTGTCCGTCTTCGTCAAGGACGCCACAGCGTTAGCGATCTGTTGTTGTGCATGTTTTTCCTTTGGGTTTATCTCATCGGGGGGGAAACCCTTGGGAGCACGGGGAGAACATGCAAACTCCACACAGAAAGGCCTGGGAGATACCCCACCTGGGTACCTGGCATCATGGAAACTTGTCCCCAAGCGGGAATCGAACCCTGGACTTTCTTGCTGTGAGGCGACAGTGTTAACCACTACACCACCGTGCCGCCTATATCAACATAGATTTCGTCCTGGTTTTTGTAAATTACATTTTTGTGTCCTCAGTTGTGGTCAACGATATTTAATAAACTATTTAGTCTCGTTAGCGTGACATGGTCTTCAATAACGTGACGTCACGTCTCGTTGTTGTCATGAAAAAAACCTTCGTTGACGAACATCTTTCGTCATCAATTTAGTCAACAAAATTAACACTGCATATAATCCTTCTATATACCTACTGATACAGCTGCATATAATACTTCTATATACCTACTGATACACCTGCATATAATACTTCTATATACCTACTGATACACCTGCATATAATACTTTTATATACCTACTGATTAGGGGTGGGACGATACATCGATCCAGATCGATATATCGATCTATTATCAATAATCAAATAGGATCGATGCAACGTAAAAAGATCGATTCATATTGCGATACTCTTATTTTGAAAATCCCCTCGTGAGCATATCCGCCCGGCTGCAACAACAGCGCAGCTCAGCGTGTGTAGTCGTTAGATAGCATTGCTTCAGAGTCCGCCTATTTTGCCCGAAATAAGTGCCTGTTGTTTTTTTCCCCACAAGGGGTTAAATGCATCTAACATGCTTTCCATCCTCGCCATTCCTTTATGCCCTCCCACCTCTTGCAGAGACAAGTCGCATTTCTTTCCTCTCTCCCAAGGCCTTCAAGGCCGTTCCTACCGCCGCCTCTACTGCACCATGGAGCCTGACGCTGCTATGCCCTGCTTCGTGCCGGTGGCCGGACTATACTCAAATCAACTCTAAATGGATCTAATCAGTGGATTGCATATTTTCTTCAAGAAGCAGAATAAGGCTAACCCTCTCTGCCTATTGGGACATCATAATTGGGCTACAAACTTGAAGACGTGGTATTATTTGGATTATCGAAGCTTTTGGACTGCAATAAGAAGATTTTGGATCTGTTTACCGCGCACAGGATCTACCAAAATGAACTGATAAGACACTTGGACACTTGGACTAATAATGCATTCAGTCATTTGGACGGAGTTGTTAAAACTCACTCCACTCAAATCAATAGAGTTATATTCCACTCTATTCAAATCAAATTTAAAGGGACGTGGCTGGGATAAATTGTGCCAGTCAGTCAGCCAAAACAAATTCTTGGACCAAGGTCGAACCGAGAGCTCTGGAGTCGAAGGCTCTCTGGGAGATAAGAGTGGCGAGCGGCGTCCCACAACCCCAATCCCTAGTCCCCCCCCCCCCCCCCCCTTCCTCTGCATTGGCGCTGCACTGTCGGCTGCCTCGTGTGAGGGAGACCTCCCCCACCCAGGACTTGGCTTGTGCACTCCCCCCCACCTTCCCCCCCCCCTCCCACTCCCCCCCCCCCCCTACAGCCCTGTAACAACCCCAACCCACTCCCCCCTCCTTCCGTAAATGGCGCTGCCTATGACGGCTGCCAGTCTGTTTGCGGTGGTGAATATGCATATGTTTGTCTCAAGGCTCTGTACCATTATTACTATCTAAAATGTAATAATTGTGGAATATTACTGTAATGAGCTGTATGTGTATGATCCAAGCGTCCTATGATCCTCATAGGAGCATAACAGAAAAAAGCATTCCATGTGAAGGTATTCTGTATCTTTGCATGTCAACTAATAAAGAAACTTGAAACTTGAACTCCCTGAGGAGAAGACTCTCAAACACCCTGAGGAGGAGGCTCTGACCCAATACACACACTACCAGTAGGGAGCAGAGCAGAAGAACAAAACGTCTCTACTGTGTTGCATCACCCACCAAGCTCAATACACATACAACAGAGCAGAACTTCTTTTTAAGTTCTACTCACCTTGACAATCTGAGGAGGAGGCTCTGAAACTCTGAGGAGGCTCCCTCACTGGGAGGGAAGGTCTGAACTCACAGGAGGCTCTGAAACTCCCTGAGGAGGAGGCTCTGAACTCCCTGAGGAGGAGGCTCTGAAACTCCCTGTAACAGAGGTTCACAACATGGAGCCTGAATAACCCACGGAAGTCTTACCAATAGAAACGCGCCCAGTGACGTACTCTATGGCGGGGGAATTTCCGCGGTCCACCGCCCAATATGGCGTGGGACCAGGAAACTCCCTCCCCCCTCTACCCTGTAACGCGCTGATCCAGCAACGTGACAGGAAGCCCGAAGGACAGGGGTTTTTAACCCCTGACCAATCAGAAAAAGGGGAGGAAAGTTTTACCAGTTCACCCCCTTATGACCCCTCACCCCTGATACAATGTAATGACAAAGTGGAGCCATGACACCAGTCATAGCATGCTACATGAAGCGTAACAGCTTCACATAGACTCATGTGCGAACCTGCCATCTGAATTTTACAAAGGAAGAAAAACACAGACCCAGAGAGGGCCCCTTTAAGATCCCCGGTACCAGAGCTTACACATGTGACTTCTGTAGGCCAACACCTAACCCAGTTGTGGATCTTAACGACACACACAACCCTCCATCACAACAAAAAAGGCAAAAGTACACTCTCACTACCGTAAGAGGAACGCCGTTTTTCATAATGAGAGAAGACACAAGTCCTCGATTACGTACTGGCCACAGGCCTTGCTAAGTCCACATGATAGCGACCAAAACAATCTTTTCCCTAGGAATTTTTTTTTCCCCAAGCAGGAGCACAACCCCAGTAGAAACTGAGGGATTACACCGTATCCCCACAAACATAGTGAAACAATATATTGTAAACAAAAACATGTTTGAGAGGAGGGGGGGGGGGGGGGGGGGGAGCCCCAGGGAAACCGGGGGGATCACCCCTCACCACCTTACCCCTGATACGACTAGGTTGAACAGGTACCGCCCTGTTAATATGTGAACACGCTACCTGTTTATTGTCATCACAGGCTGAGAGAAGGACTCACCCCTCGATCATATGTCACTAAGCATAGCTTTGCAGGGTTATTAACCCAGCTAGTTGTGAGCTCAACCACGTTAACTAACGTTTACATGAACACACAAGTTCTCATCACAACCAAACCAGTTAATTTTTACTCACGTAAAAAACAACACCGATTTTCTAGGTAGAGAGAAACTATACCAGCGACAAGACAATTCACACACAACACATCGTATCCCCAATGTAGTGAAGCAACATACGTTTTGGAAAAAAACATCGTTATTACAAAACATTTATTAGGGAAGGAAGGAAGAGGCGTTAAGTGTCCAGAGGACCCTTACCTACACCATGAACGCAGGCTGAGAGGACTGCAAACACTGGTCTCCACATTGATGAAAGTCCTCGCTGGCGGGGCAAAAAAGCTAAGACGCCCACCTCCAACAGCCGATCACGGTGTAGGGCCGACTACATCCTCTGTCAAAGATGACGTCGTAGTCAGAGTGTTATGGCCTGCTATTCTCACGGCTAATGTTCAACGGTGTAGCATAAGCTGACAGTCAACTCAGGCCGAATGGTAGCAACAAGCTAACGTTCCTAGCCGAGCGAACGCAACAAGCTAGCGCGCAGCTAACAGCTAACTGGCTAACAGGTAGCTCACCCAGCTAGCACGTAAGCTAAGCAGCTATCACCGAACTGCACACGAGAGAACACAATAAAGCCAACACTTCAGACAGCCGCCGTCTGACTCCCTCCTCATCCTAGGAGAGAAGAGAAAAAGAAGTTAACACAGTTTCCAGAACGGTGATTAACAGATATACAGCGGTATCGGCACAATTCCCTCATGGGCTGCAGCCGAATTGAGCATGGAGCTTCCGATAACGAAACACCAAACCCACTTTCCTCGTGATAGGGTAACTTTCAACTTGAAAGATGGGGCCTTCACGTGACAGAGAGAAATCCGCTCGTCCAAAGATCCGAGGTTTTAACCACAGATCCTGGTCACGGCCCACTAGTTTGACTACCGTGGGCTTCAAACCAGGACCCTCTCTCTGCCGTCTAAGAGGCAGAAAAATGGTACTAGTCTGGGGCCGGCTTTCGTAAATCGTGCAGCTAATCCCCTCATAGCAACACAACTGGCGCTTGCGTAGCAAAATCATCACTCACCCAGAGAGGACTAGCTTCTCACAACAGACGTCGCCCCTCCTGCACAGTCCAGCTGCAGAACCGAAGGTAATACCTGTCCAGCTGCAGCTTGGAGGACTGCAGGTGGGGATTAGGCCAGCGACGCGAGCCCCTAATACGAAAAAGCCGGTGGAGGTCAGAATGATCATCATCTTCCAGACACCCCAGTGGCGAAGACATTATCGCTGTATTTTCTCGAAAATAGTGAGAGAGAAAACAAAGATATAGTCTCAACGTAGTTCTACTTTCTTCAAAAATCCATCATCTTCAAAGTGTGGTACTTTGCAGGCACTTGACATGGTGAAAATTGAAGAAGGAGCTGATGGTATCGCCACACCCCTGCTTATGTAGGTAGCGGATGGGGGTGTGGCCAGACAGATGATGGTATGTAAAGGTACATGTGAGAATTTATTTCAGTTCAATACTGGATATGAAGAGTATTGCAATAGACGCTGAGCAGAGCTATGCGATATATAACTAATAACAACGTCGATTGTCAGTGAGTTTCTTCGGGTCAACATGCAAAAAACAGATCATTTTTTCATCCATACATTTCCATTTTATACCGTGGTGAATATGAGTATAGTTTTAGAGTGATCCTGTGTAATCCCAGGAAACTCCGCCAAACAGCGCTTTACTGCATTTCATTATAAAGCGTGCCATTTCTCGCCTGATTATTGAATCAATCTAAAATCAATGCTAGATTATCGGTATTATGTTTCCTCATGCATGCACAAAAGGGTGGGGGCATTTTTCTATGCTTCGATCGCCACCAACGGCATACATTACACAGTACATTACAGACACACGCTGCGATCGCGGAGACAAATTATCGGATCAACGCAAGATTGATAACATATAGTCCTTACGTTGGCTATGATGTACTGCAAACAGAATAATCCAATTATCTGATCGCCATTCCAAATACTGATCGCGATCGTGTGTCCAACGTTATCCAGCATTGCACATGAACGGGCAGGCGGGGACCCTCATCGATGCCATCCCTATAAGCGCTTGTTTTGCCGGAGTGTTTCGACCCCACCCCCACACCGCAGCTCAGCGGAGAAAACAAACCACATTGTTTCAAATGGAGTGAAATAACGGCCGCATGAATGATATGAATGGATATAGCTAATAAAAGAAATAACGATTAAAACCAGACTTTTCTCGGGTTTGGCGCTCAAGCCGACTTATCTCGGGTCTGGCGTCCATTGTGTTAAGGCGTGCTTGACAACGATTGTGGATGGTCAGATATACTCAGTGGTGGAAAAAGTACACAGTTCCTTTACTTTAAGTAAAAGTAGAAATACCCAGATCAAATTGTAGGCTACTCTGGGAAAAGTGAAAGTCCTCCATAATAATAAATACATACAGCAAAGAAATGGCCTCCTGTTAAGACAGCATGTCATTCTGGATCACTCCAGTTCACCCTGATATATCCTCTCTCAAATGGCATGTCCAGTTTATTTGTATAACCTATTATTACATGATTCAATGGGCTTCACAAGCCCACAATGGAACATCAAATGGAAGACTGGACATTTTTACTGCATAGTCAAAACTAAGCAAACGTCCTCCATTCAAAATTTTACTTGAGTAAAAGTATTGAAGTATTTGATATTGAATGTATGAATTCAATTGAATGAAGTATCAAAAGTAATACTTGCAGTGCTTGGGATCATTCAGTCTTTGATGATATGTTGCTTATGCTGGTTATGTTGGTTATGCTGGTTATGTTGGTTATGTTGGTTATGCTGGTTATGCTGGTTATGTTGGTTATGCTGGTTATGCTGGTTATGTTGGTTATGTTGGTTATGTTGGTTATCCTGGTTATGTTGGTTATGTTGGTTATGTTGGTTATGCTGGTTATGTTGGTTATGCTGGTTATGTTGGTTATGTTGGTTATGTTGGTTATACTGGTTATGTTGGTTATGTTGGTTATGCTGGTTATGTTGGTTATGCTGGTTATGTTGGTTATGTTGGTTATGCTGGTTATGCTGGTTATGTTGGTTATGTTAGTTATGTTGGTTATGCTGGTTATGTTGGTTATGTTGGTTATGTTGGTTATGCTGGTTATGTTGGTTATGTTGGTTATGCTGGTTATGTTGGTTATGCTGGTTATGTTGGTTATGTTGATTATGTTGGTTATCTTAGTTATGTTGGTTATGCTGGTTATGTTGGTTATGCTGGTTATGCTGGTTATGTTGGTTATGTTGGTTATGCTGGTTATGTTGGTTATGTTGGTTATGTTGGTTATGCTGGTTATGTTGGTTATGCTGGTTATGCTGGTTATGTTGGTTATGCTGGTTATGTTGGTTATGTTGGTTATGCTGGTTATGTTGGTTATGTTGATTATGCTGGTTATGTTGGTTATGCTGGTTATGTTGGTTATGTTGGTTATGATGGTTATGCTGGATATGATGGTTATGATGGTTATGCTGGTTATGTTGGTTATGTTGGTTATGCTGGTTATGCTGGTTATGCTGGTTATGTTGGTTATGTTGGTTATGCTGGTTATGTTGGTTATGCTGGTTATGTTGGTTATGTTGGTTATGCTGGTTATGCTGGTTATGTTGGTTATGTTGGTTATGCTGGTTATGTTGGTTATGCTGGTTATGTTGGTTATGTTGGTTATGTTGGTTATGCTGGTTATGTTGGTTATGTTGGTTATGCTGGTTATGTTGGTTATGCTGGTTATGTTGGTTATGTTGATTATGTTGGTTATCTTAGTTATGTTGGTTATGCTGGTTATGTTGGTTATGCTGGTTATGCTGGTTATGTTGGTTATGTTGGTTATGCTGGTTATGTTGGTTATGTTGGTTATGTTGGTTATGCTGGTTATGTTGGTTATGCTGGTTATGCTGGTTATGTTGGTTATGCTGGTTATGTTGGTTATGTTGGTTATGCTGGTTATGTTGGTTATGTTGATTATGCTGGTTATGTTGGTTATGCTGGTTATGTTGGTTATGTTGGTTATGATGGTTATGCTGGATATGATGGTTATGATGGTTATGCTGGTTATGTTGGTTATGTTGGTTATGCTGGTTATGCTGGTTATGCTGGTTATGTTGGTTATGCTGGTTATGCTGGCTATGTTGGTTATGTTGGTTATGCTGGTTATGCTGGTTATGCTGGTTATGTTGGTTATGTTGGTTATGCTGTTTATGCTGGTTATGTTGGTTATGCTGGTTATGTTGGTTATGCTGGTTATGTTGGTTATGTTGGTTATGTTGGTTATGATGGTTATGTTGGTTATGATGGTTATGTTGGTTATGCTGGTTATGCTGGTTATGCTGGTTATGCTGGTTATGTTGGTTATGTTGGTTATGCTGGTTATGCTGGTTATGTTGGTTATGTTGGTTATGCTGGTTATGTTGGTTATGCTGGTTATGCTGGTTATGTTGGTTATGCTGGTTATGCTGGTTATGCTGGTTATGTTGGTTATGTTGGTTATGTTGGTTATGTTGGTTATGCTGGTTATGTTGGTTATGCTGGTTATGCTGGTTATGTTGGTTATGCTGGTTATGTTGGTTATGTTGGTTATGCTGGTTATGCTGGTTATGCTGGTTATGTTGGTTATGTTGGTTATGTTGGTTATGCTGGTTATGTTGGTTATGCTGGTTATGTTGGTTATGTTGGTTATGTTGGTTATGATGGTTATGTTGGTTATGATGGTTATGTTGGTTATGCTGGTTATGCTGGTTATGCTGGTTATGCTGGTTATGTTGGTTATGTTGGTTATGCTGGTTATGCTGGTTATGCTGGTTATGCTGGTTATGTTGGTTATGTTGGTTATGCTGGTTATGTTGGTTATGCTGGTTATGCTGGTTATGTTGGTTATGCTGGTTATGCTGGTTATGTTGGTTATGTTGGTTATGTTGGTTATGTTGGTTATGCTGGTTATGATGGTTATGTTGGTTATGATGGTTATGTTGGTTATGCTGGTTATGCTGGTTATGCTGGTTATGCTGGTTATGTTGGTTATGTTGGTTATGTTGGTTATGCTGGTTATGTTGGTTATGCTGGTTATGTTGGTTATGCTGGTTATGCTGGTTATGTTGGTTATGTTGGTTATGCTGGTTATGCTGGTTATGTTGGTTATGCTGGTTATGTTGGTTATGCTGGTTATGCTGGTTATGTTGGTTATGTTGGTTATGCTGGTTATGTTGGTTATGCTGGTTATGTTGGTTATGCTGGTTATGTTGGTTATGTTAGTTATGTTGGTTATGCTGGTTATGTTGGTTATGTTGGTTATGTTGGTTATGCTGGTTATGCTGGTTATGTTGGTTATGCTGGTTATGTTGGTTATGTTGGTTATGCTGGTTATGTTGGTTATGCTGGTTATGTTGGTTATGTTGGTTATGTTGGTTATCTTAGTTATGTTGGTTATGCTGGTTATGTTGGTTATGCTGGTTATGCTGGTTATGTTGGTTATGTTGGTTATGTTGGTTATGTTGGTTATGTTGGTTATGCTGGTTATGCTGGTTATGTTGGTTATGTTGGTTATGTTGGTTATGTTGGTTATGCTGGTTATGTTGGTTATGTTGGTTATGTTGGTTATGTTGGTTATGCTGGTTATGTTGGTTATGCTGGTTATGTTGGTTATGTTGGTTATGTTGGTTATCTTAGTTATGTTGGTTATGCTGGTTATGTTGGTTATGCTGGTTATGCTGGTTATGTTGGTTATGTTGGTTATGTTGGTTATGTTGGTTATGCTGGTTATGCTGGTTATGTTGGTTATGTTGGTTATGTTGGTTATGTTGGTTATGCTGGTTATGTTGGTTATGTTGGTTATGTTGGTTATGCTGGTTATGTTGGTTATGCTGGTTATGCTGGTTATGTTGGTTATGCTGGTTATGTTGGTTATGCTGGTTATGCTGGTTATGCTGGTTATGCTGGTTATGTTGGTTATGCTGGTTATGATGGTTATGCTGGATATGATGGTTATGTTGGTTATGCTGGTTATGCTGGTTATGCTGGTTATGCTGGTTATGCTGGTTATGCTGGTTATGCTGGTTATGTTGGTTATGTTGGTTATGTTGGTTATGCTGGTTATGTTGGTTATGTTGGTTATGTTGGTTATGCTGGTTATGTTGGTTATGCTGGTTATGTTGGTTATGTTGGTTATGCTGGTTATGATGGTTATGATGGTTATGTTGGTTATGTTGGTTATGCCGGTTATGTTGGTTATGCCGGTTATGCTGGTTATGCTGGTTATGCTGGTTATGCTGGTTATGTTGGTTATGCTGGTTATGTTGGTTATGTTGGTTATGCTGGTTATGCTGGTTATGCTGGTTATGTTGGTTATGTTGGTTATGCTGGTTATGCTGGTTATGCTGGTTATGTTGGTTATGTTAGTTACGCTGGTTATGCTAAAAAGTTTTACTCAAGTAGAGTACTTCAGTGAAAATACCCCCAGCACTGGATGTACTGTATACTGTAGTATGGGAGCACAGTGTGTAGCATTATGCTCATTAAGATGACTTCAAACTTGAAATGGTAACAACTGATGAGGTACTCAAAAAATTGAGCGCCCTCCAACCTAACAAGGCCACTGGCCATGACAACATCCCCTCCAAATTCCTCAGAGACGCAGCAGCCGCCATCACCCCAGTCATCACACACATAATAAACCTCTCTATAAAACAGGGACACGTCCCCAAGGACTTCAAAATTGCAAGAGTGACCCCTCTGCACAAAAAGGGCAGCAAATTAGACCCAGGCAACTACCGCCCTGTTTCTATTCTTACCTCCATCTCGAAAGTAATGGAGAAAATAGTCTACGAACAGGTCGAAAAGTACCTGGCGGAAAAAAATCGAATCTACGAATTCCAATCTGGCTTCAGAACGTCCCACTCCACTGACACATGCCTCCTCTATTTGAACGACCACATCAAACAAGAGGTGGACGCGGGCAAATACTGCGGCATGGTCATGCTGGACCTACAAAAGGCCTTCGACACTGTCAATCACTCCATTCTGATGGACAAGCTAAAAGCAATTGGTTTTGATAGCTTATCAGTGAGCTGGATGCAATCCTACCTGGAGGGGAGAGAACAGATGGTAGAGGTAAACGGTACTCTATCCCCCCCCCCTCACAGTGAGCTGTGGTGTTCCACAAGGAAGCATACTAGGACCGCTACTCTTCCTAATTTATGCAAATGACATGTCGTCAGCCTGTGACTGCAACCTGTTCCTGTTTGCGGACGACTCAGCCCTGCTGGTCTCTGACAAGAACAAGTTGCAGGTTGAAAAAACCCTCAGCACAGAACTAGGCAAAATCTGCATATGGCTCGCTGATAACAAACTATCATTACACATGGGCAAAACAGAGTCCATTCTCTTCGGTTCAAATAACAAACTCAGCAAGACCGACGTCTTCTCAGTTACAGTGGGTGACAATATTGTCACAAGGAAAGACGAAATTACCTACCTGGGTTCCATCCTAGAGGCAAATCTTTCCTGTGACAAAATGGCATCCAATGTAATAAAAAAAGTCAACCAACGAACTAGATTCTTGTACCGGATCTCCTCTCTGGTAAACAAGAATACCCTGAAGACTCTGGCAGGAGCACTCATTCAAGGGTACTACGACTATGCGTGCACCTCATGGTACCAAAGCACCTCAAAGGCGCTTAAAACAAAATTACAAACATCACAAAACAAACTGGTCAGACTACTACTTGACCTGAACCCTAGAACCCACCTCACCCCTGCCCACTTTGACAACCTAGGATGGCTTAGAGTAGACGACAGAGTACAGCAACTTGCAATGGGCCTGGTCTACAAGATACACTATACGACCGGGGTACCCATGTACATGTCAAAATACTTCCCAAAGGTCAGTGAATACCACAACCACTACACCAGAGGAAGCTCAACAAATCATGTAAAACCCAGATTCGGCTCAAACAAGGGACTAAACACGTTTCGCAATTATGCCACAACAATGTGGAACGCCCTACCCAAAGCTGTAAAGGAATGTGAATCACTACCCACATTCAAAACCGCTCTTAAAGAGTACCTACGGGAGGCTGCAATTCGAAACTGGCCACCGTAAATGCCCAAAACCCCCACCACCTCCTAATAGACAGTCTCCTCCCCACCGCATGTATATATTCCCTCCCCGCCGTATGTATATTTCTCTCCCACCCACCCACCCCCTCCAAATGTACAGTCTCCTCCCCACCGTATGTATATTTTCTCTCCCACCCACCCACCCACCCCCTCCTAATGTACAGTCCCCTCCCCATCATATGTATATACTCTGTCAGGATCTAGGGGTAACAGTACTGTATATTTGAATACCGTTTATGTCACAAATGTATCAGTACTAAATACCTATATGTCCCTATGCCATAAATGTCATGTATGTTGTGTATGTCATAAATGTCTATATGAATTGAAAATGGAGGACCCTGATGGAAACAAGACAAACGTCTTTCTCTGGTCTGCATCCCCTTAACAATTGTATGTATTGAGCCGTACTGTATTGTACCCATTCTGCAATCTGTTAAATAAAGTTTTCATTCATTCATTCATTCATTATTCCCTTTTATTCTCTATTATAGTTGAATTCTAAACTAAAACTAGGCATAGGATTTGGTGGAATGATCAGACAATCCAATCTGTAAAACGCATGTAATCAGCAAAAGGACATGTTTAAAGGAACACACCAACATTATGTGAAATGTGCTTATCGTTATATTATATTGTCTTCTCCAGAGTCGGACAAGAATATAGATACCAGTTTCTTGTCTGTATACGTTCAGTAGAAAGCTAGCTTAGCACAAATGAATGGAAGCTGATATGGACCACTAGCCTAGCTCAGGGAACGTTTTCGGCCAACCGTATCTGCTTCCCTTCATTTGTGCTAAATGGTAAATGGCTGCATTTATATAGCAGCTTTTATCCAAAGCGCTTTAACATTTCTGTTCCTCACATTCACCCATTCACTCACACATTCACACACCGACGGCGGAGGCGACCATGCAAGGTGCCGACCTGCTCATCGGGAGCAATTAGGGTTAAAGTGTCTTGCTCAAGGACACTTCGACACACTGCCCGGGAGGAGTGGGAATTGAACCGGGAACCTTCCAATTACCAGACGACCGCTCTACCCCCTGAGCCTCTGAGCCACTATCCCGCTTGCAGATAGATTTCTGCTGAACGCACAGAAAACTGGTGACTATTGTTGTGGAATATTCAAATGAGCCAAACAGTAAGCTGTAGGAATTCAGACGAGTCAATTTGTATTATAAAAATATATAGAACATAGTTTATTAATCTGTTTACAAAAGTGATGCTAAACGTCTGACCAAAAAGTGATCAGACATGCTAAACATAATTTACATGACGTACATAATATACCAGATATGATCATAAAGATAAACAGAATATGCCCTAGTGAGAGAATGAATAACAAAGATGGCTCTAGGGCTTTGTTGTGGCTTCACACTAGAACTGGAGAAAAATAACCTTGGGCGTCTCATATCACCTGGCCCTTTGGCTGTTGTTTATAAGAAAACCGTCAGACTGTCACCTAGTGTCTTTGCCTAGTGGCCAACCCGTGGCTCGCGAGCCGCATGCGGCTCTTTGCCCGTCAATGTGCGGCTCTTCCATCCATAAAGAAAATATATATATATATATATATATATATATATATATATATATATATATATATATATATATATATATATATATATATATATATATATATATATATATATATATATATATATATATATATATATATATATATATATATATATATATATATATATATATATATATATATATATATATTATAATTTTTTTGAATTTTTTTACAAATAACACTCTCAGACCCAAATAAATTTTTTCTTTTTTTCTTTTTTTTCTTTTTTAATGCCAATTTCTCACATTACATTCACCCTGAATGTTAACGTTATCCAGGTGAAAAGTTAACTTCATAAATCATTTGATGTATAATTAAATCAAAGGAAATGCGTTTGGGTCTGAGAGTGTGGCTGGTCTGCCGTTCTGCAGCTGGATACTATTGGTTTGTTTTGGCAAAATTATTCTGCTCTGTGTGACAATAAATAAATGAATGATGATATGCAATTTAAAACCAAAACTAAGGCCTCAGTATGAATTTAAGACGTGAACATGGTCATGTTTGTTGAATAAAAAAAAAAAATAATAATAAGAAGAATTGATCGGATCGGGAAATATCAGTATCGGTAGATGCTCAAAATCACATGATCGGGATCGGGAGCAAAAAAATGTGATCGGGACATCCCTATTCATAACACCAGTCATATTCTCTATGAGTATTCATAACACCAGCCCTATTCTCTATGAGTATTCATAACACCAGCCCTATTCTCTATGAGTACTCATAACACCAGCCCTATTCTCTATGAGTATTCATAATATCAGCCCTATTCTCTATGAGTGTTCATAACACCAGCCCTATTCTCTATGAGTATTCATAACACCAGTCATATTCTCTATGAGTACTCATAACAACCTCCTGTATGTACACTGCTCTTTGAATATTTTGACAAAATGTATACATGACTTACAGTAGAGAATCTGCCCAATGTTACCAGCCAGTAAAACCGCACACAGCAGTCCCAGACTCACAGCAGCACACCTGGAACACCTCATCCTTCTCTGGAAGTCCACTGAAACACACATATAGTCATCATGAACTCAGGCCTTTTTCTTTAACCTTTTGTAGAGTGATAGTGAAGGGTTAACTTCTGTAGTGTGGTAGTGATATGTTAACCTTCTGTAGTGTGGTAGTGAAAGGTTAACCTTCTGTAGTGTGGTAGTGAAAGGGTTAACCGTATGTAGTGTGGTAGTGAAAGGGTTAACCTTCTGTAGTGTGGTAGTGAAAGGTTAACCTTCTGTAGTGTGGTAGTGAAAGGTTAACCTTCTGTAGTGTGGTAGTGAAAGGGTTAACCTTCTGTAGTGAGGTAGTGAAAGAGTTAACCTTCTGTAGTGTGGTAGTGAAAGCTTAACCTTCTGTAGTGTGGTAGTGAAAGGTTAACCTTCTGTAGTGTGGTAGTGAAAGCTTAACCGTCTGTAGTGTGGTAGTGAAAGGGTTAAATCAGGGTTAGTGTGGTAGTGACAGGGTTAATTCAGTGTTAGTGTATGTGCCGCTCACTTGTCATCATGTCTGCCTACGCCTGTGTCTGTGTGTTGGCACTGTACCTTGGGTCACAAGTCCTTCCACCGTGAGGCACTTTTTGCCATAGATGTCATCGTCAATATCCATGGTGTCCATGTTGGAAATGGTCTCGGCGCAGTGTTGGTCCAATAGGTCTCGTTTTGTCGGTGTTCCCGATTAAAGGAGACGTTGCAATTATTTAGCTTAGTTAAAGGACAAGTTAATAATGAATCGATTTGAATGCATTTTTTAAATTATGCCACAAACTTGGCACAAAAGATTCCCTTGTGTGAAGACGGCATGCTTTTATAATACATATTTGTCGGTGTCATCGTCTTGTTGGACCAAAACTGATCTCTCATTGGACCAAGCGGTTATGGTGCAAGCGGTAATGGTTATGCAAACATGACAACATCACCCCCACCCTCAGATCACCTCACTGGCACAACGTGGAACACAGGATCGAGTACAAGGTCTCCCTCCTCACTCACCAGTGCGTACACGGTGGTGCCCCTGCCTACCTCAAGGAACTCCTCACCCCCCTGTCCTCCTCACGCTCCCTCCGCTCCGGCACAGCCTACCTCCTCAAAGCCCCCAGGACTAAACTGCACACCATGGGCGATCGAGCTTTCTGCTCTGCCGAAACCCAGACTGTGGAATGCTCTCCCCAACCACCTGAGAGCACCACAAACTGTTGAAACTTTTAAACGTGGACTCAAGACCTACCTTTTTAGAAAGGCCTTTTATTAGTTTTTATGTCTTATCATATGTTGTTCTGCTATGTGTTCTTCTTTTTTTATATATCTATTTTAATTGTATTCTTTTTAACTATGTAGCACTCTGAGATTCTCAGGAAGGTAGGGTGCGTTACAAATGAAATGTATTATTATTATATTATTATGGCTTGGCTTGGGAATCCAGACTCAGGGAAACGTCCTGGAGTCGTTCTGGGGTGACTCCAGTTCACCCTGATATGTCCTCTCTCAAATGTCAAGTCAAGTTAATTGTATAACCTATCATTACATGATTCAATAGGCTTCACAAGACCCACAATGGAACAACAAATGGAAGACTGGATATTTTTACTGCATAGTCAAAACTTGCTGTGAACTTGCTGTCAAAGTAAACAAAATTAGGATACATACACGTTGGGAAATCAACCTTTTTGGGGACGTTGGTTTTCCCAGAGGCTATTCTGTAACATTGGTGAGATGCCAGTAGTTTAAAACACTAAACATGGTCTGTAGACGCTGACTGCAGACCATGGGACAAGGGGAGGGACAAGGAAACACAAGTCGCTGGTCCTGAAATGGATCGTTATTGAAAGGATAATAGTATTTATTTTCACATATTTTTAATGGCTCTTCTCGGCAAGACTGGATCCATTTGTTGCGTTGCAGGGCTGCTATTATGTAACCCTGCATGTCCCCATAATACATTTAGGAACTACTGCCCTCTGTATTGTACAAGGATGTCCTGTTGCCACATTCATCACTTCTATAGTTTCACTTCCTTATTCACACTGATTATTGATTGGAGTCATTCGCTTGACACCCTTACATGACTCTTACATACATACATACATACATACATACATACATACATACATACATACATACATACATACATACATACATACATACATACATACATACATACATACATACATACATACATACATACATACATACATACATACATACATACATACATACATACATACATACATACATACATACAATATGTCACTGGCTAAATGTGCTGAATATTTTATATACTTATATATATATGTGATATCATTTGTGTTATTATATATGCTTTTATGTATGACAGTTCTTGTTTATGCTTCAGCCATTAATTAATTGTTTTACCCATGATCAAATAACTAATAGCAATAAAAGAAGTTTAAGTCCAAGGCAGCTCTACACATTTTTAAAAGCCTTTATTTAATGGCTCACATTATTTAGATCATTTAAAATAAACCAACATGTTTCGGCCTACATAGGGCCTTCATAAGGGTATAGATGAATATATATATATATATGTAGTGTTGAGGATACTGAAGAAGACTATTGTGTTGAGCATGGAGCAGTCTCTTCAAGCTCTGACGAGGATGATGATGAAAGAGGGGATTTTCTTAGTGATAGCCATGATGATGAAAGAGGGGATTTTCCTACAGATAGTTTAGCGGATGGTTTGAGAAACTGGGCATTACATTTAGGCATTTCATTGATAGCTTTCTCTGCTCTTTTGTCTATACTGAAAGTTAGGGTTAGCTCTGAACCCTGGTGGTCTCTGACGAGCCCTGAACCCCAACGGTCTGTGACTGGATCTCAACAACGAGATGAAAGCCGAAGACAGTCAAGAACAACTACTTCAAGTGGTCATGCTCAAGAATCAAGAGGTTTATTTGTCACATACATACAGGGGCATACAGTGAAATGCGGGTGGTCTTGCCCAGGGGCGGATTTAGGATTGTAGGAGATCCGGGGCTTAGCCCAGATGGGCCCCCATTTTTTTTTTTTTTTTTTTACTTTTTACTTTTTTTTTTTTTTTTTTTTTTGATGGTTTTTTTTTTTTTTGGCAGGCAAGGTGGGTTTGGAGGGGGTCCGGCACGACCCCCTCCACGACAGATTTTTTTTTAATTTAATGAACCTGTACGTGCAATTTCCTGCAATATAGAGCCTTCAATCTTGACCAATAAAGCTGCTCTTTTTACTATAAAACTCAGTTAACCATAACGTAGTTATGGTTAGATTTATATATTGGGGGGGGATATATCATATTTTTCATATAATCAAAAAGTGGTGGAGCAAGATCATACCTTTGCTCCCCCAAGTTCAATAGTGGGAGAGCAGAGATGCTCCGAATGCTCTTATGGCCAGGCGTCTATGATTCACTGATACAAAGTAAAATAGTGCAGTGCAATAAAATAGTTAGTAAAATAGAATAAAATAATGCAATAGTGCATTGCAATAAAATAGTTATCGTATTTTTTCGGGAGGCCGGTAAGGAGTGCATTACAGTAGTCGAGTTGGCTTGAGATACAGTAAAGGCATGGATCTGGTTTTCAGCGTCCTTTTGATTTATAAATGGCCGTACTTTAGCTATGTTTCTAAGGTGGAAGAATTAAGTTTTTGTCAACTTGTTGATTGTGATTTAAAGCTTAGGTCTGAGTCTACCATAACACCAAGACTTAACTCACTCAAATACAGTTAGCAGCTGGATAGACCACAGATGGAAATTAGCTTCTGCTAAATCTGGTGCAAACATATTTTCATGTAACAATGATGAATTGTAAAAAAAAAAAAAAAAAAAAACATTTTTTTTATTTTTTTTTATTTTTTTTTAAATAGATTCGGGGCTTTTCAGAATACATCCGGGGCTTGAGCCCAGGTAGCCACCCCCTAGCTCCGCCCCTGGTCTTGCCCGCATTGATTGTGCAAAATACAATAATAAAATAGGCATAGAAAAAAATCAAATAGGTAAGACACAAGATATGCATGGTAAAAAAAAGACATGCTGAGTTCCTGAGAAACTGGTTCCTATATACACTACTATACAATATACAATTTACAATTTTAACTCTTAATGTGTCTAAACTATACTATTAGTACCTCCTTCCTTTAAAGTGACTTTCTATTTTTATAAAGTGACATTTTGTTCAAGTGATAGTTTTAGCGGTTGCCGCATGAGTGTGTGTGTGTGTGTGTGTGTGTGTGTGTGTGTGTGTGTGTGTGTGTGTGTGTGTGTGTGTGTGCGTGTGCGTGAGCGTGTGTGTGTGTGTGTGTCTGTAGGAATAACTGATTTTCAAAATGAATTACTAATTCTATAGGCCATTTCTTATGCTGATGTAGGCAATTTTTTTTTTGGTAAAAAAACAAAAAAGTTCAAATTGTGATTTTGGCAGGCGGCTGGGTGGCGCAGCGGAGATTGCGCTCGTCACCAATGCGAGAGACTCCGGTCTCGAATCCAGGTGTCAGCATTGCCTCCGGGAGGGAGGGAGGGAGGGAGGGAGGGAGGGAGGGAGGGAGGGAGGGAGGGAGGGAGGGAGAATGGGAGGGAGAACAGGAGAGAGATGGATCACAAACTCAACTCAGTGGTGGTCATTGTCGATAGCAAGCTGAGGAGGTGACCAGCACATTTTACTTGTATTAGCATGACAGAAGAAGTCTATGTGGAAATGATCAGGTCACTGAGTTCTGAAGGTCGGTACTGAGGTTTACTGTTGTTGTTGTTGTTGTTGTTGTTGTTGTTGTTGTTGTTGTTGTTGTTGTTGTTGTTGTTGTTGTTGTTGTTGTTGTTGTTGTTGTTGTTGTTGTTGTTGTCACCCCCTTCCCCACAACAGAATTTGGGCAGCAATTTAAACGATACTTTACAATAATAACCAAGCAGCCAACAGTTTTGAAGACAAAATAGAACCGTAGAATATCCCCATCCCTGTTATATAGCCGCGCACCCATCTCTCCATACACAGAATTTAGAGAGGGAAAAGAAAACAAGGAATACAAGTGAACAAGCAAACCATAAACATAAATAATAATAATAATAATAAACTTTATTTGTATAGCACCTTTCATACGAGAATCGCAGCCCAAAGTGCTTCACAGCAGTAAAATAGACATAACATTTGCATTAAATAGACAGAATAGAAGTAATGCAGAGTCTAAGAAAAGGGGTAAAAGCAATGTAGACAATAACAATGGTCACACAGTTTAGAACCTGACAGTCTTTCTTCCAGTTTGATACCCACACAGTTTAGAACCTGACAGTCTTTCTTCCAGTTTGATACCCACACAGTTTAGAACCTGACAGTCTTTCTTCCTGCTTGATGCCCTTAGTAGAACACCCTTACCTTCCAGGTTTATGTAGGTAGTGTTGAAGACGAGCTTTGACCTGGTCAAAAGTTAGAAAGGCCATGTAGCCTGGGTGGGTCACTGCCAACTGGTTCCAGTTCCTTATTAGTGACCTCCACGGCTAGGGGAGAGGGAGAGAGATGGAGAGAGAGAGGGAGAGCGAGAGGGAGAGAGAGAGGGAGAGAGATGTCATGAACTGAACTAGTGGTTATCTTTTTGCGCTATGATCAGGTTAATATAAACACTGAATGTACCTGAAACAGTCTAGTGAAGATGTCAAACTCAAACACAGAGATGTGGTCGTTAGAGCTGAGGTCCACAGTGGACTTCAGGGCCCTGGACTCCATCCCTTCCTCAAAGGCTTGCACACTCTGCAGTTGCTGCTTAAACCTAGTCCACTGTACTATAGACCTGGTAAAAAATAAATGTAAAATAAAAAAGGAACGAAAGAGAATGAGAGAGGGAGAGAGAGAGAGAGAGAGAAGGGGAAGATAAAGTGAGAGAGCGTGACATTGTAAACATTTGGTTGGTTGTATTCTGACACATTCCGATTGTGACTAAATCACAACCATCAGCAGCACAGCACAAAAACAATTCTATAACCTGCTACGGTTTGTATCAAGGGGGTTACTTAGTAGCACTGGCGGACTCAGGGGGGGGGGTGCGCCCACGGTTGAAAAACGTGCGCTAACGTGCCCTTTTGAGTGGGGGGAAATTTGAGGGTGTGCCCTATTGGTGCTTTTCCAATGGTCTAAACTTAACCATGTGCCCCACGGTTAAATAATGTCATGCAAAAGTGCCCTTTTGAGTGGCAAGAATTATAGAGGACGTGCCCATTGGTGCCCTTCCAATGGTCTAAACTTGACCATGTGCCCACACAGTTGAAAACATCGCGCTAAAGTGCCCTTTGAGTGGCAAAAACTATAGAGGATGTGCCCATTGGTGCCCTTCCAATGGTCTAAACTTGACCATGTGCCTCCACAGTTGAAAACATCGTGCTAAAGTGCCCTTTTGAGTGGCAAAAATGAGAGGACGTGCCCATTGGCGCCCTTCCAATGGTCTAAACTTGACCATGTGCCCCCACAGTTGAAAAACATCACGCAAAAGTGCCCCTTTGAGTGAAAAAACTAGAGGATGTTCCCCTCCAATGGTCTAGATTTGACCATGTGTCCCCACAGTTGAAAACATCGCGCTAAACCTAAAGTGCCCCTTTGAGTGAAAAAACTAGAAGATGTGCCCCTCCAATGGTCTAAACTTGACCATGTGCCCCCACAGTGGAAAACATCGTGCTAAACCTAAAGTGCCCTTTTGAGTAGCAAAAACTAGAGGATGTGCCCATTGGTGCCCTTCCAATGGTTAAACTTGACCATGTGCCCCCACAGTTGAAAACATCACGCTAAAGTGCCCTTTTGAGTGGCAAAAATTAGAGGACGTGCCCATTGGTGCCCTTCCAATGGTCTAAACTTGACCATGTGCCCCGACGGTTAAATAATGTCACGCAAAAGTGTTAGCTACAACTCTGAGCAGCCCCGTCACTACAATATTCCATCCATTTAAGTTTTCAGTCTTAGACACATCCCCTCTGTTCAGATGCCAGAGGGCTTAATGCAGTCTGAGCTGTAACCCTGCATCCTACTGCTGTGTGTGAGGTAGGTAATACAGCAAGCTTTCTTTGAAGTTGCAAAGATTGAGTTTGTTTTACCAATTATGCATTACTAAATACTAATGTGTGTACACTGCAAGTGCTTTTATTGATGGCAGTATGTTTTAGCCTAGGCTACTGTAGCTAGCTAACTAAACAGGTACCTTGCTTAGCTGGTAGAAATAAAGTGTACAAATAATTTTTGGACTATTTGCACAAAATATACCCATAGCACTTTAAAGTTCAGTGTGAATTGCTTTTGAAAGCTTTGATTGATTGATTGATTGATTGATTGATTGATTGATTGATTGATTGATTGATTGATTGATTGATTGATTGATTGATTGCACATTTTATTAACAGATTGCAGACTGGGTACAATACAGTACAGCTCAATACACACAATTGTTAAGAGGATGCAGACCAGAGAAAGACTTTCGTCTTGTTTACATCAGGGTCCCCCATTTTCAATTCATCATAACATATCATACATGACATACAGATAGACAGTACTGCTACATCTATACATTTATGACATACCAGATTTACAAATACAGTACTGTTTTTAATACAAGAAGAGTCTAAAAAAAGAGAGTATATACATTTGACGAAGAAACTGTACATTGGAGGAGGTTGGTAGGTAGGAGGTTGGTAGGAGGGGTGGAGGGGGGGGGGGGGTTGGGTAGGTGAGGTGGGGTGGGGTGGGGGGGAAACTGTACATTGGAGGTGGTGGGGTGGGGGGGGGGGGGGGTAACTGTACATTGGATTATCGACTAAACCTTACTTCCCCAGAAGAGGGTCTCGTGTATTATTGGGTTTAATAGGACATTTATTGTACATTGGAGGGGGTTGGGTTAGGACATTTACAGGGGTCAGTTTCGAATTGCAGTCTCTCGTAGGTGCTCTTTGAGAGTGGTTTTGAAAGTGGGTAGTGATTCACATTCCTTTACAGCTGTGGGTAGGGCGTTCCACATTGATGTGGCATAATTGCTAAACTTAAGAGTGCTAAACCTGTAGAAATCGTTGGAAAGGAGAGACGCACAATTTCTATCTTGCGACAACACCAAGTAGTGTGTCATTTATTATCTTTTTAGCACAAGTGACAGCTGTCAGATCTATGCCGTGCTAAACTCTGACAGCTCCTCGTCACAAAACATTTTATCAATGACATTCCACCAGCGCGTCTTCTCTAAGCCCAACCCCCAAAACCAACCTCATTACATTTACATTTTACATTTAGTCATTTAGCTGACGCTTTTATCCAAAGCGACTTACAAGTTCTGTGCGACAAGACAGCAAGAAGGGTATAACTCTATCAGCTGAGTAACAATGTTCATCAAAGTGTTGCGTGTTACAGTGTAGGTTAGTTTATTAGGACAAGTGCATGACAGTAAGGTTAGTCGGGGTTAGATTTTTTTTTTTTTTTATCATTTCAGATAATGGTTGAAGAAGTGAGTCTTTAGTCGACGGCGAAAGATTGGACGGGATTCGGCTGTCCTAACTGGGATGGGTAGTTCATTCCACCATTGTAATAATAATGCAGGACCTGTTGCAGAGGTCTTTATTCGGCATGCAACGACACTCAATGTTTTAGTGGTACACACAGCGGTTAGTTTAGCACACACACCGGAACACACACGCATGCATTGTCTTTTTAGGATCGCAGATGCGATTTGTCTCTGCGATTAACCCATCCCGTCGTCCTTCCCCCCCAAGGGCAGCCGGGAGCAGACAGGCGTCAACGTGAGCCGCGCCAGGGGACCAATCCAAGTGCTCCTGTCCGTCTTCGTCAAGGACGCCACAGCGTTAGCGATCTGTTGTTGTGCATGTTTTTCCATTGGGTTTATCTTATCGGGGGGGAAACCCTTGCAAGCACGGGGAGAACATGCAAACTCCACACAGAAAGGCCTGGGAGATACCCCACCTGAGTACCTGGCATCATGGAAACCTGGTCCCCAAGCGGGAATCGAACCCTGGACCTTCTTGCTGTGAGGCGACAGTGTTAACCACTACACCACCGTGCCGCATTGTGGGGCAAGGACTGAGAATAGGCGGCTTCTCTTTGATGACCCTCCGGGAGCTTGGATAGGAGTAGATCTGAGGCGGCCAGAAGATGCAGAGCGTAGGGGTCTTGCGGGTGTGTAGTTAGAGATCATTGACCGGAGGTAGGCGGGAGCGGTTCCCTTTGCCGCACAGTATGCTAGGTCGAGGGCCTTGAAGCGGATACGTGCAGCAATGGGGAGCCAGTGCAGGTCCCTAAGAAGTGGGGTGACATGGGCCGACTTCGGTAGGTTTGAGATCAGGCGGGCCGCTGCGTTTTGAATGAGTTGAAGAGGCTTGGTGGCAGTGGCCGGGAGGCCAGCTAGCAGTGCCAGTGCTAGCAGTGACAGTGCCCCATCAATACATCAAAACAATCTAATGGTGAATTATGTCCATAGCACCCACTACATACGTCCCCCCAGAATTCATCATAACAAAAGAAGTCAATGAACAGGAGGGCGGAGAACTCTGCCATAGCGGCTCCGCCTGACCCCTGTAGCGGCCGGCGCCGCTGTAGGGAAAACCTTAAGGGCCCTACGGCCACTCGGGCACAGGATAGGTGGCAAAGGGGTCTCGTGGGCCTTACTCGGAAGACGGGGCAAGGTAGGGGGTCGTCCCCGCCGTGGGGGCTGGGCCAGTCCAACAGGTTTGCCCAATCCACATGAGCCGGTTTAAGGCGGTCTATGGAAATGTGTTCCAGCTCCTGCCCATGTCCACAACAAAGTACTTGTCTCCAGCCTCCTAGACACGGAACGGACCGTCGTATGGAGGTTTCAAGGGGTCCCGGTGGGCATTGTGACGGATGAAAACATATTCCGCTGACTGCAGACTTTTAGGGACGTGCGACCGGGGAAGGCCGTGCTGTGAGGTGGGGACCGGTGTGAATACCTTAGCCTTCTCCAGAAGTGCTGTCCGCTGCTGGGCTGCACACCAGGGGGCAGTAATGTTAGGGATGAAATCCCCTGGCACCCGCAGAGGCTGACCGTAAACCAGCTCGGCCGAGGAGGTCTGAAGGTCTTCCTTGGGGGCCGTCCTGAGACCAAGCATGACCCATGGGAGCCGGTCGACCCAGCCGCTGTCAATAAGGCTGGCCCGAAGTGCTGCTTTCATGGAGCGGTGAAAGCGCTAGCATAACCCATTGGCCTGCGGGTGGTATGACGTAGTCCGGTGTAGCTTCACACCCAGGCTCTTGGCGACCGTGTTCCAGAGCTCGGATGTGAACTGTGGGCCCCGGTCTGAAGAGAGGTCGGCTGGAGTGCCAAACCGGGCGACCCAGGTTCCAATAAAGGCCCTGGCCACCTCGGCGGACGTCGTGCCTGACAGTGGAACTGCCTCTGGCCAACGGGTAGTCCTGTCTACCATAGTAAAGAGGTAACTGAAGCCGTGTGAGGGGGGCAGGGGGCCCACTAGGTCAACGTTCACATGGTCGAACCTCCTTTCAGGTACAGGGAAGTGCTGCAGGGGGGCCTTGGTGTGACGGTACACTTTAGCGCGCTGGCACTCCAAACAGGAGTCAGCCCAGTCTCTCACATCTTTTCTAAGCCCAGGCCAGACAAACTTGGCGGACACTAGCCTCTGCGTAGGTTTCTTTCCCGGGTGGGAGAGGCCGTGAACAGCGTCATAAACACGCCGCCTCCATCCTGTGGGAACGATGGGGCGCGGCTGTCCCATAGAGACATCACACAGGAGTGTGGTGCCAGCGTTGTCAAAAACCACATCCTCTAACCGCATGCTTGAGGTGGCTGACCTGAAATCTCGCACTTCAGGGTCGGTAGCCTGGTCCGCCGCCATACCGGTGTAATCCAGCCCCAAGTGGATGGCGCCCGCTACAGCCCGGGAGAGGCAGTCTGCGACAAGGTTTGCTTTACCTGCCACATGTTTAATGTCAGTAGTGAACTCTGAGACATATGAGAGCTGTCGCTGTTGACGGGCGGACCATGGCTCAGACACCTTGGCCATGGCGAACGTCAGCGGCTTGTGATCCACGAAGGCAGTGAACTGGCGGGCCTCCAGCAGGAAACGAAAATAGCGGATGGCAAGGTAGAGGCCGAGGAGCTCCCGATCGAAGGTGCTATACCTCCGCTCGCTGGGGCTTAACTGGCGGCTGAAAAAAGCGAGCGGCTGGCAAGCCCCGCCTACCCACTGTTCAAACACTGCGCCCACGGCAAAATCTGAGGCGTCGGTGGTGATGGAGATTGGGGCCTTAAAGGAAGGATGTGCCAGCATGGTGGCGTTGGCTAGGGCAGCCTTGGCATCCAGAAAAGCTTTGTCTCTCTCTGCAGACCAGTCGACAGCATGTTTTGGCGCTTTACCCCTAAGGGCCTCATACAAAGGCCGCATAATCCGAGCCGCCTGGGGAATAAAGCGGTGATAAAAGTTGATCATTCCGAGAAACTCCTGCAGTGACCTAACCGTGGGCGGCGGGGGAAAATTCATCACCACTTCCACCTTCATGGGAAGAGGGGCCGCTTCCTCTTTAGTGACTCTGTGCCCCAGGAAGTCAATGGTCGACCGCCCAAACTGACATTTGGCCGGGTTGATTATCAGTCCATGCTCATTTAGCCGCTCAAAAAGCATCTTGAGGTGGGACATGTGCTCAGCCTTAGAGGCGCTGGCTATGAGGATATCATCCAAGTATACAAAAATAAAATCCAAGTCTCGTAGCACAGAGTCCATAAGGCGCTGGAACGTCTGTGCAGCATTTTTGAGGCCGAATGGCATGCGCAGAAACTCAAATAGTCCAAATGGAGTTATGACTGCTGTTTTGGGGACGTCCAGCGGTTGGACGGGCACCTGATGATACCCACGCACAAGGTCCACCTTGGAAAACATTAATTTCCCTGAAAGGCGGGCAGAAAAGTCCTGAATGTGTGGGACTGGGTACCGGTCCGGCGTCGTAGCATCGTTGAGCCGGCGGTAATCCCCACACGGGCGCCACCCCCCTCCCGGCTTGGGGACAATGTGAAGGGGGGAGGCCCATGGGCTGTCGGAGCGACGGACAATGCAGAGGCGTTCCATGTTCTCGAACTCTGCCTTGGCAATGCTGAGCTTGACCGGGTCGAGGCGCCGAGCCCGGGCATAGACCGGAGGGCCGGTCGTGGCGATATGATGTTCCACTCCATGTTTGGCTGTAGATGATGAGAACGTGGGCCGCGTGAGGCCCGGGAACTCGGCGAGAAGGTGTTGAAACTCATCTGCGGCGGAGAGCATGCTAGAGAGTCTGATGGAGTCTGCACCCCCAAGCGCACCAGCATAAGAGCAGAGCGTAATGGCATCAATTAAGCGGCAATTTTTAACATCCACTAACAGTCCATAATCACACAAAAAATCAGCGCCTAGAAGAGGGACGGCTACATTAGCTGTGATAAAGTCCCAGCCAAACCGTTGGCCACTAAAACACATTTCGACATACGTGTTCGACATACGTGTTGAAAATGTGCGGATGGGGGTGCCGTTGGCGGCCTCCATGGGGGGTCCGTGTCCGCCGGATAGGATGTCCACTCTAGAAGCCGGCAAGACGCTCCTCTGCGCGCCCGTGTCGCACATGAAACGCCGCCCGGAGATGGTGTCCTGGACAAACAGTAGCCTGCCAGCCTGACCGACGCTCATGGCCACTAACGAGCGCCGGCCCGGGCATTTCCCGGCCCACTGAAGCTGCACGGCGGGCGGCACTGCTTGGCTTTAGGTCCAAACCGTGCATGATAATAACACAGCCCCGCGTCACGCTCCTGGCGAGGGGCTGTCGCTGCGGCGGCGATATTCCAGTCTCCCGGCGGTAACCTCGTTCCCAGCTTTATCTCGAGAGATAAAGCCTGGTAAAGCACTACGGCCGAAAGTGGGAATCAGGTAGGAAGTCCCGCCCCTGAAATCACGACACGGTGCTCATGAAAATGTATTCCCCCCAGAAACAACCTCGTTATCGCCTCCCTCGACAGGCTGACAGACCTGCTTGTTGTTTGTTTCGCTGGGGACTATAAATAGATCAGGGGGTGCCCGGAAACCGGAAAGCCTGTAGCCGGTATTTCTGTATATCCGATTCACATTTTAGGAGGCATAGCTTTACCAGCCTATCCCGGCGGTGAAACAAAGGCTTGGGTTGGGAAAACTGCCGCTGCACAGTGCCTCCTCGGCCAGAGCGCGGCAATCGTCTATAGTGGTGTTGGCCAAAGCGGCCCGAACCGGAGAAGGCAGCTGACGCAGGAAAAGTTGCATGAAAAGGAAATCAGGCTTGTGCTCTCCCAATAAATCCAGCATCCTATCCATGAGCTCCGATGGCTTGCTATCACCGAGCCCTTGCAAAGAAAACAACTGAATGGCCCGCTCGGTATCGGAAAGTTCGAATGTCTTTAACAGATGAGACTTGATCGTGAGATATTTATCTCGAGCCGGGGGGTTCTTGAGGAGGCTCACCACTCTGCTGGCTGTCGAACTTCCCAGGGCTGACACCACATAATAATATCTTGTGGTATCCGAGGTAATCTCACACAGCTCGAACTGTGCCTCCGTTTGCGCAAACCATGCCGAGGCTGACGACTCCCAGAACTCAGGTAATTTCAGTGAAACTGCGTTCGTAGACATGTTGCCGCGGAAGCGTCTTCAAAACTTATAACAGGGTCACCAATGTAGAAATCGTTGGAAAGGAGAGACGCACAATTTCTATCTTGCGACAACACCAAGTAGTGTGTCATTTATTATCTTTTTAGCACAAGTGACAGCTGTCAGATCTATGCCGTGCTAAACTCTGACAGCTCCTCGTCACAAAACATTTTATCAATGACATTCCACCAGTGCGTCTTCTCTAAGCCCAACCCCCAAAACCAACCTCATTAAAGTGACAGTGCCCCATCAATACATCAAAACAATCTAATGGTGAATTATGTCCATAGCACCCACTACAGTAGTAAACTTAAAAGTGGGTTTAGAATTGCCCTATATTCTATGATTACAGAATGCCAATGAGAGAAAGAAATTGGAAAATATTAAAAAGCAGCTGAAAGATTGGGTCCTCCACTCCAAAGCAACAATAGTAAGGGAGGAGATAAGGATACAGTTATGTATTTTGTAAGTCCTCACTACTAGCTACGTGTACAAGCTTGTCGCACAGAGCCAATAGTTTGGATTATAACTGAGAATCTGGTGATAACATGGTCAATAATGCTTATTTTGGACAGAAAAACGTGTCTTAAACATTTAAATTGACCAACCATAGATCCTTTTTATTCCAATCAAGGCAAGAGGGCTAGTGGTGGTAGTGCTATATGACATATTATTTTATAATACAATTATAACATTGTAGGCTACAGTACGAATATTATATACAGTACAATTATATTACTATTATAAAACAAATATTATTTGCTCCACCTTAGATAAAGACAGTACAGACAATGAAGATGGAGATATTCAAGAGGGAAATAATGATATCAGGAACAGAGATGGTGAAGAAGTGGAGGAAAGAGAAAATGCAGATGATTCTATGGAGAGAAATTATGAAGAAGTTGAGGAAAAATAATGCAGATGATGCTATGGAGAGAAATGATGATGGAGATGGTCATGGAGATGCTAAAAAAAGCAAGGATGAAAATGATGATGGGGAGAGAAATTATTCAAACGACACAACAACAAATAACTTGAATGCTCTCCTGTTGGCGTCTATTCTTTTACCAACGGATTTCCAGTTCCGTGTTCGCGTTCTGCGATCTGATTGGCCACTGACGTTTCTGGTGCGATCTGATTGGCCACTGACGTTTCTGGTCATGTGACATGTGCGCCCAATCGCGTGACGCGCCCATTTCCGCCTCGAACAGCAGCAAACTACCTAACGCCTAGTTTATCACTGGTTAAGCTTAGGCGACTCTTTCGAAGTTGGTTAAGGTTAGAGTATGGAATCAGGGCTGGTGTTCTATCGCCCTGCTCTAAGACAAACTCTAACCTTAACCAACTTCGAAAGAGTGCCTAAGCTTAACCGGTGAAAGAAACAGGCATCACACGATTGGCGCGACCAGAAACGTCAGTGGCCAATCAGAGTGCAGAACGTGAACGCGGAACTGGAAATCCGTTGGTAAAAGTATTCAGGCCTCCTGTTGCCATTAAAATATCCCACTGATCCAGCCAGTATCCAGGTACAATATATTTGTTTAATGGAGAGAATGGGGAAGATAGAGAGGGGGGAGGGAGATATAGAGATAGAGGAGAGGAGGAGAGGACAGGATGAGAGAAGGAGAGGAGAGGACATGAGGAGAGAAGGAGAGGAGAGAAGGGGAGTACAGGAGGAGAGAAGGGGAGTACAGGAGGAGAGAAGGGGAGTATATAGGACAGAAGGAGAGTGCAGGAGGAGAGGACATGAGGAGAGAAGGAGGACATGAGTAGAGAAGGGGAGGAGAGAAGGAGAGTTAGGAGAGAGAAAGGAAGAAGCTCAACGGCACTCGAATTAACTTTAACTGTTAAACTGTTTTATATCCTGTAAAATATATGTTGTAAATAGCTTTTTAAAGAATAGGTTCACTATTTTTCAACCCAGACCATATTAAATGCTTTTCCCCAAATATTTATATTCCTCACTGATATCTTTAGCAGGGGCGGATTTAGGATTGTAGGAGATCCGGGGTTTAGCCCAGATGGGCCCCCCTTTTTTTTTTTTTTTTTTAAATATTTTTTTAAATGTTTTTTTTTTTTTTTGTTTTTTTGTTTTTTTTGGGGGGCAGGCAAGGGGTGGTTTGGAGGGGGTCCGGCACAACCCCCTCCACGACAGATTTTTTTTGAATTTAATGAACCTGTACGTGCAATTTCCTGCAATATAGAGCCTTCAATCTTGACCAATAAAGCTGCTATTTTCACTATAAAACTCAGTTAGATTTATATATTGGGGGGGGGGATATATCATATTTTTCATATAATCAAAAAGTGGTGGAGCAAGATCATACCTTTGCTCCCCCAAGTTCAATAGTGGGAGAGCAGAGATGCTCCGAATGCTCTTATGGCCAGGCATCTATGATTCACTGATACAAAGTAAAATAGTGCAGTGCAATAAAATAGTTAGTCAAATAGAATAAAATAATGCAATAGTGCATTGCAATAAAATAGTTATCATCGTATTTTTTCGGGAGGCCGGTAAGGAGTGCATTACAGTAGTCGAGTTGGCTTGAGATAAAGGCATGGATCTGGTTTTCAGCGTCCTTTTGATTTATAAATGGCCGTACTTTAGCTATGTTTCTAAGGTGGAAGAATTAAGTTTTTGTCAACTTGTTGATTGTGATTTAAAGCTTAGGTCTGAGTCTACCATAACACCAAGACTTAACTCACTCAAATACAGTTAGCAGCTGGATAGACCACAGATGGAAATTAGCTTCTGCTAAATCTGGTGCAAACATATTTTCATGTAACAATGATGAATTGTAAAAAAAAAAAAAAAAAAAAAAAATTTAAATAGATTCGGGGCTTTTCAGAATACATCCGGGGCTTGAGCCCAGGTAGCCACCCCCTAGCTCCGCCCCTGATCTTTAGCATTGAGAAATGTACCACTGCAGCAATGGTTTAGGCCTTCAAACACCATGATAAATCTACTTTTCAAACACCATGATAATCTACTTTTCAAACACCATGATAAATCTACTTTTCAAACACCATGATACATCTACTTTTCAAACACCATGATAAATCTACTTTTCAAACACCATGATAATTTACTTTTCAAACACCATGATAATCTACTTTTCAAACACCATGATAATTTACTTTTCAAACACCATGATAATTTACTTTTCAAACACCATGACAATGAGGTGAAATAAACATTTGAAAGGTGTATTGTTCCCTGTGTGTTTTTATCATAGAGGTGTGGTTATACTATTAATGAATGAATGAATGAATGAATGAATGAATGAATGAATGAATGAATGAATGAATGAATGAATGAATGAATGAATGAATGAATGAATGAATGAATGAATGAATTTATTCACACACACACACACACGATACATTACATGTGAGTTTCCTCATGTGATATAACAATGTCGCAAATTGTGTGCATGTGCCAGGTCTCCCAAGAAGCTATTTAAAGCTTTTGGAGGGAGCCTGAACACAGATACAAACAGAATATAAACATCAAAACAATAAACAAAAAACAAAACAAAACAAAAACAATACAACGTGGGTAGGTTTACACACCTACCTACTAACTGACATATAACAGAGATACATAATACAGACAATTGTATTCCTAAAGGGGTCCCCACACGGCGAGTGATTTTAGCCAGGCGACCGATTTTTTTAGCGAGCCGACCGGCAGAATTGTATCGCCTCCATTGTTATGAATGAGAGAACCCACACGGCAGGAGATTTTGAAGCGACAGTCGCGCAGATATTTCTGTCGCCTCGCTAAATATCGCATCGATCCTATTTTTTGAGGCGACACAGCAGGACAATGAGGAAATAACATGACTTCTACAGAAGTTCTACTGGTGTATCATTTGTACACCATTAATGTATCATTCAATACATTCATTGATCAATAACCTACCTATTATTACCATGCTACTTGTTATGTTCATTATTATTAACGGGAACAATTTAAATAAATAACGTTAGTTTGAGAAGCTGTAGTGGCCGCTTGTCATTAACTAATAAATTAACAATGCGCCACGATGCACCTACTAGTGTTTTTATACTCGGGTAACAAAAGAAGCTGTGGATGTTGACAGAGTTTAATGTCCAGGCTGCAGCTGATGTAGTTTGTAAGGTTTATTGTCCAAAGAAAATTATGGTTGAGAACAAAACAGTTTGCATCTTCCGTGAAAAAAACACTCTCTCAGCAGCTGCATAACAATACTTGTCCAATCGTTGGTAATGAACGTATCGTAGCGATCAGGCATGCATAGTAATGTCAGGAAGAATGAGGAGCGATTGTATTCGTATATGGTGGTTTAATTCCAGCTCAATATGGGTTTTACAGGTTAATACTCTCTCGTACTGCACAACACAGCTACCCGCTAACCCGCTTCACAACAACCTAATAACGTAACGTCCGGGACTCCGGTCCCGGCGGTCCGCCCTCCTATATCTCCTGGGGGGAAACACCCCCAGCTAAACAGAGCAACACATAGCTTATGCATATCATTATACCTGAGAACGGTCGCCTCTGGTGTGGGGGGCTAAGCGATTGTCATTGAGCGACAGGCGATCACATCGCCAGGCGACGTCTGTCGCCCGCCGTGTGCAGACCACTTAAGTTATAATTTTAATTAGAGATATGATTTAAGCAGTTGCTCTTTCAGTGATTTTTTAAAGGTTTTAAAGGTTTTAGTCATTTTCAGGTTTTCGTCAAGCTTGTTCCAGATCTGTGGACCCCTGCATGCTATGCTTAGGCTAGCACAATTGAGCCTTCTCCTCTTGCCAAATATAAGATGCTTATTTCTTGTGTTGTGGATGTGCAGTGGTTGGCAGACTGGGACAAGCTCAGACAGTCTGTGATTCATTCATTGTTGACAACTTGATACATAATTGATGCGTTTTGATGAATGTTAAATTCAGCGAGCCTCAGGAGACCAAAGCGATGGAACAGAGGCTTTGAGGGCGCTCTATACCCGGACCATGACAGCACTCGTAGTACCCTCTTTTGTAAGCTTTCTAGTTTCTTGAGATGGCTGGGGTATGTGTTGCACCATATGACATTACAGTAATTTATGAGGGGTTCATACAAGGTTTTGTATAAAGTGAGAAGGGCAGGCAAGGGAAGAAAATGACATATTTTGCAGAATAAGCCAACATATTTGGACAGTTTTGTTTGTAGATATTTTATGTGGCATTTGAAGTTGAGTGACTCCATTTTTTGTGGACACCACTCTTGACAGCTCCTTTCCATTTATTTTTATGCACATGTGATGTGTGCACATCCAATTTGAGTGGAAGACAATAAAGTTTGTTTTGCTGAGATTAAGTGATAATTTGTTGCATTTAAACCAGGTGTCCACTTTTTGTAGTTCTGTGTTGAGTAGATCTTGTAGCTCGATTAATCTGGATTATATGTTATTCTAATGTTAATCTTAATCAAGGATGAAGACTATTTCACCATACATGACGCATCATAGCTTTTTGCTTACTGATGGGGTCCCATGTTGTACAGTAGGTGCCCTTTTTTTCTTTTCGCCCCTGCCCTTCAAACAGCCTGAGTCCGCCACTGCTTAGTAGGCCAACGGTACTCGTTACGTCCTAATTCCACCCCTTGCCCCCAGCGCTTTTTGCCCCCCTCACTTGTTTCTGAATGACTGCCTCCAAAACTCCCCAGCCTCTGGTTTAGTCAGCCTGTAGGTGTCGCCTTGAAATCTCCCCCCGGGGAACAGGGCCTTCAGCTCCCAGAGCATGTGGCTGAAGAGCAGGGACAGCTTAGTCAGATTCCTCCTGGGAATGGGAGGGAGACAGAACATGCAAGTTATTCTGAGGGCAGCAGATAAAGTGTTTTTCTTGGTGATGTCCAAAAGAAAATAGTAACAATAATAATTTTGTAACACGTTTGTCTTTACATATAATTGATACATCCAGAATCAGAAAGGCCTTTATTTGCCAAGTCGTTTTCACAGACTAGGAATTTGCTTTCGTAGTTTTCGGTGCAACATTAGCGGACAGACATTAACAGACAGATAATACAATAAAGAGGTGGAGTAAGATCAAATTGGGTCTCATTCTCCAACGGACTTACGACAAAAAGGGCTTTCTCTTAGGGCCATTTGAGACATTTTCGGGCAAGACATGAATATAGACAATATATTATAATATAATATTAATTATATGTTTTATTGGGATGGTTGGTGAATCCCAAAATCTGCCCGAAAAGGTCTCAAATGGCCCTAAGAGAAAGCCCTTTTTGTCGTAAGTCCTTGGTGAATGAGACCCATGATGTCAAAGTAGCGGTGGAACGGTTCACAAAATCCACGGTTCGGTTCGTATCACGGTCTTGGCGTCACGGTTTTCGGTTCGGTATATGTTGTTTTAAAAAAAATAAAATGTAACACTCCAAAAATACCATACATCAGCATAAGATATATAGCCTAAAAATAATCCAACTTTTCAGTTATTGTCAAGGACGTAGTCATGTAAAAACGGAAATAATGAGGCAGTTTGACATCAGGCACATCATTTTGACAGTGACCAGGTTAGAGCTAGGAGAAATTTTGGTACAGCAAGAGTGGAGGCATTGCCGATTTAAACATGTTTCTCATTTATTTGGTAAAAAAAATGTTTACAGCGGCTTCCCTTAAATAATGTTTAAGGGACCGAACTGACTGATATAGGCAACATTTGTCAAGTATTAACTTAGTGCAAACAAACAAAATAATTAAACCTTTCCATTTTTGTGGCCACATTATAGACAAAGGCCATCAACATAAAGTATGAATGAATGCATTTTTTTTTAAATCTTTTTCCCCCTCCTTTTTCCTCAGTTTTTCTCCCATCCCAATGTTAGTCGTTATGCCAATTCCCAATCCCCTTTATGGTCGCTGCGCACCTACCCCCTACAGTCAGTCTGGGAGAGTGGAGGCTATCACATGCTTCCTCCGACACATGTGTAGCCAATCAACCGTTTCTTTTCACCTGGCAGCGCGGACTCTCACTGAGAGGGTGTAACGTGTGGAAGGATCACACTACCCCCCTTAGATCCTTTCCTCGCTGAGCAGGCGCCCCGACCGAACTGTAGGAGTCACTGTTTACAACGACCAGGACCCACCCACCGGCTTTCCCACCCTCTAACACTGCCAATTGTGTTAGTACGACGGCCGGCCAAGCCGTAAGCAACGCCGAGAGCTGGGCTCGATACCAGTATATCCTGCGTTGGTGGCGAGCGACTTGCCCACTGCGCCACCCGGCCGCACCTCCGCCTGATTTTTCAAATGTTTCTCCCCATCCCAATTTAGTCGTTATGCCAATTCCCCCACTCCCCTACCTGGTTGTTGTGCGCATGTTCCTCCTACTGGTCGGTACAAGGGAACCCTGAAGTCAACCACATGCTTCCTCCGACACATGTGGAGACAGCCAGTGGCTCTTTTTTCACCTGGCAGCGAGGACTCTCATTGGTGAAGCGTAACGCATGGGAGGTCATGCTGCCTTCACCATTTCCTGCCTTTCGCTGAGCAGGCGCCCAGACCTGACCTGTAGCTGTCCACAACGCCAGATTACCACCCTCGACTTCCCTCCCGCTAACTCAGCCAAACGAGTTAGTATGACAATCGGACCAAGCCGCAGGCAATGCTGACTCCGGGAGTCGAGACCGCAGCCTCTGGCATTGGTGACGAGCGCAATCTCCGCTACGCCATCCGACTGCATGAAAACTTTATTTAACAGATTGCAGAATGGGTAGAATACAGTACGGCTCAATACACACAATTGTTAAGGGGATGCAGACCAGAGAAAGACGTTTGTCTTGTTTACATCAGGGTCCTCCATTTGCATAGTATGCATATGCTCAACCAGCACTAGACTTTCTTCTCAAAAAGGAAAAGTCACAGAAAAGATGATTATGGTTATAAATAAGGATGTTTATGGGGTTTCTTGTATTAATAATAATTTGCACTAAGGAATGTTGTAACTGTTAAAAAAATAAAAGAGGAGATGTTACAAGGGAATGGGGAATGTTATATAAACCCCCCCACCCACAGTGGTGTGTGGAGTTGGTACGTCCCAGCAGGGACCAGGATGTAAACTATGATGTTGTGTTATTGGTTGGCAATACAGACGTGCAGTTGACACACACACTCTAGTCTCCTGGCTCGTTATTGAACACAAACAGTTATCTTTGAACCTCTGTTGTCAAGCCTTGTCAATATACCCCCCTTCCCCACTAATTCCACGGTTAGTATGGCTTACAAATCCAGACGGAGCCATAGCCTGAAGCCTTATGTAGTACATATCCAAATTTCATAAAGATCCATTCAGAAATGAGTGATTAGGACAGGAGTGATTTTGGTAAACTGTGATTTTGGTGTACAAAGAAAAACTCAGTTTTCTCATAGACTTCAATTCATTCGGCTGTTTTGCTCTTCCTGTTTTCGTGTTCTTTCGTGCTTTTTAAATTTTATTATTTAGATCCCCATGTGGGGTATCATTGGAAAGCCACACTCATTGGCTACAACGATCCACAATCATTTTTGAGATCAGATCTAGATTGACGGAACTACTGCAGCCTGAGTCGGGAGTGGTATTTTGCACAATACCGTGTACTTTGCACAAGCCTCAAATACCGGCATGTAACTCGAGAACCGCTGAACGGATTTTGTCGGATTTTGTCACTATTGACAGGCAACAAATAAGCCTCAATTCGATATATATATTGTATTACAAAATATGCACACCCGAGCCACTGGGGTTCGCCAAAGGGCCGGCTGCAAAAAATCCAAAAAAACGTCCCATATGAGGGATGTTGTAACTTAAGAGGTTTAACATGTTTAGCTCAGCATCAGCTATGTTTTGACTACTACCAGACTAAATAAGCAATACTCTACACACTTCTGTAACACCAAGTAACCTCATACCTATCATCGCTCAACCAAGGCCGGCCTCAGGGTGCTCCCATAGTCGAGCGGACCGTACACGGAGCAGACTCCCGCGGGCTCAAAGATGACCCAAAGGGTACTCAAAGCAGACCCAATGCAGAGTCCAAGTGCGAAGCTCCTATTTTCTGACGCGCGGACGTCCGCGGCGCCCACTTGGTGTCACACAAACTGCCGCGAGGTGTAAACTGGTGTAAACTGGCACGAGACAAGTAGGAAATTGGTCCGCGGAGATCCGCTCGACTATGAAAGCTCAAAGAGTCCAGTGGACCTCCGCAGAGTCCAGTCCGTGTACAGTCCGCTCTACTATGGGAGCACCTTCACTCCCCATCACAGAATCACAGAACCACCTTATTTTTTTTTTTTTTTTTTTTTTTTTTCATCCCAATGTTAGTCGTTATGTCAATTCCCAATCCCCTTCCTGGTTGTTGCGCACTCTACCCCCTACCATCGGTCTGGGAGGGCGGAGACTATCACATGCTTCCTTGGTCGAGAACAACATTACTGGTGCGACAACGCTGATAGAAGTCAGTCGGTTGGATGTGAAAGATGAATCATACATGGCGATCTGATTATTCATATTAATAAGAACAACCACAAGGCTATTGAGCTTATCAACCTACTGGACACCTTTGAGCTAATACAACATGTAAATTAACCCACTCATCAACATGGTAACACCCTAGACTCAGTAATAATTTTTTTTTAAAGTGCCTGCCCTTTTCCAAACAATTTCCAAGGACGACTAATCTTAGGAGGTTCTGTGTAACAAACAAATCCTGCGCATCAGGTTAACCAGGCAGCCAGGGGCGTCATTTTGGTAAATTGCATGAAAGTATTTTATAAATGGAGCGCTGCCTTTCAGTAAAAGCCAAGGTATGGCGAGGAGGGAGGGGGGGGGGGTGAAGGTGGGGTTTCCTTAGGTGGATTTTTCTTTGTCAAATCAGTTGTGCAATAGTCACTTTTGGTGAGTTGTTTCTATACAATTCACTTGTATGACATTTAGGTATGACACAGGACTACACAAGCATTTTTAATATAGAAATGTGTCAACCACAATATTTTGCATACAAATTATGCAGAATGTAATATCATAACTGTCTATTATTTTTCTTGCAATTGAGCCAATTTTCCTTAGGTACGGTTTTGAGGTGTGTGTTCAACAGAATATAGTATCAAAAACACATTCACAAAAAGTATGGGTTACTGAATGCTGAACTGCACTGTTATAATCACTAAGCCATTGTAAGACCTTACCTGTGTCCCTGTATCACTTGTCTCTGCTGCCCTCTGATTAAAAAACGTCTGTATGTCCATTTTCCCTTTTTTTTGGCATATTTCAGTTAGTCACAGTAAAAGTCACATAGTAAAAGTGAGATAATTGACAATATCAAAACATGCTAGGGCTGTACCGAATAGTTTGAAGCCTCGTTCATAATGTTTACATTAAAAAAAAAAAAAAAAAGGGGGGGTTTTTTTAACCATTTTTTATGTTGATTTTTTACTATGTGACTTTTACTGTGACTAACTGAAATATGCCAGAAAAAAGGTAAAATGGACATACAGACGTTTTTAATCAGAGGGCAGCAGAGACAAGTGATACAGGGACACAGGTAAGGTCTTACAATGGCTTAGTGATTATAATAGTGCAGTTCAGCAGTCCTTCTAGCTGTAGAGAGCATCTTGACCGAAAACATCACTGCCTGGTATGGAAACAGCATGGCACAGGACAAGAAGGCCCTACAGAGAGTGGTGCGCTCAGCCGAGCGTACCACGGGTATTGCGCTACCTCCCCTGCAGGTTCTATACAACAAGAGGTGCAAATCCAGAGCCTGCAGGATAATGAAAGACCCCCACCACCCCAATAACAGCCTGTTCCAACTGCTGAGGTCAGGCAGACGCCTGCGAACCCCAGCTACTAGGACAGAGAGGCTTAGGCTCAGCTTCTTCCCCCAGGCCATCAGAGCCTTGAACAATGAACATTGAGAACAGAACACTGAACTATCCACACACAAGCACACATGAGCACACACACGACACGCACGCTGTGCATGCTCACACACTAGCAGCCACTTTAACACTTTAACATGAGCGGGCACACACTCATGCCGCACACACGCACACTTATGGCCAAAAGGAAAGGCCACTTTAAATTAGTATAACAACAGGAACAGTGTATTGCACTACTAAAGCTACCTAGCATGTCCTATATGCTCTGTAAATAACTATGTACAGATACCGAGATGTCACACCATGTTACCTGTTACCTGTTACCTGTTTATTGCACAATGTTTTTTTTTTTTCTTTTTTTTCTTGGATTCTATATATGTTGTACCACTGTAATGCACATCATTGCGGGCAAGACCACCCGCATTTCATTGTATACTTGTATGCCGTGACAAATAAAACTCTTGACTTGACTTGACATGTCTGTGTGTGTGTGTGTTAGAGAGAGAGCATGTATGAGAGAGATAAGCAAAGATGAGCCCCTAAAGGATATTCAACTTTTAATGGAAGAACAAAACAGAAGGAAAAGATAACTTCACAAAGGCAACATGAATATACATAGATCCAAAAGGACAAAGATCAACACTTAAATCCAAAGAGAAGAGGGTCTATACCATAGAAAAAAAGTAGCAAGGAGCCAATGGCCGACATCAGCTAAATAGGCTAACTGCAAATAGAGTAGCCAGGTACTGACACCAGGCCACACACAGCTTTGGCCAACGCTACCCAAGCTACACAAACGACCAAGACAATTCACACACAGCACATGTCGTATCTCCAAATGTTGTGAAGTAACATATGTTTTGCCTGGAAAAAAACATTGTTATTAACAAAACATTCGGGAGGGGAAGGAAGGAAGAGTGGGGTAATGTCCAATGGACATCTTACCTGCACCAAGGAACGCAGGGCGAAAGGCCGCAACACAGGTCTCCACGTTGACGAAAGGCCTCTCGCTGGCGGGACAAAAAGAAGCTATGGCCGGAGCCTTGTCATGGTGCAGGCCCGACCACATCTTCTGTCAAATATGATGTCGTAGTCAGAGTGCCAGGGCCTGCTATTCTCACGGCTAATGTCAATGGTCGTAGCACAAGCTAACAGCTAACTCTAGGCTAAGTGATAGCATCAAGCTAACGTTCCCAGCCGAGCAAAAACGAGCAGCTAACGTCGTAGCTAAACAGCTAACTGGCTAACAGTTAGCTCAACCCGGCTATCGCTAACCATTAGCTAACGCAGAAGCAAGCTATGCGGCTACCACTGAAAAACTGTACAACGTGAGAAAAGCAATACAGGCCAACACTTCAGACAGCCGCTGTGTTTTCCTCTTCTCATACGAAGAGAGAAGGGAAAAAGAAGGCAATACACGTCCCACTACAGAGTGGTGTTTACCATAGCGGTGCCGGCAACAAGTCCCTCGCGGACTATAGCCGACTTGAGCATGGAGATATTCTCATAATGAAACACCAAGCTCACCTCCCTCGCACCAGGTGCTGACACCAGGCCACACACGTTAGCTACTACAACAGCTAGTCGGCCCGTTTGGCTCCCGAGAGAGAGAGAGAGAGATATCCACGGCGGGAATAGAATAGAGTGCATTAAAAACTCACCAAACGTCCAAGAGGATGGAGACAACCGCGTGGAGTTGACGAAGTTCATCTGCCGAACGACCGTCCTCTTCATCTGCTCCCGGGAGCTAACGCCGGTACCCGGCTGGTAGAAGTGGAGCTATGTAGCCAGCAGGCTAAATGGTCCCGACGCTGGTAGAAGTGGAGCTATGTAGCCAGCAGGCTAATGGTCCCGACGCTGGTAGAAGTGGAGCTATGTAGCCAGCAGGCTACATACATGCTCTCTCTAGGTTAGCTAACGCTAGTTAGCCTTTAGCTAAGCTAGCTACTAGCCGACATCATCATAGCTATCCCGACTGAACCACATGTTAGCACTCAATATTATAACGTAGCTAAAGCTAACTAGCTGTCCCTGTCTTTAGCCGGGATGGCTAGCCTGACTGAACTGTCTAACATGCAACAACTTTCATCTTCAGTCCATCTGCCGAACGATGTCCTCTTCATCTTGGCTGGCATAACCTCCAATGCTGCATGCGCGAAATAGTCAGACGCTACCTTACCTGTAACCCCTCCCCTCATTGAAACCAATTCTGCTGCAGAGCCTCAGAGCTGCCTCCAATAGTGTATCTGCAGAGCCGCAGAGCCAGGAACAAGTCAGACACATTCTACAAACGTGTCTAATGTGAAATATATAAGCATATAAGCAAAACTAGATTTTAGGTCTGTGATGAAAAAGGGCCTCGCGGGAAGGGGGGCCTCGCAAAAAATAAAAAATAAAATAAAAAATAATAATAAAAAAAATAATTAATAAAATTTACATTTTTTTTATTTTATTTTATTTTTACCCCCTGAGGCGGCCCTGACTGCAGGCAGCGCTCCACTTATATATATATTTTTTTTTTTATCCACTTTTTCTCCCATTTTCTATATTTTCTCCCATCCCAATTTCGTAACATCCAATTCAACCCTCCCCTGTCACGAACGCTGTTTCTTGCCTCCCACAAGCCGGCTGCAATGTGGACTAAGTCATACATAGCACAAGTCCCCTCCGGTACTTGAGGTAACAGTAGTCGCATCTTTTCACCTGCGCAGCTCGATCTCTCAGTGGCGAGGAGTAACGCGTGGGAGGCTCACGCTGCCCCCGACACTTCCTGATACTACTGCGCAGGCGCACCAACCGACCTGTAGGAGTCGCTGTCCACAACGCCCGATCCCCAGCCATCAGTTTCCCACCCCCTAATACGGCCAATGTGTATTAGTATGGACGACCAGCTAAACTGAAAGCAAATGTGGAGCGCTGGGCTCGAACAGGCAAGCCCAGCGTCTCCAGATTTCGTGGCGAGCGCCTTGCCCACTACGCCACGTAGCCGCCCAACTTATAAAATACTTTCATGCAATTTACACAGACTGTTATGTGAGTGTGGTGTAACGAAGGTTATCCTATAACCCTAGTTATGTGGATACTGGCTGAGCGCTTCCGCTCCAGCCTTATTGGGATTTATTCATCATTTGTGCGCCTGTGCGCCTATTGCGCGTGCGCTGAAAAAACGTACATGCACCCGCATTCGCCTGTGACCGCGCTTACCCTGTGTTTCCTTAAAACACAGGATGTGGTCACCTCCACGCCCTTCCGAGTCTGATTTTCACGCCTGAAAACAGCCAAGGGTCCTCAGGGTGTGAAGAGCGGAAGCGCTCAGCCAGTATTCACATAACTAGGGTTATATGATAACCTTTGTTATGTTTCAACTGTCTGAGCGCTTCCGCTCCAGCCTTATTGGGAACAAAAAGGGGGAGCGGAACGCGCAGCCACTGACAAATGCACCCCCCGAGGGCCCTTATGCCCATCAAAAAGGGATATTTTTTGGCACAAGGGCTGGATTGGGCCTCAGAGTCACGCTGCTATTGGATTGGGCCTCAGAGTCACGCTGCTATTACCCTGTATAGACATTAGACAGACACTCAGGTCGAACCGAAAGAGCACATAGCTCACCCACACGTTTAGCAGAGGTGATGGCCAGAAGGAACGGCGTCTTGAAAGACAGCCGATCCAACGGCGCCTGCTCAAGAGGTTCAAACGGGCCCCCAACAGCCCCACCAGGACTAGTTGGAGGTCCCAGCTTGGGAACAGAGCACGTTCAACAGGCTTGAGGCGCTCTGCGCCCAGCAAGAAACGTCTCACGAGAGGGTGGCTGAATAACATTCTGCCCTCAAAGCCCACATGACAAGAAGATATAGCCGCAGCATATACTTTCACTGTCGAGGCCGAAAGCCTATCCAAGATAGACTGGAGGAAGGACAGAACCGAGTTCAGGGGACATGATACCAGGACCAGGCCCTCAGCCTCACACCACTCTCGAAACATATGCCACTTTCCTACGTAAACCACGGTAGTGGACGGAGCGTGCGCATTCTGGATGGTGTTAATCACAGCAGTGTTAAGATAAATCCCCTCCAAATTCAACCTCTCAGCAGCCAAGCCATTAGAGGCTGCCCCAGGACAGGTGGTAGAAACACTGAGCCGTGTGCCTGAGAGAGGGCCCGCGGCGACCATGGGACAGGTCACGGCGGGGCCACCAGGAGTTGAATTAGGGCCGGGAAGGCTGAGCCCCGGTCCGGCGCGACCAGGATCAACAGCTGACCTATCAGATGTATGGGGGGGAACGCATATAGAATCCCGGGTGGCCACGGGTACGTCGAGAAGGCATCCACTCCCAGAGGGGGGTTGTCCTTCCGACTGACTGAGAACCACAGGGGGCACTGGTAGGACTGATTGCTCGCAAACAGGTCCACCGTGGCCTCCCCGAATCAGTTCCAGATCAGTCTGACTATGTCTGGGTCCAAACCCCACTCGTCTGGGTGGGGACCTCCCCGTGACATCAAATCTGCACCCACATTCTCCTTGCCGAGAATGTGGAGAGCCCTCAGGCTGCGCAGATTGCGAGACGCCCATAGCCAGAGTCTGACCGCCGCCTGGTGGAGACGGGGGAGCGCACTCCTCCCTGTCTGTTGATATACGACGCTGACGCTGTGCTGTCTGTCCTGACCAGAACGTGCTCGGCCATCACATGAAGGCGGAGCCGTTTGAGGACTAGAAGCACTGCCTTCAATTCCAACACATTGATATGTAGGGTAGACAGAGCAGGCCAGCTGCCTCCTACCACGTTGGTCCGACATGTCCCCCCCAATCCTGTGAGGGAGGCGTCGGAGAAGACCGCCACATGCAACGTCCTGCTGCCCATGGGGACCCCATCGGTGAGGGTCCCCGGCCTCCTCCAGTGGTTGAGGTCCCCTATCACTGAAGTGGGGACTCTCAGGCACTTCCGCTTGCCTCTCACAGGGTCTATTTTCATACTGAAAAACCACCTCTGTATCCACCTCATAAAGAGAAGACCAAGCGGGACCACGGAGTGGGCAGATGCCATCATGCCGAGCAGGCGTATCACAAACCACGCCGTAACCATCCTGCCAGGACGGAACCCCCTGAGCACACGCCGAGCATGTGGCAGAGGGGCCTTCTGAAAATACAACATTCTCATAGACAAACCCAGGCATAGCAAGGACCTGGGTATCAGCCTCTGTCATGAGAAGTGACATGTCGGGCTGCTTACGCTTCCCCGCAGGAATAGTAACGCGGCCCAACGCCAGAGGGGGAATAGAGCCCTTATTTTCGTATCGTATACGAGGGGGTGAACAGAGAGCTTTGCTAGACACAGTGAGATGATGGCATCGGTCTACTCCCTGGGGGGAGCCGCGCACTTCAAATTCGCCTGAACCCACGGCCGCCCGGGTCTGTCGGAACCGTGAGGACCCATGTCTCTGTTTCATTATGCGCTCCAAGCGCCAGGGTGTCTCAGGCAGGGGTCGCAAGGCCACTGGTCGGGGGTCTCGCAGCAACCGCTGACGAGACAATACGCTCACCTCTGGCTGTGAGGTGTGGGGCGGCGTGGGGGCCTGGCTATAGGCCGTCGGCACCTCCGCTGACAAACCAAAAAGTCCATCCTCGGAGAAGGGGGCCCTGAGGAGGGGAATTCTCCTCTCCTCCAGGGGGGACTGCTCCAACCACAGATGTCTGTGCATAAATGTTGAAAGCGTCATCCCTTTCCCTGAGGCTATAGCTTGCAGCTGTGTTAAAACCCTGCGCGAGGGTCTTGGCGTCGTCCGGCCCCAAGACCCCACCGCCTGACACCATTTTCTACAAAAAGCAGGTAACTGAGGCTGAGCAATGTTAGTTGTTGCTGCTAGGTTTTATATTGCTTATCTAAGCTTATCTAAGCACGGCACGCCGGTCCTAAGCCCCCCCACCAGGCCGTCTACCTGTGTAAAAGGTAGATAAGCCTCGGTTAGGTCCTTAACACTAGACACATCTGTCCTTCAGCGATATAAGGGTTGCTCGGGTCCCCCCTGACACACGGGAGTGGAACCCCATTAGCTGCAGCGGCGAACGCCATGATACTGGGAAAAACACGTAATAGCATTGCTTGTTGTCTGCGGTCACCCGAGTACAAAGCCCACTGCGCTGCACACGTGCCACCCGGTTGCATGGGACAATGGGCGACAGTGACTGCGTCAACGCCGCATGTTGCCGTTGCCGGCCCTACCTGAACACAGTTCGGTTCGACTACCGCATGCCGTGTGGCGTTCTTCAGTCCTCTGCCAAGCTGGTGACGGGGATCTGAAGAAAGTCCAGCGTCGGGCACCCAGCGATACTCCACCTGGACACGCTGGGGAAGTCCTGGTGGTAGTCCGATGTTCTTTATCTTCTCTTTTCTCTTCATAACAATCCACTGTTTGATGGCGCATGTAGCTACCTTCACGCGTGAAAATAGCCAGGAAGGGCGTGGAGGTGACCACATCCTGTGTTTTAAGGAAACACTGACAATTGCTTTTGTGTAATTAGACACAGCCAGGTGTGGTGACAAGGCTTCACGTCCTATATACTGTAAGCAGACCAGGAGCTCGTCACTGTTGTCTCTCTCACCTGTGCTCTCACCATTTTTATCATTGCTCTTGCTCTTTTTTATTGTTATATCCTGAACCAAGGAGGCCGGTGCACCCAGCTCTCCACCTTTTTGTACATTTAGAATAGTAGTTGAATAAATATAGTTATTTTTGCTTAAAAACATGTCTGACTCCTTGTGTCCACCACGTTGCAACAAGCAAGGCCTAGGAGAAAACGAGCCATCTCTACTGGACTGTGGAGGCCTTAGGGAAAAACATCAAGGCTTGGTTGTGACACAGACGTTAGGGCGAACACACCCTGACAATGTGACTATACCTGTTGTGTGGTTGTACCTTTTACACAGAGCTGGGCTTCTGTCTCTCCCTCCTGTTCTTTTTTTCCCCAATTTTTTTTTTTAATACAGCACAAAATCAAGACAGTACAGATATGCAGATATACTTTACAACACGTTCTCTATTAACATCATGTCTGTACCGTATCATTAAGAGACAGCTGCTTGGGGAAGGGGTGTGGGGGAAACATAAAAAAACAGGTAAACCAGAATATACTACATATACTACTACTGTCCGTAAGTGTTGAAACAAGGACAGATTTAAGAAGTAAAAATAATAATAATGATGATATACGAGTGATATTAGTAGTTACAGTCCCTCCTGTTCTCCCTGGGGGAGAGTGAATCTCAAGCTGCAGTTATGGGCTTCGTGGTGATCTAGCTGATTGATTGATTGATTGATTGAATTTATTGGACAATCTAAAATCACATACAAACTGATACACAACGTGTACAGCCATCACATATAATTTAAAACCGTCGAGGATTGAAACACAATAGAACCTTACGATTTATTTCCAGCGTGGTCCTCAAACGGGGGGGGGGGGGGGGGGGACAAGATGACGAGTATGCACAAATGAGACATGCAAATAAAAATGTCAAGCATTATAAATTTGAATAAAAAAATGCAATAACACAAAGTCTACAGCACACCTGCATATATCTTTATCCTGAGTGAGTGACTAAGCCATTTCTTCAAATTTAGAGACACTGGCAGTTTATTCCACTCACAAGCTGCTGAGTACTGAAAGGTATTTTCCCCCATTGAGCTCTTGAATTTGCACAGTTTAATGTCGGTTAAACCGCCCCTCGTTGCATATGTGTGGGTATCGCTAAAGCACATAAAATAATTTGACAAGTATGAGGGGACCCTATTATTATCATTATTTTGTGGCTCTGAAGCCTACTACATTATTCTATTTCTATGGATTTTGGTCACTGCTCCATCTGTGTTAAGACAAGCTATCAATGCTTAAACTTACCCATATTGGGTTATATATCGTAATAGCTTACGCTCTGCTCGTAGTGGAACATATCCCATATCCAGTCTAATACTGAATACATTTCTTCACATGTACACACCCATCCGCCTGGCCACACTCCCATCCGCTGAGAGGCAGTTAAATCATTTTGTGTCCTGTACTGTGCAGGACAGTGATGCAACAGTAGCAGGACAGTGATGCAACAGTAGCAGGACAGTGGATCACAGTGATGTAGCAGGACAGTGGATCACAGTGATGTAGCAGGACAGTGATGTAGCATCACAGTGATGTAGCAGGACAGTGATGTAGCATCACAGTGATGTAGCAGGACAGTGATGTAGCATCACAGTGATGTAGCAGGACAGTGATGTAGCAGGACAGTGATGTAGCAGGACAGTGATGTAGCATCACAGTGATGTAGCAGGACAGTGATGTAGCAGGACAGTGATGTAGCAGGACAGTGATGTAGCATCACAGTGATGTAGCAGGACAGTGATGTAGCAGGACAGTGATGTAGCAGGACAGTGATGTAGCAGGACAGTGATGTAGCATCACAGTGATGTAGCAGGACAGTGATGTAGCAGGACAGTGATGTAGCATCACAGTGATGTAGCAGGACAGTGATGTAGCATCACAGTGATGTAGCATCACAGTGATGTAGCAGGACAGTGATGTAGCAGGACAGTGTTGTAGCAGGACAGTGATGTAGCATCACAGTGATGTAGCATCACAGTGATGTAGCAGGACAGTGATGTAGCAGGACAGTGATGTAGCAGAACAGTCATGTAGCAGGACAGTGATGTAGCATCACAGTGATGTAGCAGGACAGTGATGTAGCAGGACAGTGATGTAGCAGGACAGTGATGTAGCATCACAGTGATGTAGCAGGACAGTGATGTAGCAGGACAGTGATGTAGCATCACAGTGATGTAGCAGGACAGTGATGTAGCATCACAGTGATGTAGCAGGACAGTGATGTAGCATCACAGTGATGTAGCAGGACAGTGATGTAGCATCACAGTGATGTAGCAGGACAGTGATGTAGCAGGACAGTGATGTAGCAGGACAGTGATGTAGCATCACAGTGATGTAGCAGGACAGTGATGTAGCATCACAGTGATGTAGCAGGACAGTGATGTAGCAGGACAGTGATGTAGCAGGACAGTGATGTAGCAGGACAGTGATGTAGCAGGACAGTTAAAGGTGTATTCCACCCAAATGGTTAGCAGGACAGTGGAGGACAATGCATCACAGTGATGCAACAGTAGCAGGACAGGGGACAGTGGTAAAATGGCTGCAGGACAGTTAAAGGTGTATTCCACCCAAATAGTGTTAAAGGTTATAACCCAAATGTGTCTTCCCCGAATGATTTTAAAGGTGTATTCCACCCAAATTGTTTTAAAGGTTATAATACAGTAGCAGGACAGTGGATCACAGTGATGCAACAGTAGCAGGACAGTTAAAGGTGTATTCCACCCAAATTGTTTTAAAAAAGGTTATAATACAGTAGCAGGACAGTGGATCACAGTGATGCAACAGTAGCAGGACAGTTAAAGGTGTATTCCACCCAAATGGTTAGCAGGACAGCCCCATCACAATGTGCAGGAGGTGTGTACAGTAGCAGTACAGTAGGTGTACAGTAGCAGTAGCAGTACAGTAGGTGTACAGTAGCAGTACATTAGCAGTACAGTAGCAGTACAGTAGGTGTACATTAGCAGTACAGTGGCAGTACAGTGGCAGTACAGTAGGTGTGCAGTAGCAGTACAGTAGCAGTACAGTATATGTACAGTAGCAGTACAGTAGGTGTGCAGTAGCAGTACAGTAGCAGTACAGTATGTGTACAGTATCAGTACAGTAGGTGTACAGTATCAGTACAGTAGGTGTACAGTAGCAGTACAGTATGTGTACATTAGCAGTACAGTAGCAGTGCAGTAGGTGTACAGTAGCAGTACAGTAGGTGTACAGTATCAGTACAGTAGCAGTACAGTAGGTGTACATTAGCAGTACAGTAGGTGTACAGTAGCAGTACAGTAGCACTACAGTAGGTGTACAGTCACAGTACAGTAAGTGTACAGTAGCAGTGCAGTAGCAGTACAGTAGGTGTACATTAGCAGTACAGTAGGTGTACAGTAGCAGTACAGTAGCAGTACAGTAGGTGTGCAGTCACAGTATAGTAGGTGTACACTAGCAGTACAGTAGCAGTACAGTAGTTTTACAGTCACAGTACAGTAGGTGTACAGTAGCAGTACAGTAGCAGTACAGTCGGTGTACAGTAGCAGTACAGTAGCAGTACAGTAGGTGTACAGTCACAGTACAGTATGTGTACATTAGCAGTACAGTAGCAGTACGGTATGTGTACAGTAGCAGTACAGTAGTTGTACAGTCACAGTACAGTATGTGTACAGTATCAGTACAGTATGTGTACAGTCACAGTACAGTAGGTGTACATTAGCAGTACAGTATGTGTACATTAGCAGTACAGTAGCAGTACAGTATGTGTACAGTATCAGTACAATATGTGTACAGTAGCAGTACAGTAGCAGTGCAGTAGGTGTACAGTAGGTGTACATTAGCAGTACAGTAGCAGTACAGTATGTGTACAGTAGCAGTACATTAGCAGTACAGTGGGTGTACAGTAGCAGTGCAGTAGGTGTACAGTCGCAGTACAGTAGGTGTACATTAGCAGTACAGTAACAGTACAGTAGGTGTACAATAGCAGTACAGTAGTTGTACAGTCACAGTAAAGTAGGTGTACAGTCGCAGTACAGTATGTGTACAGTAGCAGTACAGTAGGTGTACAGTCGCAGTACAGTAGGTGTACAGTAGCAGTACAGTAGGTGTACAGTCACAGTACAGTAGGTGCACATTATCAGTACAGTATCAGTACAGTATGTGTACAGTATCAGTACAGTAGGTGTACAGTATAAGTACAGTAGCAGTACAGTAGGTGTACAGTATGTGTACATTAGCAGTACAGTAGCAGTACAGTAGGTGTACAGTAGCAGTGCATTAGCAGTACAGTAGGTGTACAGTAGCAGTGCATTAGCAGTACAGTAGGTGTACAGTAGCAGTACGGTAGCAGTACAGTAGGTGTACAGTAGCAGTGCATTAGCAGTACAGTAGGTGTACAGTAGCAGTACAGTAGGTGTACAGTAGCAGTACAGTAGCAGTACAGTAGGTGCACAGTAGCAGTACAGTAGCAGTACAGTATGTGTACAGTCGCAGGGCAGTTAAAGGTGTATTCCACCCAAATGGTTAGCAGTACAGTACATCACAGTGATTCAACAGTAGCAGGACAGTTAAAGGTGTATTCCACCCAAATGGTTAGCAGGACAGTGGATCACAGTGATGCAACAGTAGCAGGACAGTGGATCACAGTGATTCAACAGTAGCAGGACAGTTAAAGGTGTATTCCACACTCTCAGGACCCATACGAGGCTCCTCCCACTAAGACACTCTCAGGACCCTCGCTCCCATTGGCTGATTTGGGTCACGTGACCGTCACAGGGTCACGTGATCGTCCCACCCAATGGCTGAATTGGAGTATTGCACTGCGGGATTGATTGATTGATTGAAAACTTTATTAACAGATTGCAGAATGGGTACAGTACAGCTCAATACACACAATTGTTAAGGCGATGCAGACCAGAGAAAGACCTCAATGCAGTACTGTTACATTTGTGACCAGGCACGTGCACACATAGAGGCCATGGGGTGCTTGAGCACCTGCCTTTTTCAGCCTCATCCAAAAAGTGCCCTTTTTGAAAAAAATTCAATACATTTTTGTTTACCGTTATGCATATAGATTGCCCTTCCAACTGAAAAATGTCAGGATAGAATCAAAATATTATGTAAAGAGAGAGAGATGCCCCATATTCCATTGCAGTTTGCACAGCCTCCTCAGCGTGCCTCTCCGCGGACCTATATATTTTATGCATAGTGTGGGTGGTGATGATGATGATGATAGAAACCGCTGTGGCCCATACAGTTGAATGCTGGTATTACACTCATTGAGGGACACGAAGAAGTCAAGTCCGATTTGGGAATCTCAAATACAAATCGGGATTGGAATAAAAATTGCATTTATATTAAACAATACAGAATATACAGCACTTCTTGGGGTCTGTAGGGTAAGCACTTATTCCCTCCCCCCTGAACATTTATGGAGATGTATGGGCCTTTTAAGTCAGTGATAAAAGTGTCTTTCAAGGATAAGTGAGCTCCTGCACTGATTATTATAGTTCAATATTCAATATTTGATCACCAAAACCCCCCAAAAAGCATAAAAAGGGGCCCCCCGCCCGAAAAGGGCCCTTAAAAATCGGTTAATATATACACACAAGTGTAGTGCCCTTTTCAGCCTTTGAGCACTTGCCCCTCTAAAGTCCTGTGCACGTCCCTGTTTGTGACATACAGTAGATATATACAAGGGTGAGGCTTGGTCTCTCTGTGTTCTCTCTCTCTCTCTCTCTCTCTCTCTCTCTCTCTCTCTCTCTCTCTCTCTCTCTCTCTCTCTCTCTCTCTCTCTCTCTCTCTCTGTCTCTGTCTCTGTCTCTGTCTCTGTCTCTGTCTCTGTCTCTCTCTCTGTCTCTGTCTCTCTCTCTCCCACGGCTCCCACGGGCCGAATATTACCCCGATCCTTGCGAGATTAAATCCACGGGTACCTCTCGGTGTGCCGAAGCTTTTCCTAAATCACTTCCATCATCGAAAACGAGGGGAAAAGGTTGGCTCGCGACTCTGAAAATGTCGCATGATTTTAAAAACGCTGTATTAAGTGAGTCTATTATAGGCTCCATGCAAGCTTTTTACCGTGGGTACATCTGGGCGTCCCGCAAATTTTACCCATTCACATGTAGCCCCGAAAACGCTTAGAAAAGGAAAGTTGAAAGCGTGGAATAAACTCGCCGAAACGGTAAAGTGTCCCACGGGCGCGCCGTGATTCCGATCCGCGTGAAAATATTCACGGCCATAGAGGAGACCGTGGGACACCTTTTTGCAACAGAACAACATTTCCCCAAGGGGATCAATAAAGGAATATCTTATCTTATCTTATCTTAACATGTGTCTCGAAAATCGTGCGCCCAGCCTAGTGAATGAGAAAAGCCTGCCCCTAGTGGAGCAGGACAGTCCCTACACAATTACAACAGGACACAAAATGATTTAACTCCTACTGCATCCGCTCCTCTACATAAGCGGGGATGTGGCCATACTAACAGCTCCTTCCCGATTTTCACCACAGACAAGTGTCTGTATACACCACTTGAGTTTAGTCCCGAAATGGAGGAAAGGAGCTATGTGGACATTGTATCTTATTTCTTCTCTCTCTCGCCAATTTACGAGAAAAGCTAAGTCATAATGTCTGCACCTTCGGGGGGTTTGAACGCTCACAACGTCACCCTTCACCAGCGTTTCTCCATTGCCGCATTTGCCGTGCGTCGTGGGGCTGCTCTGACTCCATGGTCGTGGCAGTCAGATACGCCCGAGCGGCGCCCGGTGGTGAGTCTGCCTCTCCGAGGGGCCATTGAGCCGCCGTCTCCCGTGAGATGGCCTGGTTTCGGCCCTGGTTCCCCCGCCAGTGGACGGTCGGCCGACAGCTCCTCTGGTGCCTGGGGATTTGCAACGCAGGCTCTTCACCTCTGCTCGCTCCCGTCGTAGGGCGACGAGCTGCAGGGGCGAACAGCCTGGCTTTGGGGTTGTGCTCGAGCCGAACGAGAGTGCTCTTGCCCTGTCTCCGTTTCCAATGGAAACTGAGGATCACATGGAGGGGGCGAGAGCGCTCTTGTTTGATGCCCCAATGGATTCGTATCATTCTCCCCCTCGAGGTGTGGCAAGGAGTGTTGCGTCTCCTTGGGGTCCCTTCTTCTCCGGTGTTGGGTTAGAACCTCCGACCCTGAGACAAGATGCCCAGCTATCTGCCGGGTCGGATGGTGGCGCCCGACATGGCAGCCTCCCGTACGTGAGGGACACGAGTGACGTGGAGGGAGGTACGCAAGGGGAGTTGCTTGCCTTGTTCCCCGAGCTCATGGCGGCTGCCGCAGCCGCTAATGGCGTGGCGTTGTCACGCTACAGCGGCGTGCTGTAGGGGGGAAGGGCCTGCTCTTGGATGGGCCCTGTCCGATACGCTGGCGATGTGGGGGGTAGTGTCACTAGTTGGCCTCAGCACTTTTTCTGGGGGGTCCTGACCCTTCCTGGGGGTGGGTCCTCCTTCGCGTTCCGCAGCTACGGCCTTGCCACAGGGTTGGGTTCTTGACCTTGACCCTGTGATATTAGGGATTGTAACAGGTTTTTTTTCTTCCCGTTCGTTCCCTAGTGGCATGTGGGTTGCGCGCCTGTGTAGTCGTGGGTTCTTCTGTGGGAAGGTAAGTCCCACGATCTGCTTACCCTCTGCGTTTGAGTTGCTAAACCCTCTTCACACAGTCGGATCCGATTCCCTCCCGACCTCCACTAGGGGGGTCCGGGGGCTTGGGTCCTCTCCGGTTCTGATGGTTGTGGGGGGCCTCAGCGGGTACATTTGTCAGCTCTGTGTTCCACTACGAGCAGAGCGTAAGCTATTACGATATATAACATACGGTTATCCTATAACCATAGTTATATGAGTATAGCGAGTGCTCTGCTCTGACTCACTGAGGACCCCGTGTTCTTCGCCTTCGGTGGTGAAAGACTTGGGAAGGAGCTGTTAGTATGGCCACATCCCCGCTTATGTAGAGAAGCGGATGGGGGTGTGGCCAGGCGGATGGGTGTGTACATGTGAAGAAATGTATTCAGTATTAGACTGGCTATGGGATATGTTCCACTACGAGCAGAGCGCTCGCTGTACTCATATAACTATGGTTATAGGATAACCGTATGTTTTGCTCAGTTCTGCCTGCCGTGTCTCGTTGCCTGCACATTTAGGCCGGGAGCCAGGTCCACCCCTCAGGATGTTTTTTGCTACCTTTTTTTCACTATTATTTCCTGTTATCCCATACCTTGGGCCATAACCAGTTGATAATGACCACCCCCAACTCATCCCCGTTTGGCCTGAGGGGCCAAAAAACCCTGTCTGTCCGCCTTACAAATTGTCATCAAAAGTGATAATTTCCAAGTATTTTATTAAACATGTCACTGCCTCACATGGATATGAAAAACGTCCCACATTTATACGCTTCAATTTAAGTCCAAGATGACCTTTCTATCTAAATGATTACACCTGCCATGACCAAAATTATCCACTGTACCTCAAATCGAGAAAATAGAACATTAAAGCATTACCCTTATTTCTTCCCGGACACTTTGCATTGTGGGGTAGATTAGGAGGACTGAGTGACATCATCACCGGGGGCGACCATACTTACAGCTTACAGTCCCCCGACCATAGACATATATAAGGCTCGATGACTCACCTGTGCTGCTGGCCAATGGAGACCGATGTTGCCACATGGCGGCCATCTTGGAACAGGCAGCATGCCCACACATAACAATGTCTATGGTGCATGTACTATTGAAATAACCATAGCTTGCTAAATTTTCAACCGATTTCCAAACGGTTTGTTTTGTTATAAACATCAGAGATGTAGTTATCATACTACATAATGGACTTTCATATGTAATAAACCAAACCGCTTGTCGATGAACATTTAGCCCATTCACCATAAAACGTTCACCACAACCTCTGTGATTACTCTCAGCTGATTTTGGTGAATAAAGAGGTTGTAGTGGAAAATGTATGGTTACTACCATAAAATCATAATTACTATTAATCTACAATTCAGTGATATTGAAGTCATGTAAAGACACTATCCTCCCCTCGAGCTCTGTAAACACTGACGTTGACAGACCTCTGTGGGAAGGGTTGTGTTTGTCTTCACCAAACAATATTCAAGAAGTAGAATGTGTACAAAGCAGGTCAAGATAACATAACCCAGAATGTTGAAGCCAGGTCACCAGGATCTTGGTTCAGGATTAAGGGGGGATTCGTCAAAGCCTGGGATCTTTGTCCGATGATGTAAGATTGCATGATATGAGGGAGGACACACCTGTTTAAACTTCAGTCCAGCCTAGTCTACTTTCCTTAAAGAAGCTCCATTCTCCTTCAATGGTCAAGGTAAGTGTCTGTGCTGAATATTGTTTCAGCGGTAGCCGGTAGACTTTTGAAGGTGCAGTGGTGTACTCTGATATATTCTTCATTGTTCGTGGCACATCATGCATGTAGAATGAGGAGTTTCCATCTTGAATGAGAGCCCATTGGCTTGGAGAAGGAAGTTTATTCCGTTTGCTTTGTTGGTTTTTGTGAAAAAGCCATAGATTGTTGAGATGGAGTATGGCGTCAGAGTCAAGGGATAGGTTTTTGTGACTTGAGTTGTTGTGATTTGACGAAGATCTGAAAGATGAACCCACTTGTGGCCTTGTACTGGATCACTTTCTGGTTTGATGCCACAAGCTTCCTTTTAGGTATGGTAGATGACATTGTCTGTTCCTCTTGATAGGTTCAAAGAAAATTACTTTTTTTGTTTGAAGTCGATCACAGATGAACTCCTCTTTTTGAGTTTTGCCATTTTCAGGGCATTCAGCACATCATAGCGCACCTCTTCTGACATAGCTGCTCCTGAAGTCAAACTTGTCAAGGGCTGAGAAGTCTCAAGCTGAAATGGGTTGATAAAACACTGAAATGCTTCTACTGTTTGCTGGAGTGATTTCACGTCTGAAGGAAATCACTGGGTTTCATCTGGTTTTCATATGTGTATGTAAGGTAGATATTCAGTAATGGATCCCCTGTGTATGTGTTGAACTGTAAACTGTAAGAGACAGACAGACAGGGAGTGGGAAAGATAGAGAAGTCAGATAGAGAGAGGCATGGTCACCCGCACAGTCGCGGGAATGTAAACATTTAGTATGATAGGTTTGTATGGGCTGGCAGCCGTTGCTAGGGAAAAAACTTTATAGCTGTGAGTTCCGGTTTGAGTCAGACGTGGTGGCGACGGCGAGATGAATCACACCAATAGAGCTCCCAGCTCTCTGACGAGCGTTGGGAGGGGGAAGGGAAATGGCCACGAGGACAGAGCTAGCTACTGGCTAACAGAACCGATAGCTACAGGCTAACAGATTGGCCGCAACCACCAAGCGGGTGTCAGAGAGATTCATCTATTAATCTAGGTTCATTGGGGGCGGTCGGGTGGCGTAGCGGAGATTGCGCTCGTCACCAATGCAAGAGGCTGCGGCTCTGGTTCCCGGAGTCAGCATTGCCCTGCGGCTTGGGCCGGTCATCATACTAATTCGTTTGGCTGAGTTAGGGGGAGGGAAGTCGTGGGTGGTAATCTGGTGTTGTGGACAGCGACGCCTACAGGTCAGGTCTGGGTGCCTGCTCAGCGAAAGGCAGGAAATGGTGAAGGCAGCGTGACCTCCCACACGTTACACTTCACCAATGAGAGTCCTCGCTGCCAGGTGGAAAGAGAGCCACTGGCTGTCTCCACATGTGTCGGAGGAAGCATGTGGTGGACTTCAGGGTTCCCTTGTACCGACCAGTAGGAAGAACATGCGCACAACAACCAGGTAGGGGAGGGGGGGAATTGGCATAACGACTAAATTGGGATGGGGAGAAAAATAGAAAAATCAGGCAAAGAAAAAGAGGATACAAAAAAATCTAGGTTCATTGATTAGACCAGGGGTCGGCAACCCTAGGCACGCGTGCCTGCTTAGGCACGCGGGACCATTTCCATAGGCACGCGGGGGGGGGGGGCAGCATAAAAAAAAAAAAAAAAAATTATTATTATTATTATTATTTTATTTTTTTACTTCGCTTTGAAATATTATTGTGAAATGTTTTGCACTGTTGTCGCATATCTCTTGTTGAAATCCTCCCACAGGTTCTTTTTTGTAAGTCGACTGTTCTGCACACCCCTATATTATGACAGCAATCAGCTGTTCCCATGTGCTCCGCTGTAGCCGGCCTCCCGCCGGCCTCCCGCAGCAGTCGCGCCAGGTAACACACAGTGCTGAGGTTGCATTCTGTGCAGTGTCATGATCAACCCCCGCTAAGAAATCAAAGCAAATTCGCACATTCCAGCCCTCGTGGACAGACGATTACGGGTTTGTGGACCGTCAGAAGGACCGTGCTATGTGTTCTTTCTGTTTGGAAAATGTAGTTTGCCAAACATCATCTGTGAAACGCCATTTCGAGACTAAGCATAAAACAAGTTTCAAGGATCAGGCGGATAAGGCAGAATCCATTAAACGTGCCGTCGCCAGGTATGGGAAGCAAGCCAGCACCCTCAAAGTGTTCACAAGCGCTAAAAAACACGCAACTGAAGCAATTGCTATCGCATTGCTCATTGCATTGCAAAACGTGGAAAGCCATTCACCGATGGCGACGTATATAGGCTTTTATCTGTACCTCATATGTTTTGTTTGAAGGCTTGCCAAATAAAGAGACAATAAAAACAAGGATAAAAGATATCCCCACCATGTCAACGGAACGTTGCAATGGCTTTGCTGACGGTCTTCGGGTCAACATACCTCTGTGAGCAGATCTTTTCGCACATGAAGTACGTGCTCAACCCCTCCCGGAGTCGATTGACAACCGACCACTCCGAAGCATGTGTCCAGCTTAAAGTGACTAATTACACCCCCCAAATAACCGGAGCTCAGCCAGGCAAAACACTGACGCGACAGGTAGGCTGCTGTTTATTTTCCTGTACATCGGTTTGCATGTTAACTTGAACTTGAACGTGCATATGCAGGGCTCTACGCATAATAGATCATACGCACAATCGCGCATATATTATTATTATTATTATTACGCGGCATGTGTATGTGTAGGGGAGCTGTCCACTGTGCATGTGGTGCTGAACCCCTCTCTCTCTCTCTCTCTCTCTCTCTCTCTCTCTCTCTCTCTCTCTCTCGTGGAGCACAGTGTGCTTTGCGTGTGCACTGTGTGTGTGCCATCATGTTAACGTTAGCCTCAGTTAAACTTAAACCTTGCGACGCCTCGTTAGATGAAGCTGTGTTCTGAGGTGTTCTGAGCTTCTGAGCTGTGTCATGTGACAATAGTACACATATTTAATTGAAACCCTTTATTTGTTTATTATTTCAATTTAGCTGGAAATACATTGCTACATCATTCAGTAACATTTGCAGAGCCTTATAACAAAAACATTATTACGGTCACCATTGTGACCAGTGCTTAATCAACACATTTTATTATTTATTTTTCTATTATTTCATTGAACATTGCACATGTTAAAAGCCATTTTTCTTACTCAAAATGTGAGTATTACCAAGTCAACTTGTGTTCTTAAAACAATGACAATAAACATAGTTTTATTAGGTTGAAATAATGTGGTTGTGTACTTATTTTTCTGTTAACTTATTATGGATTGAAAACTGAGCACAGTAACTGAACTCAATATTTTTAAGTTTGGGTAACTTATTATTATTTATTTTTGTACAGTTCTCCATTAGGCCTGTAGGTGGAGCTATGGTGTGTGCTGTGTCCAAAAATGAATGGGCAAATGTGAGTGAAATGGTCGCACTGTATGCAGCTGTTTGTCTGCATTGCACCCCCCCCCCCCCTCCCCAACTCAGATTTAGGGTTGATACAACCATCATAATAATATTGTTAATAATAACAATAACAATAATGATGTAATAATGTAAGAATTATCATTAAAAAGACCTGATTATGAGAGAAAAAAAAATACGATGCATGGAATATTGTTGAGGCACACTAGTTACAACTATATTTCAAATAGGCACTCCATGTCAAAAAGGTTGCTGACCCCTGGATTAGACCATCAAAGACTTACATTTTTTTACGAGATGCTACGTTTATGAAAATAAACATCCTACTGAGAAAGAGATCACGTTTCCAGTACTAATTCTTCTGTTACGGATGCATCAACGGGGTGAGACAGTGTGACAGCCAGTAAGATTGCCATCAACAAACAAACAACAAACACAACGCAGAGACTTCCTGGAACGGCAGACACTGATATCTATCACGTCTCTTCTATTGTTTTGCAAAAGTTTATCAGATCCTGGATGTGTTTCCTCAATGTGTTCAAGAAATTATCCCAAGTATGTGAGGAATCTAGCATAGTTCTGCTGGTCTGAGCAGAAGAAGAGGTCTGGCATGTTGTTTAGGATGGCTTTGTATCCTTCATAGTCATTCATTTTGATTGCCTTATTCATTGACAGGACGAGCCAGGTGCAGTCCATGTATTCCATCTAAAACTGTACAGTTTCTCCCAGCTCCCCATTTCTCACTGCTTCTCTAAATGCATGATATTCTGCCATGTGGTGAGATACATCTTCTGATAAGAGCACTTCAGTGAGAGTAGATTCATTCAGAGTGAGATTTTCCAGAAATGCAGCCCATTCTGCAGAGAGTGGTTCATACGTTTCCAGATACTTGTCATCGAGGAGTCTCAAGAGCTTCCAGCATGGAAGCACTCTGGCAAGGTATCCAGGCATCTTGTCGTCTCTTTGGCACCTTGACTATAGCGTAGCATTGCAACCATTGTACACACATGTGTACACACACACACCATAATTTATATCCCACTTCTGCTCTCACTAGTCGCCCACTCCCACTAGCTAGCTACATTGGGCTGGCAGCTAACAATCTACAAACTAACTAGCTAATGTTATCACTCTAGAAGTAGAGTTGCTAATAATTATAATTTCTTAATAATTATAATTTCATAATTTTTCTCCCACTTCTACTCTCACTAGCTAGTCTGCCGCTCCTGCTCTCACTGGCTAGCTACATTGGGCTGAGTTGCCACCTTTCATATAGAAAAATACCAATCTCGTAATAGACTCAATCTCTTCCCACAGCCAGAAAAATAGATCAACTTACCCAAAATTGTCTTTGCTCAATAACTTCAGGTGGGATGTGACATGAAACAGGGTTAGGGCTTTGGTTGGTTGGTGTGTGTAACCGGGTCAGCACTGCTTTATGTTGCACTGTGATACCCTGTTCCACCAGGGGGCGTAACATTGTTAACTTTTCATGTAATTCACTTCAGATAGTATAGCAGTACATTACTTAAGTCTCAACTCTTGTTTAATATATTTTTTAGATATATTTGAGGTACAATGGAGAACTTTGGTCATATCAGGTGTAATCTTCTAGATGGAAAGGTAATCTTGGACTTAAATTGAAGCTTATAGATGTGGGACGTTTTTCATATCCATGTGAGGCAGCAACATGTATAATAAAATACTTGAAAATGATCACTTTTGATAACAATTTGTCAGGCGGACAGAAATTGTTTAGTCTTTTGGGGTATTCTGAGTGTGATATTTGACAATAGAAAGGTAGTAAGCCCCAGAGTATTATTCTGATACTTTCCCCTATGTGTCAGGATACACCATGCAAAGTTTCAGACTAATCTGACAATTTATGCAGTTGCAGTACCCTCATATTTGCAATTACATAATTTCGCCAGAAGCCTTCCCCAAAAATATGTTTTTTGACCCCTGAGGCCAAACGGGGCTGAGTTGGGGGTGGTCATTATCAACTTGTGATGACCCATGGTATGGGATAACAGGAAATAATAATGAAAAAAAGGTAGCAAAAAACATCCTGAGCGGTGGACCTGGCTCCCGGCCTAATTGGGTTCAAAACACAACCGTGACAGTTATATGGAGAGAAAATAATTATATTTGCATCAGTCTATAGCATTGGTCTTGTGTAGTGTTTGGTGAATTTACTGTATTGTATATTTGCACATTCTCTGTGTACCTCCATTTTGGTTGAAGACAGGTGAACTCACCTGCTGCATTTTTATAGTGCTTAAACCCGATTGGTGTGTCTACAATTAAGCAATCATGTGTTTAACCAATTGGCTCATATGTGTGGTAATTTTGTCATTCTGTGTCTAATGTAATGCAAGTGTGTTTAGTGTTTTGCAAATCACTGTGTGTATTGTTTTGCAAAAGGTGTGAGGCTGACATTGTGCTTATAGTGGTGCAAATCTGGGCCAATGTTTTGCTCCTTGTGTGTAAGGTTTTGATAATTGTGTAATACTTTTGATTTTAGTGTTTATGCAATTGGAGAAAACCTGTAATGTTAGAGCAGTTAAAACAGGCCTGTCAAATTGGACTGGAAGCACCAAATTAAGGGGAGACACTGCAGGTGAATAGGGTAAAAAAATGAACTAATAGATATCACAATGAAACTTCCCCAGTTGATTACTTATATTAAGACAAGACTTTTTTGTATTACAAGTTTTCTGAAATTGTATGTTTAAATATGCAAATGAGGCATGATCTACTTAAATATGCACTAATTTGCATATAATTCCAGGACAGAAATCTGAACATTGGATAAAGCCATTTTCAAAATTATAGTTTTATTTTGTTGACATATTAGAGCCAAAGGTTATTACAGAGGGGATTTTGGATATCTCTTTTTATCACTCCATAAATCAGAAAATACTCCATTCAGTCCATTTTTATGGTAAAATTCCATATTTCGCCATGTTTTTAGGAATACAATGTGATATAAATCAGGGTATGAATGCGATATCAACAAACCCTTCTGTAAATACCTTCAGAACATAGATATGAATAGAACTGGAAGGTTTGGTGTATGTGTACAGTGTGCTACTGAAGTGGAGATTTCTGGCTCAGAGTTCTGTATTGTAAAATGCCATACTTTTTTTTTTTAAACAGATATTTACAAACACAATACCTAATCAAACCATTAGTAATAGACAACCTAAACACATGCCTGATAACTGAATAATAATAATAATAATGATGTTATTGAACTGAACAGAACTACACACAGGCTACAAACAGTGTAGTACAGTGTAGTACTCCCTAATAGGCAAAAAATATTTGAATAGATATCACTATGAAACATTCCCAATTTGTTATGTACATATAAACTAAGAAAAAATATATTGCAAGTTTTCTGAAATGTATGTTTATATATGCAAATGAGGCACTTCCCCATTAAATATGTGCACATTTATGGATGCAATAAGGCAAAATTATGTAAAATAAACAACTAAATGTGTGTTATTGACGTTTTATTGTCACTAGTTTCATAGAAGACATGTTTAGGAAGCAAAATATAACAAAATCTCAAAATCAACAAAAAAAGTATATTTGACTATTCACCTGCAGTGTCTCGCCTTAAGGAGGGAGAAACTAACACGACACAAAAGTTAAATGCCGTTATTACCCAAGTATTTCAACCTGCGGAACAGGCTCCTCATCTCCTCACCTCATCTCCTCACCTCATGACATTGACATGACAGGGTTCAGATGTTCAGACGTTCATCATCGTGGGGAGAATGAACACCACTTCGGGAGCTCTATTGTAGTGTTCTGACTCTACTTCACAATCTTGACCCAAATAATTCACATAGGAACAAATACTTGGAATTACTAAAGATGTGGAAGAAATTCTTTCCATGGATTTTACTTTTAGCTGTATTTTCGTTAATGCCCTATTGGCTTTACCTCAGCTATGTTAACTGCTGTAAAACGAGATCACCATATGGATTTAAATGGACATGGAGTCAAACCAGGAATGTCTCCGCATCAACGGTAAAGAATTCGGACGAAACAAAGCTGGTGACAAACTTGCCCCCCTGCCCAGACACATCTCCTCATCTGCTGGGTCCGTTCACCGTGGAGTTCAACTCGCTGCGGACTCTCGACACTATCCGCACGGAGAACCCAGCTCTCCAGGAGGGAGGACTCTTCAAACCCCCAGACTGCATCGCCTCGCAGAAGGTGGCGGTCATCATCCCGTTCCGCAATCGCTCCGAGCACCTGCTGCACTGGCTCCACTACCTTCACCCCTTCCTCCAGCGCCAGCAACTCAACTACGGGGTCTACATAATCAACCAGCACGGAGAAGGGACATTCAACAAAGCCAAGCTGATGAACGCCGGTTATGTCGAAGCATTGAAAGAGTACAACTATGACTGCTTTGTCTTCAGCGACGTGGATCTGATTCCTATGGATGACCGTAACACCTACAGGTGTTTTAAGCAACCTCGTCACCTGGCCGTGGCTGTTGACAAGTTTGGCTTCAGGTTAGGCTATGCCACTCTCTTTGGTGGAGCCACATCACTGTCCAAAGAGCAGTTCTTGAAAATCAATGGCTTTTCCAATCAGTTCTGGGGTTGGGGAGGGGAAGACGATGCTATCCAGCTACGCTTCACCTACAGAGGAATGCATATTTCCAGGCCTAATGAGATCATTGGCAAATGCCGGATGATCAAGCATCAGCGGGACAGGAAGAATGAACTTAATCACAGGAGACATAATCTAATGTATAATACAAGACACACCATGGGCAAAGATGGAATCAACTCCCTCAAGTACACTGTTGTTAACATCAAGAAAGACAGGCTCTTCACTTTCATCACTGTTAATGTTATCATGTGATTCATGGAAAGAATCAAGTGTAGCACTCAACACTTTGATGAACATTGTTACTCAGCCCTTCCTGATGACTTGTCGTACAGAACTTGTAAGTCGCTTTGGATAAAAGTGTCAGCTAAATGACTAAATGTAAATCTAAATCAATTCTGCATAGCTGGTAAGTAATCAGTGGTGGAAGAAGTGCACAGATCCTTTAGTATAAGTATAAATAAAAAATGTAATAGATACTCTGGTAAAAGTCAAAGTCCTTTCCTTCTACTGTGTGTGTGTGTGTGTGTGTGTGTGTGTGTGTGTGTGTGTGTGTGTGTGTGTGTGTGTGTGTGTGTGTGTGTGTGTGTGTGTGTGTGTGTGCGCGTGCGTGCGTGCGTCTGTGTGTGTGTGTGTGTGTGTGTGTGTGTGTGCGCGTGTGCGTGTGTGTGTGTGTGCCTTTTTAAGTACCTCACCCTAACCACTAACCTGACCTATAACCATAGAAACTGCATGCCTAAACAATACCAAATTCATAAATTAACATAGCTAATTTACCTTGTAAATATATACAAATATATTGACTAAATATACTCGTTAGTCATTAATGGCTTAAAATGTTTCATAGCTTGCATTTTCACTAGCCCCCTATGTGTTTTTCTATACATTTTGTCCATATACTGTAGTTTCAAAACATCCTCTCATGCTCGTCAACAAATGCAATTCCAATTTTATAAGCATCTATAATCAATTCAGTATTACATATTTTCACAAAATAATAATTTACGAGTCTTAGCTTTACAGTAATATTAAAATTGTGCAATTGTGTGTGTATGTGGGTGTGCGTGTGTATGTGTGCATGCACAGGATTAGTTTCTGGTTATTGTGGACAAAAGCAGTTTGGAAAAAGCAGATTTACAGGGTCAGAAATGAGGGTTTGGGTTGAGGGGTAAGGTTAATGATTAAGGCTCTGGCCTTATAGTCAATCACAATACGTTTAATTCAAATTTAGTTACATGGCTCAGCTTTTTTAACTATATCCTGCCTGCCTAGTCTACCCTGACTATGACCCTATAAATCTGAAACGTATCTGAAACGTATTCATATCCCTTTGAAAATGGACATGTCAATTTCTCACATCAAATTTGTGCTCAACTTTGGAGTAATATCTATTGCCTTTACCAGTAAGCTACTGTATATGGTTGTTATCTACAGATGCAGCAAGGTCTCTAGTTGAATATGATACCAGTATCTTCACTCAAGCTTTAAGTAATATGCAATATTCTTATTGTGTTATTGTCTTATTGTGTTATATTATTGTGTCTTAAGTGTTATTTTAATGAATATTGTCTATTTAAATTATGAACATTCTGTTTGTATGGGGCTTGGGACAACTATGCCTAATGATAGCCATTCCAAACGCTTGCAAGCTGCTGCAACAGTTTTTGGGTTGATACCATTAGTTATTCAGATTTGGTGCGAAACTGAAAAATGTTGACCACTCAAGAATAATAATAAAAAAGAGGTCAAAAGTCCTTCCAAAATACCATATTATTAAGACCATATCCAAGACCTTGAAGAACACACAAAGCACTTCAGATTTACCACCTGTGTACCTGCACATCTTATTACAAAACCTGCACTTCTTGTTGCATACCACCACCGCTTGGTGCATCCCGGTACACATGTTATAGTTCTTTCAAGATATTGTGTTACCAGGCTACAGGCACGTGCACACATAGAGCCCAAAGGGTGCTCGAGCACCAGCCCTTTTGTGCCTCGTAAAAAAGTGCCCTTTTTATGCAAAGTTTCTTTTTACAATTATTTTATTTACAGTATATTAAAAAATACAGAATATACAGCACTTCCGGTTTAGCATCAGCATGTAACGGTCGCATTGGTCATAGCTCCTCACCCGTTTTTTTTTTTAATTTTTGCTGCAAAAACCACTTTTTACAACACTAATGTGTTTAAACCTCAACGTATATATTAACTGAGATCTTCAACTAACTATATCGACTGAAAGAATCAAGATGGGACCAAAGAAAGATACACGCGCAGCAGCCAAACTAGCTACAGAGGATCCGCCTGTGGATACGGGCTCCGTTCGGGAATTGGCTGGAGAGATCGAAAAAAGAAAAACAGCTGAAATTGCCACTTCTTCCATCATCCCCGCCACCTCATCCGATATAGAGTCTCTTGCTAAACTAATAAAGATCTTAACCGATAAGGTTGATAAGGCTGATACTAAGGCTGACGTTATCAAAGAATCTATCGAATCCAAAATCGAGGATTTAAAAGTAGCGGCTGCAGTACAAACCGAACGCATTAATGTAGCTGAAGCCACCTTGGTTGAACATACACTGAGATTCATTAGAGACGAAGGGGCTTTAAATGACGGCATCGTGGAACTAACGGTGAAGATGGATGAGGCCAACGGGAAACTAACGGATACGATAGTTGACAACAACGAGAAGCGAACAGCTAAGATACTCGAAATGGAACGTCACTCCCGTAGATTTAATATCCGTATAGTGGGACTGGATGAATCAGTTGACTGCAGAAACGACTCTTTCGCGACAGTGTCAGCTCAAATCCTAGGATCAGATATCCTCTCTACAACACCAATAGTGGATCAGCGCTACAGAATTGGCATCCGAGACGACAACAACAACAAAGCGAGAGTGATTATTGCTACACTGTAAACATTTTCACCGTAAAGTTACAATAGCTTACAGGCAATATTTTGCATGACTTTTACAGTAAAATTCACAATAATTTACTGTGAATGGCTTCACAGCAATGTGTTGTAATTTCACAGTAATGGTAGTACAATACATTGTTGTAATTTCACAACTTCTTACTGTAAGAAATTACTGTGATATCACATTATTTTGTTGTATATATATTACAGCAATGTATTGTGACTTCACAACATCATATTGTAAGAAATTACTGTGATATTACAATACCTTCTGGCAATGTGTTGCATGACTTTTACAGTAAGATTCACAATAATTTACTGTGCATGGCTTCACAGCAATGTGTTGTAATTTCACAGTAATGGTAGTACAATACATTGTTGTAATTTCACAACTTCTTACAGTAAGAAATTACTGTGATATCACATTATTTTGTTGTATATATATTACAACAATGTATTGTGACTTCACAACATCAAATTGTAAGACATTTACTGTAATATCACATTATTTTGTTGTATATATATTACAACAATGTATTGTGACTTCACAACATCAAATTGTAAGAAATTACTGTGATATCACATTATTTTGTTGTATATATATTACAACAATGTATTGTGTATTTACAATAGCCTACATGTATTTTTGTAGTCCAGCTCCAGTACACTTCCTGAAGGTCACACTTTGGTTTCCTGTCATGATTAATCACGTCATCCTATTGTATCTTGACATGAAACTATTGTATGAGCTTCCTCCAGAAGTATACTGGAGCTGGGGACTATAGAATTATGCATGTCTATCATTGTAAATTGACATATATTTTTCAATTATTTTGTTGGCAAGTCTTTTGCATTACTTTTCAGACTTGCCAACAAAATAATTGAATAATAATAATTATTATATTATATAATTATAAATAATTTGGCAAAATAACTGTCAATTTACAATGGTATGCATAACTGTATAGTCCCCAGCTCCAGTATACTTCTGGAGGAAGCTCATACAATAGTTTCCTGTCAAATACTATTGGATGACGTGATTAATCATGACAGAAAACCAAAGTGTGAGCTTCTGCCAGGAAGTATACTGCGCTGGACTTCAAAAATGCACGTAGGCTATTGTACATTAAAAACAGTCCAAACGCACAAATGAGGTAAGCCAGCATTTATTGTCAAAAGACAGAATTATTACAAATAATTATATACAAGAATTACACGAGGTAAGCCGGCATTTATTGTCAAAAGACAGAATTATTACAAATAATTATATACAAAGAATTATATTCGTATTCTTGAAATGGTAAATGGCTGTTTTCTTTTTTACAATTGTGCACATTTTACCCATAGGAAAATCCTGCTTGTTGTACAAGTATCGCAGAGAAAATTCAAAGGTACTCACAGTTGCACAAGAGTTTCGGACAGAGAAATGCAATGGTTTGAAAGCTCGGCGTTGCTAATAAACGTTTTAAATATTATTTTATAAACTGCTGGTCAACACTGCTCAAAATGGCTTTAGCTGACTGATGATGTACGACGAGCGTTTCGCCATGCTAGCCTTCGTCAAACTGGAATAAGAGATACGATTATCCGGGCATCACGAAAGAAGAGGGGAAATCTGCAATACAACGAGAAACCAGTGTACTTCTACGAGGATTTCTGCCGCGAGGTTGTAACCCTACGAGCCCGTTACAAGTCAGTGATGTCTCGTCTTTTTGAGAAGGGGTTCCCACCTACACTACGCTACCCTGCGATTATTTCCATCATGGATAAAAATGGAATAAGGGTAAAACTTTCCTCGCCTGAAGAAGCCGAGGAGTACATGAGGGACCCACTAAGCGGAGGAGGCTAAGTCTTATTCTTCTTTTTTATTTTTTTATTACTTCGTTATAACTTGGACACCAAAAACGGCATCAAACAAGCTTTGATGACATTGATTTAGAGATAGGTTAATATGTGACGCTAGATACTATATTACTGTAAAGGTTCGCTGTTTGGGCCCGCTAGATTTATGGGTTTTATGCAAGTCATGCTATGTTGTTGACATTTTAGAATACTCTGGACTCTTTCAACGCTCTGTGTCATAACAGAATATTCTGGAATAATATCACCCTATGGCACGCAGAAAGACCTGGAACATAAACAACAATTTGTGACTATACACAAGAATCATATCTGGAAGAACAACAACCTTTACAATGGAATACTGCCCACCCCTGTTTGGGGGACGAACTGCATACACGTATTAAAAACCTTCCTTTTCATCTAGGTGTTTAAGTTTGGCAAAGTTAGATTAATATTTAAACAAAGGTTCTAATTTGTTTGAGGTTTCTATAATTTAGTTCTATACATCTTTCTTATCCTTCGGTGTGTTTTAACTTATACATGTTAGTATAAGGTTTAAGTGAATATACTATGATATATGATATTTTTTATTTTGATTTTATTATTTTAACGGGAGAGTGGCTAAGCCACGGGTGACATTCTATTAAGGTAGAATTAAGAGTTTAAGATCCTATGGCAAATTGCTTAGGAAAGTTAAGGATACATGGCTCATTCTGGGCTGACTGGTTGTGTAAGGGAGGGGGGGATTATATGTTTGGGTTTATATGTATGTTTTTAGGCTCGGCTCTCAACAGGACCTCAATAATTGGATATATATATCTATTGTGAAGTTTTACTCCAGACGAATTATACACAAGAATACAACAACATGTTTAGATTATGGCTAGTTTGAATATAATGATTTGGAATACTGGGGGACTAAATAAACAAAACAAACGCAAAAGCGTGCTGTTATCCTTCCTGCTCTTTGGCGGAACCAGATTGTTGATGAGCTCTGGTTTCTGGTCTCCTCCTCTACTGCCTGTACCTGTGACTGTGTTAGCTATTCCAGTCTGAAATCCTGGCATGCTTTCTGCAACTCTGTTGGAGGTAGCTGCAGTGTCTCTGGTGTCTTATACGCAGTTAGTGGTTTAGGTAGCTTGCTCACAGACTTTGGGACAAATTCTCTGCAATATGGTGACCTGGACATCAGTGCAGCACTTTTTGGGGAGTTTAGGTGTAAAGCCTTGAAAAACTGACTATGTTTCTGATCCTTGCTTCACTCTTGGACACTGGACTGTGGGACTCTCAGGTGTTTGTTTCTCTATAAGACAGATATTGCACAGCTTTAAAGCAAAACTTGGAACATATTATTGCACAGGTATTTTGCATTCAGTACTGTACACCTCTGCTCACCTGTCCCTGCAATGGCATGATCTAGTTTTTGCTTTTTAGATTTTGCAGATGAAAAGTCTATCATCGCAACTGGAGCGGCAGGAATCTGAAAGCGCGAGAGGCATAGAGAATAGAAACGCTTTAAATGTACCCCTACTTATACAACGGCATGCAAATTTCTCGATTCTGATTGGCTGAAACAGTCATTTTACACGTCTTTATTGGCAACAATTCCACGCTGCTGGCCCAGGACCCGCCCACAACCGAACCACATCACATCACTCCGCCGGATCACAAGAAGGTGGACAATAATCTTTACAAATGGATATGTTGATAGCGACTAAACGACTAAATATCAAGCGATTCTGTCACAGCGAATGTCTTAGTCGTTTAAACAATGTTGGATGATGTAATTGATGGGTCTTGAATCATTCTGTAACAAAAGCGGATTGATTGATTGATTAATTTTCAATTTTATTTTCAATTTCTTTTTCCTTTCGACTGTCAGCGCTCGCTCTAGTCTCCACCCACCGCCACCCCCCCCCCCCCCCCCTCACACACACACACACACACACGCACGCACGCACACACACGCACGCACGCACGCACGCACACACACACACACACTCTGCCTGCAACGCGGGGGATAGTCAGAGAGCTGGGTGCTGCGCTGTTCTAAGTGAGCATGGCCTATTGAGTTGATTGATTGATTGATTGATTGCTAATTTTATTACTGTACGCTTGGTTTCCAACTGGTTAAGTTTAGGCCCTCTACAGTAGGTTTAAAAAAATAAATAAAAGAATAGGGCGAAGAAAACGTTTTTTTCCTATAGGGCAAAGAAAACTTTTTAATTTGTTTTACCTACTTTATATAGAAGCATCTAAGAATGAAGTTCTATGGAAAGTAGGTCTGCATTCCCTTAACAATTGTGTGTATTGAGCCGTACTGTATTGTACCCATTCTGCATCTGGTAATAAAATTTTCAATCAATCATTCCAATAATACACAGTTGGATGTGTTAGTTGGTTGGATGCACTTCAAGCTGCTTCCACATGAGGCAACTTCTCTCAATCATTCCAATAATACACAGTTGGATGTGTTAGTTTGGTTGGATGCACTTCAAGCTGCTTCCACATGGAGGCAACTTGTCTTTTTTGTAGTTGTAGGAACTACTTTTTCTGGCGGATGGTTTTTTCAATAAATCTTCGATTAATGTGTGTTTATTGTATAGAAATAAGGTTGGATGAATCTGGCAGTTGTATAAAAGCTTTACAAGTTCAAGTTTCTTTAATAGTTGTCATACAGAAGTACAGAATACTTTTGTACAAAATGCTTCTTACTGTTGCGCTCCAGAGACTGTGCATGACAAGATAAGTATGAAATAAAAACATAGTAAAAATTAGAAGTAAAAAAAAGAGGTCACAGTGTTCAGTTTAGACATATGTACAATGTTCGTAGACGTAGTTACCATACAATATACAATACTGTGCAGTGTACTAATATACAATACTATATAGTGCAAGGCATAAATGGACGAGGTGCAGTTTAGGTACAATTCACAGTAGGTGTACGAGTTGTAGTGCAAATCCTTTATCAATAAATATAAAGTGTAAGTGTGTTTGTGTGATCTAAAGTGTGGAGAGTGGGTGCTGCAGTGTGTTGTTTGTTTGAGTGAGTGTGTGCTTGTGGGTGTGTGTGCTGTGTGCATTTGATGGTTGTTGCATAGTGATTATTGTTCGTTTAGCGATTATTGTTCGTTTAGTCGTGATTTGCAGTCGTGATTTGTGAACAATAAACCATGCCTAGGGGGGTCTAACGACCACCCCTAGGCATGGTTTATTGTTTACAAACCACTCCTGCGCGTGATGTAATGCTTAAATACAGCTCACACTGAAACAAATGTAAATTACGTGCATTTGATTACCTTTTTGACATGTGATGGCATTAACCACTTGCACTTTTCCATAGTGCAGGACTCAGTCTCTCTCATTTTAACACCCACTTCAATGGCGAACGGATCATATTCAATATGTTTTGAGATTTTCTGATGATACCTAGTGAGTGTAGGCTCGTCCAACGCTTTTGCGTATTGACTTTCCATTGTTTTGAATCACTGTTCTTGACTTCCTGCCCCCCAGGTGAGTTTCGCGCATCATCAAAATCACTTGACTGCAAACAAGCTATTGTTGCTCCTACAGTATACTGTATGTTGGTGTAGACATGGTCCAATGTATTGTTGCTCCTACAGTATATGTTGGTGTAGACATGGTCCAATGTATTGTTGCTCCTACAGTATATGTTGGTGTAGACATGGTCCAATGTATTGTTGCTCCTACAGTATATGTTGGTGTAGACATGGTCCAATGTATTGTTGCTCCTACAGTATATGTTGGTGTAGACATGGTCCAATGTATTGTTGCTCCTACAGTATATGTTGGTGTAGACATGGTCCAATGTATGCATCAAAGAGAGCATTACGGATGTGGTGATGTTGTTTCTGACCAGAAAGACGACGCTGAACTCTGTCTGTCTTCTGTTTGCTGTGTCTTTCCTTTCTCTCTGCCATGTTTGTCCTCTCTCTGCTGTGTCTGTCCTCTCTGTCATGTCTGTCCGCTCTCTCTCTGCTGTGTCTGGCAGCGGTTTATTCTATAACAGGATACTGTAAACTAAGTAAACAGAACACACAGTAGTACTAGTAGTAGTACACACTGATTGCAATCTGCTTGCATAAAAACATTATATAAAATCACATTCTGAGGTCAGTGTTAAAGTGCCACATGGAATAGGTCTGGTTAGTGGTTAGAGTTAGAGGTGGTCTAGGTCTGGTTAGGGTATCTTAGGGGTAGTTAAGCATTCATTATAATTTATTATTATTATTTAGATAGATGGATGTAAAAGGCTAGACCAACTCTTAACCCCTATCCGGACCTAGACCACCTCTAAGTCACAACCCTAACTTAGGGGTTAAAGTTAGAGGTGGTCTAGGTCTGGTTAGGGGTTAGAGTTAGAGGTGGTCTAGGTCTGGTTATACTGATCCGATACCAGTGCATATATAAAAAAAAATATATATATATATATATATATTATATAAATTATAAAACTTTTTTTTCTTTTCTTTTTTACAGCTACTGTTTATACTGTTTTTTTTAGTAATAACTAGAAAGTAATGGTATTTATTCAACAACAGGTGATTGTATAGATTAGTATTATTATCATTAATTGACAACTAAGCTCAATGAGTTCACCCACGGAATGGTTGTTGGTACATTGGTTCCGCACAGACGTTACACATTGTTGCGCACTTCCTATCCAGGCTGCTCCGTTTAGGTCAGCTAGTAGCAGAGGCTCTGTTGTGATTTTAAATGCAAAATAAATATTCAACATTCTCTTTTGAGACTCCGCCTCAGACTCTTATCATTTGGCACTAAAAGCTAAACATTGTCACCGGCATGGCTGCCCGCAACATGTCATTAATTGTGTGCAAGAGGTCGATCAGTTAGCCACATTAGCGTGAGCTAGGTTAGCCACTAGTTAACGCGAGCTAGAAATACAAACAATGTAACGTTACTGGTGAAAAAGTGATTTACCTTGGAATACTCCTTTGCCAACTTGCTGTACTTTGCTTGCAGGTCTGCAGCTGGATTATGAATAGTCCCAACTTTAGCCAAGGTAACGTTAAGCTAAAACTAGCTTTTCAAATAGCTCTTCAGCTAATGCTAATAACAGAGCTCCCCGTCACACTGCTCTGTCGGGACGATGGTATTAAGAAAAGTTATAATTATTTTGTCTCGTCTTGTTTTAGTCAACAATATAATAATATTAATAATAATGTAGGACCTGTTGCAGAGGTCTTTATTCGGCATGCAACGACACTCAATGTTTTTTAGCGGTACACACAGCGGTTAGTTTAGCACACACACACCGGAACACACACGCATGCATTGTCTCTTTAGGATCGCCGATGCGATTCATCTCTGCGATTAACCCATCCCGTCGTCCTTCCCCCCCAAGGGCAGCCGGGAGCAGATAGGCATCAACGTGAGCCGCGCCAGGGGACCAATCCAAGTGCTCCTGTCCGTCTTCGTCAAGGACGCCACAGCGTTAGCGATCTGTTGTTGTGCATGTTTTTCCATTGGGTTTATCTCATCGGGGGGGAAACCCTTGCGAGCACGGGGAGAACATGCAAACTCCACACAGAAAGGCCTGGGAGATACCCCACCTGCGTACCTGGCATCATGGAAACCTGGTCCCCAAGCGGGAATCGAACCCTGGACTTTCTTGCTGTGAGGCGACAGTGTTAACCACTACACCACCGTGCCGCCTATATCAACATAGATTTCGTCCTGGTTTTTGTAAATTACATTTTTGTGTCCTCAGTTGTGGTCAACGATATTTAATAAACTATTTAGTCTCGTTAGCGTGGCATGGTCTTCAATAACGTGACGTCACGTCTCGTTGTTGTCATGAAAAAAACCTTCGTTGACGAACATCTTTCGTCATCAATTTAGTCAACAAAATTAACACTGCATATAATCCTTCTATATACCTACTGATACACCTGCATATAATACTTCTATATACCTACTGATACACCTGCATATAATACTTTTATATACCTACTGATACACCTGCATATAATCCTTACCTACTGATACACCTGCATATAATACTTACCTACTGATACACCTGCATGTAACCCATATAACTCTGTATGATATCATGTACAATAATGCTATACCGTAAATCCTCAAATATAGGACAGGTCTTCTATTTACCTCAGCTGCAAAGAGCACCAGGCCTTTATTAGAGAGAGGCTTATATAAGAGGCAGGCCTTAATTTCTAAAAATGACACTCATGGACATAATCCCTTCATTTTCAGACTTTTATTGCATTATTATTATTATTATTATTATTATTATTATTATTATTATTATTATTATTATTATTATTATTATTATTATTATTATTATTATTATTATTATTATTATTATTATTATTATTATTATTATTATTATTATTATTATTATTATTTTTTTTTTTTATTTTTTTTTTTTTTTTTGGCTTTGGGTTTTGCGGGCGGCCACTCCCCAGTAGGTTAGTACTAGTTTGGTATAGAGTGGTCGGCGGCTGGGGGGGTGCACGGTCCTCATCCATTGCTTGGCTTCCTACTGGGTCTAGAGGCAGAAAAGAGAACCATTATGGGCTCAAGGGACCACTCCAGTTTCCAGATTTGTTTGTGCTGATGTTCACCCGTACCCCTGAGGAGGTATGAGGGGTCACGTCGTCATCTAGTTTTTAACCTGATGTGCATCCATACCCCTGAGGAGGTAGAGGGGGGCACAGTTATTTTAATAATTCATCTCTTTGTAATGTAAGTGTTTCACATGATGTGCTTTCATACCCCTGAGGAGGTAGAGAATTTAAGTCGTCACATGATGTGCCTTCAAACCCCTGTGGAGGTAGAGAATTTTATTCATTATTTGGTCCATTCTTTTGAAGCGGGATGGCGCCCTCTATAGGTGGTTTTTTGGTATTTATTTTTTATTTTTTAATAATTCATTTTTTTGTAATATAGGTGTTTTCACATGGTGTGCTTTCATACCCCTGAGGAGGTAGAGATTCTAAGTCGTCACATGATGTGTCTTCATACCCCTGAGGAGGTAGAGAGTCTAGGTTATTTATACCTAGATAGATAGGTAAATAGTTAGTTAAGGTCGGTTGTTTGTAGTTACATTGTTTTTGAATGGTTTCTGCTTTTCTACTCCTGTGGACCAGTTACGAGGAAGTTACACTCTAGACCAGGCTTAGGCTTAGGTTCTGGCTTTGGGTTTTGCGGGCGGCCACTCCCCAGTAGGTTAGTACTAGTTTGGTATAGAGTGGTCGGCGGCTGGGGGGTGCACGGTCCTCATCCATTGCTTGGCTTCCTACTGGGTCTAGAGGCAGAAAAGAGAACCATTATGGGCTCAAGGGACCACTCCAGTTTCCAGATTTGTTTGTGCTGATGTTCACCCGTACCCCTGAGGAGGTATGAGGGGTCACGTCGTCATCTAGTTTTTAACCTGATGTGCATCCATACCCCTGAGGAGGTAGAGGGGGGCACAATTATTTTAATAATTCATCTCTTTGTAATATAAGTGTTTCACATGATGTGCTTTCATACCCCTGAGGAGGTAGAGAATTTAAGTCGTCACATGATGTGCCTTCAAACCCCTGTGGAGGTAGAGAATTTTATTCATTATTTGGTCCATTCTTTTGAAGCGGGATGGCGCCCTCTATAGGTGGTTTTTGGTATTCATTTTTTATTTTTTAATAATTCATTTTTTTGTAATATAGGTGTTTTCACATGGTGTGCTTTCATACCCCTGAGGAGGTAGAGATTCTAAGTCGTCACATGATGTGTCTTCATACCCCTGAGGAGGTAGAGAGTCTAGGTTATTTATACTTAGATAGATAGGTAAATAGTTAGTTAAGGTCGGTTGTTTGTAGTTACATTGTTTTTGAATGGTTTCTGCTTTTCTACTCCTGTGGACCAGTTACGAGGAAGTTACACTCTAGACCAGGCTTAGGCTTAGGTTCGGGCTTTGGATTTTGCGGGCGGCCACTCCCCAGTAGGTTAGTACTAGTTTGGTATAGAGTGGTCGGCGGCTGGGGGGGTGCACGGTCCTCATCCATTGCTTGGCTTCCTACTGGGTCTAGAGGCAGAAAAGAGAACCATTATGGGCTCAAGGGACCACTCCAGTTTCCAGATTTGTTTGTGCTGATGTTCACCCGTTCCCCTGAGGAGGTATGAGGGGTCACGTCGTAATCTAGTTTTTAACCTGATGTGCATCCATACCCCTGAGGAGGTAGAAGAGGGCACAATTATTTTAATAATTCATCTCTTTGTAATATAAGTGCTTCACATGATGTGCTTTCATACCCCTGAGGAGGTAGAGAATCTAAGTCGTCACATGATGTGCCTTCAAACCCCTGTGGAGGTAGAGAATTTTGTTCATTATTTGGTCCATTTTTTTGAAGCGGGATGGCGCCCTCTATAGGTGGTTTTTGGTATTCATTTTTTTATTTTTTAATAATACATTTTTTTTGTAATATAGGTGTTTTCACATGGTGTGCTTTCATACCCCTGAGGAGGTAGAGATTCTAAGTCGTCACATGATGTGTCTTTATACCCCTGAGGAGGTAGAGAGTCTAGGTTATTTATACTTAGATAGATAGGTAAATAGTTAGTTAAGGTCGGTTGTTTGTAGTTACATTGTTTTTGAATGGTTTCTGCTTTTCTACTCCTGTGGACCAGTTATGAGGAAGTTACACTCTAGACCAGGCTTAGGCTTAGGTTCTGGCTTTGGGTTTTGCGGGCGGTCACTCCCCAGTAGGTTAGTACTAGTTTGGTATAGAGTGGTCGGCGGCTGGGGGGGTGCACGGTCCTCATCCATTGCTTGGCTTCCTACTGGGTCTAGAGGCAGAAAAGAGAACCATTATGGGCTCAAGGGACCACTCCAGTTTCCAGATTTGTTTGTGCTGATGTTCACCCGTACCCCTGAGGAGGTATGAGGGGTCACGTCGTAATCTAGTTTTTAACCTGATGTGCATCCATACCCCTGAGGAGGTAGAGGGGGGCACAATTATTTTAATAATTCATCTTTTTGTAATATAAGTGTTTCACATGATGTGCTTTCCTACCCCTGAGGAGGTAGAGAATCTAAGTCGTCACATGATGTGCCTTCAAACCCCTGTGGAGGTAGAGAATTTTATTCATTATTTGGTCCATTCTTTTGAAGTGGGATGGCGCCCTCTATAGGTGGTTTTTGGTATTCATTTTTTAATTTTTTATAATAAATTTTTTTGTAATATAGGTGTTTTCACATGATGTGCTTTCATACCCCTGAGGAGGTAGATAATCTAAGTCGTCACATGATGTGTCTTCATACCCCTGAGGAGGTAGAGAATTTTTATTTCAAATTTCAATTTCCAAATTGTAAATTCCAAATTTCAATTTTTCAAATTTCAATTTCCAATTTTCAATGTTTCAAATTTCAAATTTCAACTTCCAGATTTCAAATTTCAATTTTTTCTTTTTTTCTTTTTTTTCCTTTTTCTTTTTGTTTTTCTTTTTGTTTTCAATTTTCATATGATGTGCTTTCATACCCCTGAGGAGGTAGATAATCTAAGTTGTCACATGATGTATGTCTTCATACCCCTGAGGAGGTAGACAATTTAATTTTTAATTTCAAATTTCAATTTCCAGATTTCAAATTTCAAATTTTAATTTTTTTATTTTCAAATTTTTCAAATTCCAATTTTTCCATTTTTAATTTGGTGGTGGTTCTATTCTGGGTTCCGGATTTGTTCTGTGTTCTTTTTTTTGTGGAGGTGGAAATTTGGATGTGACTAGAAGGTCCTTAAGGGTTTTGTTCCTTCTGTATGCTGAGATGATTTTGCAGTCCTTTAACGGTTGTGCCTGGGTGAAATTTTTCTTCAGTAGGGTGTTTATGTCTGTGGTGTATTGCGAGTAGGTTGTTATTAGGGGTAGGAGTGAAGGTTGTAGTGTTGTTGTGTCCTGTGGTGTTTTTCTTTTGAGGTAATTCTGTTTTGCATGTTTTAGTTCCTGTCTTGTGTATCCTCTGGTTCTGAGGGCTGCGCATAGGGTTTTGCACGCCTCCTCCCTGTCTGTGTCCTGGCTGCAGATTCTGTGGAATCTTAGGAATTGGGCTTTGAGGAGTCCCTTGAAAGTGTGTTTTGGGTGGAAGCTATTTCTGTGTAATAGGGCGTGGGTGTCTGTGGGTTTGAAGAACACCTTGGTTTCTAGAATCCCGGTATTTTCGAAGTTGGTTCCCTTGTACGTTATTGTGTCCAGGAATTCCACTTCGGTTTTATGTGTGATGTACTTAACTGTTATGGAGTCGTGGTGTTGGTTCATCTTGTCTATGAATTTTTGGAATTGGGGGAGGCCGTGTGGCCAGGTGCCCCAGATATCGTCGAGGTATCTGAAGTATTTGGTTGGTAGGTATGGGCATTTTGGAAAGAGGGTTTCTTCCCATTCTGCCATATAGATGTCGGCATAGGCTGGTGCGAATTTTTTGCCCATTGCTGTGCCCTTTGTTTGTAGGTACCACTTGTCGTCAAACATAAAGTCGTTCCTGGTTAGGCTTAGTTCTAGGAGTGTTAGGAGTGCTGAGTCTGGTCTTTTTCTGTCCGGGTGTTTCTTAAAGCAGTTTTGTATTGCTTCCAAGCCTTGTTTTGTGTTGATGTTAGTGTATAAGCTGTCTACGTCAATTGTGAATAGAAAAGAGGGTTCCGTCGTTCTGGTGTTTTTGATTTTTTGGATGAAGTCTCCCGTGTCCTTGATGTAGCTCTCGTGTTGGTTGGAGAGTGGGTTCAAGAAGTAGTCTATGTATTCGGCTACTGCGTAGCTCTCGCTGTCGCAGTCCGAGATGATGGGTCTACCCGCTGGTATTTCGAAGGGGAAGGCCCATTTGTCCGGGGTTTTGTGGATCTTGGGGAGTAAGTAGAACGTTCTCGGCTTAGGGTTGAGTGGTCCCTGTAGGTAGTCCCTTTGTTTTTCGTTGATGTAGTTTCTGTGTGCTAAGTGGTCCAGGACGTGTTTTATTTCCCTGCTGGTTTCCTCGAAGATGGGGGTTTCTAGGGGTTGGTAGTATGTTGTGTCGTTGAGCTGTCTGAGGGCTTCCTTCCTGTATTGTTCCTTGTTGAGTATCACAATTGCGCTACCCTTGTCCGCTGGTTTAATGACTATGTCCTGGTTGTTGGCTAGTTGTGTTAATGCGTTCTCTTCCGCTGTGGATAGGTTTGGTTTGGTCGTGTTCGAGTGTGTCCGTGTTATTTTGTTAATTGATTCCAAGTTATTTCGGATTAGGTCGTGGGTGGCTGCGTTAATTTGGTCATCTCGGGGTGTCCAGTCTGATGTGTGTACGAACGGTAGTTTGGTGTTCTTTGTTTTGTTCATGTCCGCGAAGAAGGTTCTTAGTTTTATTTGTCTGTGGTGCTGTGTTATGTCGTGTCTTAGTTTTTTTACCTTGCCCTTGTCTGTTCCCTTTGAGGGCACGAAGGAGAGACCTTTCATGAGGGCGTTGATTTGGTCTGTGGTGGGGTGGAAATCTGGTGCTAAGTTAATTATTAGCTTTTTCCAGTTTGTGGGGGCGTCTTTTTGTCTTTTTGTCAAATTTAGGTGTTTGTTCCAATTTCTCCAAATGGCTTTGCCCGTATCTTTTGTCCATTGGATTTGATCTTTTTCTGTTTTGAACAGTTCCCGTTCCAATTTGGGTACTGCGTATCCTGTTTGGGTGATTTGTTCATTCAGATTGTTTATGTTAATCAATGTTTGGCGTGGTAGTCGGCTGTTTGTGTTGATTAGTGGTATGTGTATCTTGGCGGCCGGGAAAGTGTTTTTTGCTGTTAAGCAGAGTTGTTGTAGGAGTCTGTGTGATAGTGTGGAAGGTTTTGTTTTCCTGTCGTTTAGGCCGACGGATAGTATTACGTGTTTAACTATGTCTGTTGTGGCTGTTTGGTGTTTAAGGATGCGTATGGCGTCCTTAATTTTTGCGTTCTGGTAGCTGTCTATTTGTATTTGGTTGTCATTGATGGGCGGTAGTAGAGACGTGTTTGTGTCCCCTAGAATAAGGATTTCGCGGCTTACCACCAGAGGGGTCCTTTTGTCCCTCATTTCTGTGTAGTCATGTTTTGTAGTCTGGCTTTGTTCCTCTTCGTTCTGTTGGTTTGTTCTCATTCCTTTGTTTGAGGATGTGTCGTGTTTTGGTTTATACCCTGGTTTTCCGATCTTTTTCTTAAATGGGTTCATGGTGCAGGTATGGTGCTTCTTATCTTCAAGTAGGGGGTGGTTTCTTTTCTCCTTGCGTCTTGATGATGGCTTGTTTTCCCTTTTTTTTGTGCGTTTAGAAGGTATTTCAGTTCGGGTTTCTTAAGTTTTATTCAGCTTTTCCGTTCGTTTGTGTCAGGGGGACCTTAGGGTGTTTGTTCCTATTTGTTGTGGGACCTGACTCAAAGGATTGGAGTTTGTTGCTGTGAAGCCCCTTTTTTTTGAATATACCAATCTTTTTTTCTGTTTTTCGGGTCCCTATTTTTTTGAAAAAGAGGAGAAGAAGAGAGGGGGGGGGAAAAAGAAGAGAGGAGAGGTATGTTGTACGTTATTGGGTGGAGATGGTGGTTGGTAGGAGTATGTATCTCCCTGAGTTCAAATTTTGAATTTTTTAAGGATGGTGTCCCTTGGTTGGGTTGTTCCGGAAGGTTGCTTTTGGATTGATGATGTCATGGTGATGTCATAATAGATTCTTCTAGAATTGCTCCTAGTTTGGCTGTGTCCGGATGTGAGATGACCGGGTGTTTTAGATTTGTTTCCCCGTCTATCGGATGGCCTGTGTGAGTTAGAGTTCCTGGTTTTCCCCCATCCCTTGTGTCGCCTGGCCTGGAGAGAGTTTGTGTCTTTTTGGTATGTAGTTCTTAGCTATTTGTTTAAACTTAGAAATTCCAGGTTTTTAGAACAGGGAGTACAATAACAGGGTATGGATGTGGTCAGTAGTTCCAGATGGTTTGTTTTAGTACATATTTCAGTTCTAAAACCATCTTTCGTGGATTGACATCATTCCTTTCTCCTCACCTCATCTCCTCACCTCATGACATTGACATGACAGGGTTCAGATGTTCAGACGTTCATCATCGTGGGGAGAATGAACACCACTTCGGGAGCTCTATTGTAGTGTTCTGACTCTACTTCACAATCTTGACCCAAATAATTCACATAGGAACAAATACTTGGAATTACTAAAGATGTGGAAGAAATTCTTTCCATGGATTTTACTTTTAGCTGTATTTTCGTTAATGCCCTATTGGCTTTACCTCAGCTATGTTAACTGCTGTAAAACGAGATCACCATATGGATTTAAATGGACATGGAGTCAAACCAGGAATGTCTCCGCATCAACGGTAAAGAATTCGGACGAAACAAAGCTGGTGACAAACTTGCCCCCCTGCCCAGACACATCTCCTCATCTGCTGGGTCCGTTCACCGTGGAGTTCAACTCGCTGCGGACTCTCGACACTATCCGCACGGAGAACCCAGCTCTCCAGGAGGGAGGACTCTTCAAACCCCCAGACTGCATCGCCTCGCAGAAGGTGGCGGTCATCATCCCGTTCCGCAATCGCTCCGAGCACCTGCTGCACTGGCTCCACTACCTTCACCCCTTCCTCCAGCGCCAGCAACTCAACTACGGGGTCTACATAATCAACCAGCACGGAGAAGGGACATTCAACAAAGCCAAGCTGATGAACGCCGGTTATGTCGAAGCATTGAAAGAGTACAACTATGACTGCTTTGTCTTCAGCGACGTGGATCTGATTCCTATGGATGACCGTAACACCTACAGGTGTTTTAAGCAACCTCGTCACCTGGCCGTGGCTGTTGACAAGTTTGGCTTCAGGTTAGGCTATGCCACTCTCTTTGGTGGAGCCACATCACTGTCCAAAGAGCAGTTCTTGAAAATCAATGGCTTTTCCAATCAGTTCTGGGGTTGGGGAGGGGAAGACGATGCTATCCAGCTACGCTTCACCTACAGAGGAATGCATATTTCCAGGCCTAATGAGATCATTGGCAAATGCCGGATGATCAAGCATCAGCGGGACAGGAAGAATGAACTTAATCACAGGAGACATAATCTAATGTATAATACAAGACACACCATGGGCAAAGATGGAATCAACTCCCTCAAGTACACTGTTGTTAACATCAAGAAAGACAGGCTCTTCACTTTCATCACTGTTAATGTTATCATGTGATTCATGGAAAGAATCAAGTGTAGCACTCAACACTTTGATGAACATTGTTACTCAGCCCTTCCTGATGACTTGTCGTACAGAACTTGTAAGTCGCTTTGGATAAAAGTGTCAGCTAAATGACTAAATGTAAATCTAAATCAATTCTGCATAGCTGGTAAGTAATCAGTGGTGGAAGAAGTGCACAGATCCTTTAGTATAAGTATAAATAAAAAATGTAATAGATACTCTGGTAAAAGTCAAAGTCCTTTCCTTCTACTGTGTGTGTGTGTGTGTGTGTGTGTGTGTGTGTGTGTGTGTGTGTGTGTGTGTGTGTGTGTGTGTGTGTGTGTGTGTGTGTGTGTGTGTGCGCGTGCGTGCGTGCGTCTGTGTGTGTGTGTGTGTGTGTGTGTGTGTGTGCGCGTGTGCGTGTGTGTGTGTGTGCCTTTTTAAGTACCTCACCCTAACCACTAACCTGACCTATAACCATAGAAACTGCATGCCTAAACAATACCAAATTCATAAATTAACATAGCTAATTTACCTTGTAAATATATACAAATATATTGACTAAATATACTCGTTAGTCATTAATGGCTTAAAATGTTTCATAGCTTGCATTTTCACTAGCCCCCTATGTGTTTTTCTATACATTTTGTCCATATACTGTAGTTTCAAAACATCCTCTCATGCTCGTCAACAAATGCAATTCCAATTTTATAAGCATCTATAATCAATTCAGTATTACATATTTTCACAAAATAATAATTTACGAGTCTTAGCTTTACAGTAATATTAAAATTGTGCAATTGTGTGTGTATGTGGGTGTGCGTGTGTATGTGTGCATGCACAGGATTAGTTTCTGGTTATTGTGGACAAAAGCAGTTTGGAAAAAGCAGATTTACAGGGTCAGAAATGAGGGTTTGGGTTGAGGGGTAAGGTTAATGATTAAGGCTCTGGCCTTATAGTCAATCACAATACGTTTAATTCAAATTTAGTTACATGGCTCAGCTTTTTTAACTATATCCTGCCTGCCTAGTCTACCCTGACTATGACCCTATAAATCTGAAACGTATCTGAAACGTATTCATATCCCTTTGAAAATGGACATGTCAATTTCTCACATCAAATTTGTGCTCAACTTTGGAGTAATATCTATTGCCTTTACCAGTAAGCTACTGTATATGGTTGTTATCTACAGATGCAGCAAGGTCTCTAGTTGAATATGATACCAGTATCTTCACTCAAGCTTTAAGTAATATGCAATATTCTTATTGTGTTATTGTCTTATTGTGTTATATTATTGTGTCTTAAGTGTTATTTTAATGAATATTGTCTATTTAAATTATGAACATTCTGTTTGTATGGGGCTTGGGACAACTATGCCTAATGATAGCCATTCCAAACGCTTGCAAGCTGCTGCAACAGTTTTTGGGTTGATACCATTAGTTATTCAGATTTGGTGCGAAACTGAAAAATGTTGACCACTCAAGAATAATAATAAAAAAGAGGTCAAAAGTCCTTCCAAAATACCATATTATTAAGACCATATCCAAGACCTTGAAGAACACACAAAGCACTTCAGATTTACCACCTGTGTACCTGCACATCTTATTACAAAACCTGCACTTCTTGTTGCATACCACCACCGCTTGGTGCATCCCGGTACACATGTTATAGTTCTTTCAAGATATTGTGTTACCAGGCTACAGGCACGTGCACACATAGAGCCCAAAGGGTGCTCGAGCACCAGCCCTTTTGTGCCTCGTAAAAAAGTGCCCTTTTTATGCAAAGTTTCTTTTTACAATTATTTTATTTACAGTATATTAAAAAATACAGAATATACAGCACTTCCGGTTTAGCATCAGCATGTAACGGTCGCATTGGTCATAGCTCCTCACCCGTTTTTTTTTTTAATTTTTGCTGCAAAAACCACTTTTTACAACACTAATGTGTTTAAACCTCAACGTATATATTAACTGAGATCTTCAACTAACTATATCGACTGAAAGAATCAAGATGGGACCAAAGAAAGATACACGCGCAGCAGCCAAACTAGCTACAGAGGATCCGCCTGTGGATACGGGCTCCGTTCGGGAATTGGCTGGAGAGATCGAAAAAAGAAAAACAGCTGAAATTGCCACTTCTTCCATCATCCCCGCCACCTCATCCGATATAGAGTCTCTTGCTAAACTAATAAAGATCTTAACCGATAAGGTTGATAAGGCTGATACTAAGGCTGACGTTATCAAAGAATCTATCGAATCCAAAATCGAGGATTTAAAAGTAGCGGCTGCAGTACAAACCGAACGCATTAATGTAGCTGAAGCCACCTTGGTTGAACATACACTGAGATTCATTAGAGACGAAGGGGCTTTAAATGACGGCATCGTGGAACTAACGGTGAAGATGGATGAGGCCAACGGGAAACTAACGGATACGATAGTTGACAACAACGAGAAGCGAACAGCTAAGATACTCGAAATGGAACGTCACTCCCGTAGATTTAATATCCGTATAGTGGGACTGGATGAATCAGTTGACTGCAGAAACGACTCTTTCGCGACAGTGTTAGCTCAAATCCTAGGATCAGATATCCTCTCTACAACACCAATAGTGGATCAGCGCTACAGAATTGGCATCCGAGACGACAACAACAACAAAGCGAGAGTGATTATTGCTACACTGTAAACATTTTCACCGTAAAGTTACAATAGCTTACAGGCAATATTTTGCATGACTTTTACAGTAAAATTCACAATAATTTACTGTGAATGGCTTCACAGCAATGTGTTGTAATTTCACAGTAATGGTAGTACAATACATTGTTGTAATTTCACAACTTCTTACTGTAAGAAATTACTGTGATATCACATTATTTTGTTGTATATATATTACAGCAATGTATTGTGACTTCACAACATCATATTGTAAGAAATTACTGTGATATTACAATACCTTCTGGCAATGTGTTGCATGACTTTTACAGTAAGATTCACAATAATTTACTGTGCATGGCTTCACAGCAATGTGTTGTAATTTCACAGTAATGGTAGTACAATACATTGTTGTAATTTCACAACTTCTTACAGTAAGAAATTACTGTGATATCACATTATTTTGTTGTATATATATTACAACAATGTATTGTGACTTCACAACATCAAATTGTAAGACATTTACTGTAATATCACATTATTTTGTTGTATATATATTACAACAATGTATTGTGACTTCACAACATCAAATTGTAAGAAATTACTGTGATATCACATTATTTTGTTGTATATATATTACAACAATGTATTGTGTATTTACAATAGCCTACATGTATTTTTGTAGTCCAGCTCCAGTACACTTCCTGAAGGTCACACTTTGGTTTCCTGTCATGATTAATCACGTCATCCTATTGTATCTTGACATGAAACTATTGTATGAGCTTCCTCCAGAAGTATACTGGAGCTGGGGACTATAGAATTATGCATGTCTATCATTGTAAATTGACATATATTTTTCAATTATTTTGTTGGCAAGTCTTTTGCATTACTTTTCAGACTTGCCAACAAAATAATTGAATAATAATAATTATTATATTATATAATTATAAATAATTTGGCAAAATAACTGTCAATTTACAATGGTATGCATAACTGTATAGTCCCCAGCTCCAGTATACTTCTGGAGGAAGCTCATACAATAGTTTCCTGTCAAATACTATTGGATGACGTGATTAATCATGACAGAAAACCAAAGTGTGAGCTTCTGCCAGGAAGTATACTGCGCTGGACTTCAAAAATGCACGTAGGCTATTGTACATTAAAAACAGTCCAAACGCACAAATGAGGTAAGCCAGCATTTATTGTCAAAAGACAGAATTATTACAAATAATTATATACAAGAATTACACGAGGTAAGCCGGCATTTATTGTCAAAAGACAGAATTATTACAAATAATTATATACAAAGAATTATATTCGTATTCTTGAAATGGTAAATGGCTGTTTTCTTTTTTACAATTGTGCACATTTTACCCATAGGAAAATCCTGCTTGTTGTACAAGTATCGCAGAGAAAATTCAAAGGTACTCACAGTTGCACAAGAGTTTCGGACAGAGAAATGCAATGGTTTGAAAGCTCGGCGTTGCTAATAAACGTTTTAAATATTATTTTATAAACTGCTGGTCAACACTGCTCAAAATGGCTTTAGCTGACTGATGATGTACGACGAGCGTTTCGCCATGCTAGCCTTCGTCAAACTGGAATAAGAGATACGATTATCCGGGCATCACGAAAGAAGAGGGGAAATCTGCAATACAACGAGAAACCAGTGTACTTCTACGAGGATTTCTGCCGCGAGGTTGTAACCCTACGAGCCCGTTACAAGTCAGTGATGTCTCGTCTTTTTGAGAAGGGGTTCCCACCTACACTACGCTACCCTGCGATTATTTCCATCATGGATAAAAATGGAATAAGGGTAAAACTTTCCTCGCCTGAAGAAGCCGAGGAGTACATGAGGGACCCACTAAGCGGAGGAGGCTAAGTCTTATTCTTCTTTTTTATTTTTTTATTACTTCGTTATAACTTGGACACCAAAAACGGCATCAAACAAGCTTTGATGACATTGATTTAGAGATAGGTTAATATGTGACGCTAGATACTATATTACTGTAAAGGTTCGCTGTTTGGGCCCGCTAGATTTATGGGTTTTATGCAAGTCATGCTATGTTGTTGACATTTTAGAATACTCTGGACTCTTTCAACGCTCTGTGTCATAACAGAATATTCTGGAATAATATCACCCTATGGCACGCAGAAAGACCTGGAACATAAACAACAATTTGTGACTATACACAAGAATCATATCTGGAAGAACAACAACCTTTACAATGGAATACTGCCCACCCCTGTTTGGGGGACGAACTGCATACACGTATTAAAAACCTTCCTTTTCATCTAGGTGTTTAAGTTTGGCAAAGTTAGATTAATATTTAAACAAAGGTTCTAATTTGTTTGAGGTTTCTATAATTTAGTTCTATACATCTTTCTTATCCTTCGGTGTGTTTTAACTTATACATGTTAGTATAAGGTTTAAGTGAATATACTATGATATATGATATTTTTTATTTTGATTTTATTATTTTAACGGGAGAGTGGCTAAGCCACGGGTGACATTCTATTAAGGTAGAATTAAGAGTTTAAGATCCTATGGCAAATTGCTTAGGAAAGTTAAGGATACATGGCTCATTCTGGGCTGACTGGTTGTGTAAGGGAGGGGGGGATTATATGTTTGGGTTTATATGTATGTTTTTAGGCTCGGCTCTCAACAGGACCTCAATAATTGGATATATATATCTATTGTGAAGTTTTACTCCAGACGAATTATACACAAGAATACAACAACATGTTTAGATTATGGCTAGTTTGAATATAATGATTTGGAATACTGGGGGACTAAATAAACAAAACAAACGCAAAAGCGTGCTGTTATCCTTCCTGCTCTTTGGCGGAACCAGATTGTTGATGAGCTCTGGTTTCTGGTCTCCTCCTCTACTGCCTGTACCTGTGACTGTGTTAGCTATTCCAGTCTGAAATCCTGGCATGCTTTCTGCAACTCTGTTGGAGGTAGCTGCAGTGTCTCTGGTGTCTTATACGCAGTTAGTGGTTTAGGTAGCTTGCTCACAGACTTTGGGACAAATTCTCTGCAATATGGTGACCTGGACATCAGTGCAGCACTTTTTGGGGAGTTTAGGTGTAAAGCCTTGAAAAACTGACTATGTTTCTGATCCTTGCTTCACTCTTGGACACTGGACTGTGGGACTCTCAGGTGTTTGTTTCTCTATAAGACAGATATTGCACAGCTTTAAAGCAAAACTTGGAACATATTATTGCACAGGTATTTTGCATTCAGTACTGTACACCTCTGCTCACCTGTCCCTGCAATGGCATGATCTAGTTTTTGCTTTTTAGATTTTGCAGATGAAAAGTCTATCATCGCAACTGGAGCGGCAGGAATCTGAAAGCGCGAGAGGCATAGAGAATAGAAACGCTTTAAATGTACCCCTACTTATACAACGGCATGCAAATTTCTCGATTCTGATTGGCTGAAACAGTCATTTTACACGTCTTTATTGGCAACAATTCCACGCTGCTGGCCCAGGACCCGCCCACAACCGAACCACATCACATCACTCCGCCGGATCACAAGAAGGTGGACAATAATCTTTACAAATGGATATGTTGATAGCGACTAAACGACTAAATATCAAGCGATTCTGTCACAGCGAATGTCTTAGTCGTTTAAACAATGTTGGATGATGTAATTGATGGGTCTTGAATCATTCTGTAACAAAAGCGGATTGATTGATTGATTAATTTTCAATTTTATTTTCAATTTCTTTTTCCTTTCGACTGTCAGCGCTCGCTCTAGTCTCCACCCACCGCCACCCCCCCCCCCCCCCCCTCACACACACACACACACACACGCACGCACGCACACACACGCACGCACGCACGCACGCACACACACACACACACTCTGCCTGCAACGCGGGGGATAGTCAGAGAGCTGGGTGCTGCGCTGTTCTAAGTGAGCATGGCCTATTGAGTTGATTGATTGATTGATTGATTGCTAATTTTATTACTGTACGCTTGGTTTCCAACTGGTTAAGTTTAGGCCCTCTACAGTAGGTTTAAAAAAATAAATAAAAGAATAGGGCGAAGAAAACGTTTTTTTCCTATAGGGCAAAGAAAACTTTTTAATTTGTTTTACCTACTTTATATAGAAGCATCTAAGAATGAAGTTCTATGGAAAGTAGGTCTGCATTCCCTTAACAATTGTGTGTATTGAGCCGTACTGTATTGTACCCATTCTGCATCTGGTAATAAAATTTTCAATCAATCATTCCAATAATACACAGTTGGATGTGTTAGTTGGTTGGATGCACTTCAAGCTGCTTCCACATGAGGCAACTTCTCTCAATCATTCCAATAATACACAGTTGGATGTGTTAGTTTGGTTGGATGCACTTCAAGCTGCTTCCACATGGAGGCAACTTGTCTTTTTTGTAGTTGTAGGAACTACTTTTTCTGGCGGATGGTTTTTTCAATAAATCTTCGATTAATGTGTGTTTATTGTATAGAAATAAGGTTGGATGAATCTGGCAGTTGTATAAAAGCTTTACAAGTTCAAGTTTCTTTAATAGTTGTCATACAGAAGTACAGAATACTTTTGTACAAAATGCTTCTTACTGTTGCGCTCCAGAGACTGTGCATGACAAGATAAGTATGAAATAAAAACATAGTAAAAATTAGAAGTAAAAAAAAGAGGTCACAGTGTTCAGTTTAGACATATGTACAATGTTCGTAGACGTAGTTACCATACAATATACAATACTGTGCAGTGTACTAATATACAATACTATATAGTGCAAGGCATAAATGGACGAGGTGCAGTTTAGGTACAATTCACAGTAGGTGTACGAGTTGTAGTGCAAATCCTTTATCAATAAATATAAAGTGTAAGTGTGTTTGTGTGATCTAAAGTGTGGAGAGTGGGTGCTGCAGTGTGTTGTTTGTTTGAGTGAGTGTGTGCTTGTGGGTGTGTGTGCTGTGTGCATTTGATGGTTGTTGCATAGTGATTATTGTTCGTTTAGCGATTATTGTTCGTTTAGTCGTGATTTGCAGTCGTGATTTGTGAACAATAAACCATGCCTAGGGGGGTCTAACGACCACCCCTAGGCATGGTTTATTGTTTACAAACCACTCCTGCGCGTGATGTAATGCTTAAATACAGCTCACACTGAAACAAATGTAAATTACGTGCATTTGATTACCTTTTTGACATGTGATGGCATTAACCACTTGCACTTTTCCATAGTGCAGGACTCAGTCTCTCTCATTTTAACACCCACTTCAATGGCGAACGGATCATATTCAATATGTTTTGAGATTTTCTGATGATACCTAGTGAGTGTAGGCTCGTCCAACGCTTTTGCGTATTGACTTTCCATTGTTTTGAATCACTGTTCTTGACTTCCTGCCCCCCAGGTGAGTTTCGCGCATCATCAAAATCACTTGACTGCAAACAAGCTATTGTTGCTCCTACAGTATACTGTATGTTGGTGTAGACATGGTCCAATGTATTGTTGCTCCTACAGTATATGTTGGTGTAGACATGGTCCAATGTATTGTTGCTCCTACAGTATATGTTGGTGTAGACATGGTCCAATGTATTGTTGCTCCTACAGTATATGTTGGTGTAGACATGGTCCAATGTATTGTTGCTCCTACAGTATATGTTGGTGTAGACATGGTCCAATGTATTGTTGCTCCTACAGTATATGTTGGTGTAGACATGGTCCAATGTATGCATCAAAGAGAGCATTACGGATGTGGTGATGTTGTTTCTGACCAGAAAGACGACGCTGAACTCTGTCTGTCTTCTGTTTGCTGTGTCTTTCCTTTCTCTCTGCCATGTTTGTCCTCTCTCTGCTGTGTCTGTCCTCTCTGTCATGTCTGTCCGCTCTCTCTCTGCTGTGTCTGGCAGCGGTTTATTCTATAACAGGATACTGTAAACTAAGTAAACAGAACACACAGTAGTACTAGTAGTAGTACACACTGATTGCAATCTGCTTGCATAAAAACATTATATAAAATCACATTCTGAGGTCAGTGTTAAAGTGCCACATGGAATAGGTCTGGTTAGTGGTTAGAGTTAGAGGTGGTCTAGGTCTGGTTAGGGTATCTTAGGGGTAGTTAAGCATTCATTATAATTTATTATTATTATTTAGATAGATGGATGTAAAAGGCTAGACCAACTCTTAACCCCTATCCGGACCTAGACCACCTCTAAGTCACAACCCTAACTTAGGGGTTAAAGTTAGAGGTGGTCTAGGTCTGGTTAGGGGTTAGAGTTAGAGGTGGTCTAGGTCTGGTTATACTGATCCGATACCAGTGCATATATAAAAAAAAATATATATATATATATATATATTATATAAATTATAAAACTTTTTTTTCTTTTCTTTTTTACAGCTACTGTTTATACTGTTTTTTTTAGTAATAACTAGAAAGTAATGGTATTTATTCAACAACAGGTGATTGTATAGATTAGTATTATTATCATTAATTGACAACTAAGCTCAATGAGTTCACCCACGGAATGGTTGTTGGTACATTGGTTCCGCACAGACGTTACACATTGTTGCGCACTTCCTATCCAGGCTGCTCCGTTTAGGTCAGCTAGTAGCAGAGGCTCTGTTGTGATTTTAAATGCAAAATAAATATTCAACATTCTCTTTTGAGACTCCGCCTCAGACTCTTATCATTTGGCACTAAAAGCTAAACATTGTCACCGGCATGGCTGCCCGCAACATGTCATTAATTGTGTGCAAGAGGTCGATCAGTTAGCCACATTAGCGTGAGCTAGGTTAGCCACTAGTTAACGCGAGCTAGAAATACAAACAATGTAACGTTACTGGTGAAAAAGTGATTTACCTTGGAATACTCCTTTGCCAACTTGCTGTACTTTGCTTGCAGGTCTGCAGCTGGATTATGAATAGTCCCAACTTTAGCCAAGGTAACGTTAAGCTAAAACTAGCTTTTCAAATAGCTCTTCAGCTAATGCTAATAACAGAGCTCCCCGTCACACTGCTCTGTCGGGACGATGGTATTAAGAAAAGTTATAATTATTTTGTCTCGTCTTGTTTTAGTCAACAATATAATAATATTAATAATAATGTAGGACCTGTTGCAGAGGTCTTTATTCGGCATGCAACGACACTCAATGTTTTTTAGCGGTACACACAGCGGTTAGTTTAGCACACACACACCGGAACACACACGCATGCATTGTCTCTTTAGGATCGCCGATGCGATTCATCTCTGCGATTAACCCATCCCGTCGTCCTTCCCCCCCAAGGGCAGCCGGGAGCAGATAGGCATCAACGTGAGCCGCGCCAGGGGACCAATCCAAGTGCTCCTGTCCGTCTTCGTCAAGGACGCCACAGCGTTAGCGATCTGTTGTTGTGCATGTTTTTCCATTGGGTTTATCTCATCGGGGGGGAAACCCTTGCGAGCACGGGGAGAACATGCAAACTCCACACAGAAAGGCCTGGGAGATACCCCACCTGCGTACCTGGCATCATGGAAACCTGGTCCCCAAGCGGGAATCGAACCCTGGACTTTCTTGCTGTGAGGCGACAGTGTTAACCACTACACCACCGTGCCGCCTATATCAACATAGATTTCGTCCTGGTTTTTGTAAATTACATTTTTGTGTCCTCAGTTGTGGTCAACGATATTTAATAAACTATTTAGTCTCGTTAGCGTGGCATGGTCTTCAATAACGTGACGTCACGTCTCGTTGTTGTCATGAAAAAAACCTTCGTTGACGAACATCTTTCGTCATCAATTTAGTCAACAAAATTAACACTGCATATAATCCTTCTATATACCTACTGATACACCTGCATATAATACTTCTATATACCTACTGATACACCTGCATATAATACTTTTATATACCTACTGATACACCTGCATATAATCCTTACCTACTGATACACCTGCATATAATACTTACCTACTGATACACCTGCATGTAACCCATATAACTCTGTATGATATCATGTACAATAATGCTATACCGTAAATCCTCAAATATAGGACAGGTCTTCTATTTACCTCAGCTGCAAAGAGCACCAGGCCTTTATTAGAGAGAGGCTTATATAAGAGGCAGGCCTTAATTTCTAAAAATGACACTCATGGACATAATCCCTTCATTTTCAGACTTTTATTGCATTATTATTATTATTATTATTATTATTATTATTATTATTATTATTATTATTATTATTATTATTATTATTATTATTATTATTATTATTATTATTATTATTATTATTATTATTATTATTATTATTATTATTATTTTTTTTTTTTTTTTTTATTTTTTTTTTTGGCTTTGGGTTTTGCGGGCGGCCACTCCCCAGTAGGTTAGTACTAGTTTGGTATAGAGTGGTCGGCGGCTGGGGGGGTGCACGGTCCTCATCCATTGCTTGGCTTCCTACTGGGTCTAGAGGCAGAAAAGAGAACCATTATGGGCTCAAGGGACCACTCCAGTTTCCAGATTTGTTTGTGCTGATGTTCACCCGTACCCCTGAGGAGGTATGAGGGGTCACGTCGTCATCTAGTTTTTAACCTGATGTGCATCCATACCCCTGAGGAGGTAGAGGAGGGCACAGTTATTTTAATAATTCATCTCTTTGTAATGTAAGTGTTTCACATGATGTGCTTTCATACCCCTGAGGAGGTAGAGAATTTAAGTCGTCACATGATGTGCCTTCAAACCCCTGTGGAGGTAGAGAATTTTATTCATTATTTGGTCCATTCTTTTGAAGCGGGATGGCGCCCTCTATAGGTGGTTTTTTGGTATTTATTTTTTATTTTTTAATAATTCATTTTTTTGTAATATAGGTGTTTTCACATGGTGTGCTTTCATACCCCTGAGGAGGTAGAGATTCTAAGTCGTCACATGATGTGTCTTCATACCCCTGAGGAGGTAGAGAGTCTAGGTTATTTATACCTAGATAGATAGGTAAATAGTTAGTTAAGGTCGGTTGTTTGTAGTTACATTGTTTTTGAATGGTTTCTGCTTTTCTACTCCTGTGGACCAGTTACGAGGAAGTTACACTCTAGACCAGGCTTAGGCTTAGGTTCTGGCTTTGGGTTTTGCGGGCGGCCACTCCCCAGTAGGTTAGTACTAGTTTGGTATAGAGTGGTCGGCGGCTGGGGGGTGCACGGTCCTCATCCATTGCTTGGCTTCCTACTGGGTCTAGAGGCAGAAAAGAGAACCATTATGGGCTCAAGGGACCACTCCAGTTTCCAGATTTGTTTGTGCTGATGTTCACCCGTACCCCTGAGGAGGTATGAGGGGTCACGTCGTCATCTAGTTTTTAACCTGATGTGCATCCATACCCCTGAGGAGGTAGAGGGGGGCACAATTATTTTAATAATTCATCTCTTTGTAATATAAGTGTTTCACATGATGTGCTTTCATACCCCTGAGGAGGTAGAGAATTTAAGTCGTCACATGATGTGCCTTCAAACCCCTGTGGAGGTAGAGAATTTTATTCATTATTTGGTCCATTCTTTTGAAGCGGGATGGCGCCCTCTATAGGTGGTTTTTGGTATTCATTTTTTATTTTTTAATAATTCATTTTTTTGTAATATAGGTGTTTTCACATGGTGTGCTTTCATACCCCTGAGGAGGTAGAGATTCTAAGTCGTCACATGATGTGTCTTCATACCCCTGAGGAGGTAGAGAGTCTAGGTTATTTATACTTAGATAGATAGGTAAATAGTTAGTTAAGGTCGGTTGTTTGTAGTTACATTGTTTTTGAATGGTTTCTGCTTTTCTACTCCTGTGGACCAGTTACGAGGAAGTTACACTCTAGACCAGGCTTAGGCTTAGGTTCGGGCTTTGGATTTTGCGGGCGGCCACTCCCCAGTAGGTTAGTACTAGTTTGGTATAGAGTGGTCGGCGGCTGGGGGGGTGCACGGTCCTCATCCATTGCTTGGCTTCCTACTGGGTCTAGAGGCAGAAAAGAGAACCATTATGGGCTCAAGGGACCACTCCAGTTTCCAGATTTGTTTGTGCTGATGTTCACCCGTTCCCCTGAGGAGGTATGAGGGGTCACGTCGTAATCTAGTTTTTAACCTGATGTGCATCCATACCCCTGAGGAGGTAGAAGGGGGCACAATTATTTTAATAATTCATCTCTTTGTAATATAAGTGCTTCACATGATGTGCTTTCATACCCCTGAGGAGGTAGAGAATCTAAGTCGTCACATGATGTGCCTTCAAACCCCTGTGGAGGTAGAGAATTTTGTTCATTATTTGGTCCATTTTTTTGAAGCGGGATGGCGCCCTCTATAGGTGGTTTTTGGTATTCATTTTTTTATTTTTTAATAATACATTTTTTTTGTAATATAGGTGTTTTCACATGGTGTGCTTTCATACCCCTGAGGAGGTAGAGATTCTAAGTCGTCACATGATGTGTCTTTATACCCCTGAGGAGGTAGAGAGTCTAGGTTATTTATACTTAGATAGATAGGTAAATAGTTAGTTAAGGTCGGTTGTTTGTAGTTACATTGTTTTTGAATGGTTTCTGCTTTTCTACTCCTGTGGACCAGTTATGAGGAAGTTACACTCTAGACCAGGCTTAGGCTTAGGTTCTGGCTTTGGGTTTTGCGGGCGGTCACTCCCCAGTAGGTTAGTACTAGTTTGGTATAGAGTGGTCGGCGGCTGGGGGGGTGCACGGTCCTCATCCATTGCTTGGCTTCCTACTGGGTCTAGAGGCAGAAAAGAGAACCATTATGGGCTCAAGGGACCACTCCAGTTTCCAGATTTGTTTGTGCTGATGTTCACCCGTACCCCTGAGGAGGTATGAGGGGTCACGTCGTAATCTAGTTTTTAACCTGATGTGCATCCATACCCCTGAGGAGGTAGAGGGGGGCACAATTATTTTAATAATTCATCTTTTTGTAATATAAGTGTTTCACATGATGTGCTTTCCTACCCCTGAGGAGGTAGAGAATCTAAGTCGTCACATGATGTGCCTTCAAACCCCTGTGGAGGTAGAGAATTTTATTCATTATTTGGTCCATTCTTTTGAAGTGGGATGGCGCCCTCTATAGGTGGTTTTTGGTATTCATTTTTTAATTTTTTATAATAAATTTTTTTGTAATATAGGTGTTTTCACATGATGTGCTTTCATACCCCTGAGGAGGTAGATAATCTAAGTCGTCACATGATGTGTCTTCATACCCCTGAGGAGGTAGAGAATTTTTATTTCAAATTTCAATTTCCAAATTGTAAATTCCAAATTTCAATTTTTCAAATTTCAATTTCCAATTTTCAATGTTTCAAATTTCAAATTTCAACTTCCAGATTTCAAATTTCAATTTTTTCTTTTTTTCTTTTTTTTCCTTTTTCTTTTTGTTTTTCTTTTTGTTTTCAATTTTCATATGATGTGCTTTCATACCCCTGAGGAGGTAGATAATCTAAGTTGTCACATGATGTATGTCTTCATACCCCTGAGGAGGTAGACAATTTAATTTTTAATTTCAAATTTCAATTTCCAGATTTCAAATTTCAAATTTTAATTTTTTTATTTTCAAATTTTTCAAATTCCAATTTTTCCATTTTTAATTTGGTGGTGGTTCTATTCTGGGTTCCGGATTTGTTCTGTGTTCTTTTTTTTGTGGAGGTGGAAATTTGGATGTGACTAGAAGGTCCTTAAGGGTTTTGTTCCTTCTGTATGCTGAGATGATTTTGCAGTCCTTTAACGGTTGTGCCTGGGTGAAATTTTTCTTCAGTAGGGTGTTTATGTCTGTGGTGTATTGCGAGTAGGTTGTTATTAGGGGTAGGAGTGAAGGTTGTAGTGTTGTTGTGTCCTGTGGTGTTTTTCTTTTGAGGTAATTCTGTTTTGCATGTTTTAGTTCCTGTCTTGTGTATCCTCTGGTTCTGAGGGCTGCGCATAGGGTTTTGCACGCCTCCTCCCTGTCTGTGTCCTGGCTGCAGATTCTGTGGAATCTTAGGAATTGGGCTTTGAGGAGTCCCTTGAAAGTGTGTTTTGGGTGGAAGCTATTTCTGTGTAATAGGGCGTGGGTGTCTGTGGGTTTGAAGAACACCTTGGTTTCTAGAATCCCGGTATTTTCGAAGTTGGTTCCCTTGTACGTTATTGTGTCCAGGAATTCCACTTCGGTTTTATGTGTGATGTACTTAACTGTTATGGAGTCGTGGTGTTGGTTCATCTTGTCTATGAATTTTTGGAATTGGGGGAGGCCGTGTGGCCAGGTGCCCCAGATATCGTCGAGGTATCTGAAGTATTTGGTTGGTAGGTATGGGCATTTTGGAAAGAGGGTTTCTTCCCATTCTGCCATATAGATGTCGGCATAGGCTGGTGCGAATTTTTTGCCCATTGCTGTGCCCTTTGTTTGTAGGTACCACTTGTCGTCAAACATAAAGTCGTTCCTGGTTAGGCTTAGTTCTAGGAGTGTTAGGAGTGCTGAGTCTGGTCTTTTTCTGTCCGGGTGTTTCTTAAAGCAGTTTTGTATTGCTTCCAAGCCTTGTTTTGTGTTGATGTTAGTGTATAAGCTGTCTACGTCAATTGTGAATAGAAAAGAGGGTTCCGTCGTTCTGGTGTTTTTGATTTTTTGGATGAAGTCTCCCGTGTCCTTGATGTAGCTCTCGTGTTGGTTGGAGAGTGGGTTCAAGAAGTAGTCTATGTATTCGGCTACTGCGTAGCTCTCGCTGTCGCAGTCCGAGATGATGGGTCTACCCGCTGGTATTTCGAAGGGGAAGGCCCATTTGTCCGGGGTTTTGTGGATCTTGGGGAGTAAGTAGAACGTTCTCGGCTTAGGGTTGAGTGGTCCCTGTAGGTAGTCCCTTTGTTTTTCGTTGATGTAGTTTCTGTGTGCTAAGTGGTCCAGGACGTGTTTTATTTCCCTGCTGGTTTCCTCGAAGATGGGGGTTTCTAGGGGTTGGTAGTATGTTGTGTCGTTGAGCTGTCTGAGGGCTTCCTTCCTGTATTGTTCCTTGTTGAGTATCACAATTGCGCTACCCTTGTCCGCTGGTTTAATGACTATGTCCTGGTTGTTGGCTAGTTGTGTTAATGCGTTCTCTTCCGCTGTGGATAGGTTTGGTTTGGTCGTGTTCGAGTGTGTCCGTGTTATTTTGTTAATTGATTCCAAGTTATTTCGGATTAGGTCGTGGGTGGCTGCGTTAATTTGGTCATCTCGGGGTGTCCAGTCTGATGTGTGTACGAACGGTAGTTTGGTGTTCTTTGTTTTGTTCATGTCCGCGAAGAAGGTTCTTAGTTTTATTTGTCTGTGGTGCTGTGTTATGTCGTGTCTTAGTTTTTTTACCTTGCCCTTGTCTGTTCCCTTTGAGGGCACGAAGGAGAGACCTTTCATGAGGGCGTTGATTTGGTCTGTGGTGGGGTGGAAATCTGGTGCTAAGTTAATTATTAGCTTTTTCCAGTTTGTGGGGGCGTCTTTTTGTCTTTTTGTCAAATTTAGGTGTTTGTTCCAATTTCTCCAAATGGCTTTGCCCGTATCTTTTGTCCATTGGATTTGATCTTTTTCTGTTTTGAACAGTTCCCGTTCCAATTTGGGTACTGCGTATCCTGTTTGGGTGATTTGTTCATTCAGATTGTTTATGTTAATCAATGTTTGGCGTGGTAGTCGGCTGTTTGTGTTGATTAGTGGTATGTGTATCTTGGCGGCCGGGAAAGTGTTTTTTGCTGTTAAGCAGAGTTGTTGTAGGAGTCTGTGTGATAGTGTGGAAGGTTTTGTTTTCCTGTCGTTTAGGCCGACGGATAGTATTACGTGTTTAACTATGTCTGTTGTGGCTGTTTGGTGTTTAAGGATGCGTATGGCGTCCTTAATTTTTGCGTTCTGGTAGCTGTCTATTTGTATTTGGTTGTCATTGATGGGCGGTAGTAGAGACGTGTTTGTGTCCCCTAGAATAAGGATTTCGCGGCTTACCACCAGAGGGGTCCTTTTGTCCCTCATTTCTGTGTAGTCATGTTTTGTAGTCTGGCTTTGTTCCTCTTCGTTCTGTTGGTTTGTTCTCATTCCTTTGTTTGAGGATGTGTCGTGTTTTGGTTTATACCCTGGTTTTCCGATCTTTTTCTTAAATGGGTTCATGGTGCAGGTATGGTGCTTCTTATCTTCAAGTAGGGGGTGGTTTCTTTTCTCCTTGCGTCTTGATGATGGCTTGTTTTCCCTTTTTTTTGTGCGTTTAGAAGGTATTTCAGTTCGGGTTTCTTAAGTTTTATTCAGCTTTTCCGTTCGTTTGTGTCAGGGGGACCTTAGGGTGTTTGTTCCTATTTGTTGTGGGACCTGACTCAAAGGATTGGAGTTTGTTGCTGTGAAGCCCCTTTTTTTTGAATATACCAATCTTTTTTTCTGTTTTTCGGGTCCCTATTTTTTTGAAAAAGAGGAGAAGAAGAGAGGGGGGGGGAAAAAGAAGAGAGGAGAGGTATGTTGTACGTTATTGGGTGGAGATGGTGGTTGGTAGGAGTATGTATCTCCCTGAGTTCAAATTTTGAATTTTTTAAGGATGGTGTCCCTTGGTTGGGTTGTTCCGGAAGGTTGCTTTTGGATTGATGATGTCATGGTGATGTCATAATAGATTCTTCTAGAATTGCTCCTAGTTTGGCTGTGTCCGGATGTGAGATGACCGGGTGTTTTAGATTTGTTTCCCCGTCTATCGGATGGCCTGTGTGAGTTAGAGTTCCTGGTTTTCCCCCATCCCTTGTGTCGCCTGGCCTGGAGAGAGTTTGTGTCTTTTTGGTATGTAGTTCTTAGCTATTTGTTTAAACTTAGAAATTCCAGGTTTTTAGAACAGGGAGTACAATAACAGGGTATGGATGTGGTCAGTAGTTCCAGATGGTTTGTTTTAGTACATATTTCAGTTCTAAAACCATCTTTCGTGGATTGACATCATTCCTTTCTCCTCACCTCATCTCCTCACCTCATGACATTGACATGACAGGGTTCAGATGTTCAGACGTTCATCATCGTGGGGAGAATGAACACCACTTCGGGAGCTCTATTGTAGTGTTCTGACTCTACTTCACAATCTTGACCCAAATAATTCACATAGGAACAAATACTTGGAATTACTAAAGATGTGGAAGAAATTCTTTCCATGGATTTTACTTTTAGCTGTATTTTCGTTAATGCCCTATTGGCTTTACCTCAGCTATGTTAACTGCTGTAAAACGAGATCACCATATGGATTTAAATGGACATGGAGTCAAACCAGGAATGTCTCCGCATCAACGGTAAAGAATTCGGACGAAACAAAGCTGGTGACAAACTTGCCCCCCTGCCCAGACACATCTCCTCATCTGCTGGGTCCGTTCACCGTGGAGTTCAACTCGCTGCGGACTCTCGACACTATCCGCACGGAGAACCCAGCTCTCCAGGAGGGAGGACTCTTCAAACCCCCAGACTGCATCGCCTCGCAGAAGGTGGCGGTCATCATCCCGTTCCGCAATCGCTCCGAGCACCTGCTGCACTGGCTCCACTACCTTCACCCCTTCCTCCAGCGCCAGCAACTCAACTACGGGGTCTACATAATCAACCAGCACGGAGAAGGGACATTCAACAAAGCCAAGCTGATGAACGCCGGTTATGTCGAAGCATTGAAAGAGTACAACTATGACTGCTTTGTCTTCAGCGACGTGGATCTGATTCCTATGGATGACCGTAACACCTACAGGTGTTTTAAGCAACCTCGTCACCTGGCCGTGGCTGTTGACAAGTTTGGCTTCAGGTTAGGCTATGCCACTCTCTTTGGTGGAGCCACATCACTGTCCAAAGAGCAGTTCTTGAAAATCAATGGCTTTTCCAATCAGTTCTGGGGTTGGGGAGGGGAAGACGATGCTATCCAGCTACGCTTCACCTACAGAGGAATGCATATTTCCAGGCCTAATGAGATCATTGGCAAATGCCGGATGATCAAGCATCAGCGGGACAGGAAGAATGAACTTAATCACAGGAGACATAATCTAATGTATAATACAAGACACACCATGGGCAAAGATGGAATCAACTCCCTCAAGTACACTGTTGTTAACATCAAGAAAGACAGGCTCTTCACTTTCATCACTGTTAATGTTATCATGTGATTCATGGAAAGAATCAAGTGTAGCACTCAACACTTTGATGAACATTGTTACTCAGCCCTTCCTGATGACTTGTCGTACAGAACTTGTAAGTCGCTTTGGATAAAAGTGTCAGCTAAATGACTAAATGTAAATCTAAATCAATTCTGCATAGCTGGTAAGTAATCAGTGGTGGAAGAAGTGCACAGATCCTTTAGTATAAGTATAAATAAAAAATGTAATAGATACTCTGGTAAAAGTCAAAGTCCTTTCCTTCTACTGTGTGTGTGTGTGTGTGTGTGTGTGTGTGTGTGTGTGTGTGTGTGTGTGTGTGTGTGTGTGTGTGTGTGTGTGTGTGTGTGTGTGTGTGCGCGTGCGTGCGTGCGTCTGTGTGTGTGTGTGTGTGTGTGTGTGTGTGTGCGCGTGTGCGTGTGTGTGTGTGTGCCTTTTTAAGTACCTCACCCTAACCACTAACCTGACCTATAACCATAGAAACTGCATGCCTAAACAATACCAAATTCATAAATTAACATAGCTAATTTACCTTGTAAATATATACAAATATATTGACTAAATATACTCGTTAGTCATTAATGGCTTAAAATGTTTCATAGCTTGCATTTTCACTAGCCCCCTATGTGTTTTTCTATACATTTTGTCCATATACTGTAGTTTCAAAACATCCTCTCATGCTCGTCAACAAATGCAATTCCAATTTTATAAGCATCTATAATCAATTCAGTATTACATATTTTCACAAAATAATAATTTACGAGTCTTAGCTTTACAGTAATATTAAAATTGTGCAATTGTGTGTGTATGTGGGTGTGCGTGTGTATGTGTGCATGCACAGGATTAGTTTCTGGTTATTGTGGACAAAAGCAGTTTGGAAAAAGCAGATTTACAGGGTCAGAAATGAGGGTTTGGGTTGAGGGGTAAGGTTAATGATTAAGGCTCTGGCCTTATAGTCAATCACAATACGTTTAATTCAAATTTAGTTACATGGCTCAGCTTTTTTAACTATATCCTGCCTGCCTAGTCTACCCTGACTATGACCCTATAAATCTGAAACGTATCTGAAACGTATTCATATCCCTTTGAAAATGGACATGTCAATTTCTCACATCAAATTTGTGCTCAACTTTGGAGTAATATCTATTGCCTTTACCAGTAAGCTACTGTATATGGTTGTTATCTACAGATGCAGCAAGGTCTCTAGTTGAATATGATACCAGTATCTTCACTCAAGCTTTAAGTAATATGCAATATTCTTATTGTGTTATTGTCTTATTGTGTTATATTATTGTGTCTTAAGTGTTATTTTAATGAATATTGTCTATTTAAATTATGAACATTCTGTTTGTATGGGGCTTGGGACAACTATGCCTAATGATAGCCATTCCAAACGCTTGCAAGCTGCTGCAACAGTTTTTGGGTTGATACCATTAGTTATTCAGATTTGGTGCGAAACTGAAAAATGTTGACCACTCAAGAATAATAATAAAAAAGAGGTCAAAAGTCCTTCCAAAATACCATATTATTAAGACCATATCCAAGACCTTGAAGAACACACAAAGCACTTCAGATTTACCACCTGTGTACCTGCACATCTTATTACAAAACCTGCACTTCTTGTTGCATACCACCACCGCTTGGTGCATCCCGGTACACATGTTATAGTTCTTTCAAGATATTGTGTTACCAGGCTACAGGCACGTGCACACATAGAGCCCAAAGGGTGCTCGAGCACCAGCCCTTTTGTGCCTCGTAAAAAAGTGCCCTTTTTATGCAAAGTTTCTTTTTACAATTATTTTATTTACAGTATATTAAAAAATACAGAATATACAGCACTTCCGGTTTAGCATCAGCATGTAACGGTCGCATTGGTCATAGCTCCTCATCCGTTTTTTTTTTTAATTTTTGCTGCAAAAACCACTTTTTACAACACTAATGTGTTTAAACCTCAACGTATATATTAACTGAGATCTTCAACTAACTATATCGACTGAAAGAATCAAGATGGGACCAAAGAAAGATACACGCGCAGCAGCCAAACTAGCTACAGAGGATCCGCCTGTGGATACGGGCTCCGTTCGGGAATTGGCTGGAGAGATCGAAAAAAGAAAAACAGCTGAAATTGCCACTTCTTCCATCATCCCCGCCACCTCATCCGATATAGAGTCTCTTGCTAAACTAATAAAGATCTTAACCGATAAGGTTGATAAGGCTGATACTAAGGCTGACGTTATCAAAGAATCTATCGAATCCAAAATCGAGGATTTAAAAGTAGCGGCTGCAGTACAAACCGAACGCATTAATGTAGCTGAAGCCACCTTGGTTGAACATACACTGAGATTCATTAGAGACGAAGGGGCTTTAAATGACGGCATCGTGGAACTAACGGTGAAGATGGATGAGGCCAACGGGAAACTAACGGATACGATAGTTGACAACAACGAGAAGCGAACAGCTAAGATACTCGAAATGGAACGTCACTCCCGTAGATTTAATATCCGTATAGTGGGACTGGATGAATCAGTTGACTGCAGAAACGACTCTTTCGCGACAGTGTTAGCTCAAATCCTAGGATCAGATATCCTCTCTACAACACCAATAGTGGATCAGCGCTACAGAATTGGCATCCGAGACGACAACAACAACAAAGCGAGAGTGATTATTGCTACACTGTAAACATTTTCACCGTAAAGTTACAATAGCTTACAGGCAATATTTTGCATGACTTTTACAGTAAAATTCACAATAATTTACTGTGAATGGCTTCACAGCAATGTGTTGTAATTTCACAGTAATGGTAGTACAATACATTGTTGTAATTTCACAACTTCTTACTGTAAGAAATTACTGTGATATCACATTATTTTGTTGTATATATATTACAGCAATGTATTGTGACTTCACAACATCATATTGTAAGAAATTACTGTGATATTACAATACCTTCTGGCAATGTGTTGCATGACTTTTACAGTAAGATTCACAATAATTTACTGTGCATGGCTTCACAGCAATGTGTTGTAATTTCACAGTAATGGTAGTACAATACATTGTTGTAATTTCACAACTTCTTACAGTAAGAAATTACTGTGATATCACATTATTTTGTTGTATATATATTACAACAATGTATTGTGACTTCACAACATCAAATTGTAAGACATTTACTGTAATATCACATTATTTTGTTGTATATATATTACAACAATGTATTGTGACTTCACAACATCAAATTGTAAGAAATTACTGTGATATCACATTATTTTGTTGTATATATATTACAACAATGTATTGTGTATTTACAATAGCCTACATGTATTTTTGTAGTCCAGCTCCAGTACACTTCCTGAAGGTCACACTTTGGTTTCCTGTCATGATTAATCACGTCATCCTATTGTATCTTGACATGAAACTATTGTATGAGCTTCCTCCAGAAGTATACTGGAGCTGGGGACTATAGAATTATGCATGTCTATCATTGTAAATTGACATATATTTTTCAATTATTTTGTTGGCAAGTCTTTTGCATTACTTTTCAGACTTGCCAACAAAATAATTGAATAATAATAATTATTATATTATATAATTATAAATAATTTGGCAAAATAACTGTCAATTTACAATGGTATGCATAACTGTATAGTCCCCAGCTCCAGTATACTTCTGGAGGAAGCTCATACAATAGTTTCCTGTCAAATACTATTGGATGACGTGATTAATCATGACAGAAAACCAAAGTGTGAGCTTCTGCCAGGAAGTATACTGCGCTGGACTTCAAAAATGCACGTAGGCTATTGTACATTAAAAACAGTCCAAACGCACAAATGAGGTAAGCCAGCATTTATTGTCAAAAGACAGAATTATTACAAATAATTATATACAAGAATTACACGAGGTAAGCCGGCATTTATTGTCAAAAGACAGAATTATTACAAATAATTATATACAAAGAATTATATTCGTATTCTTGAAATGGTAAATGGCTGTTTTCTTTTTTACAATTGTGCACATTTTACCCATAGGAAAATCCTGCTTGTTGTACAAGTATCGCAGAGAAAATTCAAAGGTACTCACAGTTGCACAAGAGTTTCGGACAGAGAAATGCAATGGTTTGAAAGCTCGGCGTTGCTAATAAACGTTTTAAATATTATTTTATAAACTGCTGGTCAACACTGCTCAAAATGGCTTTAGCTGACTGATGATGTACGACGAGCGTTTCGCCATGCTAGCCTTCGTCAAACTGGAATAAGAGATACGATTATCCGGGCATCACGAAAGAAGAGGGGAAATCTGCAATACAACGAGAAACCAGTGTACTTCTACGAGGATTTCTGCCGCGAGGTTGTAACCCTACGAGCCCGTTACAAGTCAGTGATGTCTCGTCTTTTTGAGAAGGGGTTCCCACCTACACTACGCTACCCTGCGATTATTTCCATCATGGATAAAAATGGAATAAGGGTAAAACTTTCCTCGCCTGAAGAAGCCGAGGAGTACATGAGGGACCCACTAAGCGGAGGAGGCTAAGTCTTATTCTTCTTTTTTATTTTTTTATTACTTCGTTATAACTTGGACACCAAAAACGGCATCAAACAAGCTTTGATGACATTGATTTAGAGATAGGTTAATATGTGACGCTAGATACTATATTACTGTAAAGGTTCGCTGTTTGGGCCCGCTAGATTTATGGGTTTTATGCAAGTCATGCTATGTTGTTGACATTTTAGAATACTCTGGACTCTTTCAACGCTCTGTGTCATAACAGAATATTCTGGAATAATATCACCCTATGGCACGCAGAAAGACCTGGAACATAAACAACAATTTGTGACTATACACAAGAATCATATCTGGAAGAACAACAACCTTTACAATGGAATACTGCCCACCCCTGTTTGGGGGACGAACTGCATACACGTATTAAAAACCTTCCTTTTCATCTAGGTGTTTAAGTTTGGCAAAGTTAGATTAATATTTAAACAAAGGTTCTAATTTGTTTGAGGTTTCTATAATTTAGTTCTATACATCTTTCTTATCCTTCGGTGTGTTTTAACTTATACATGTTAGTATAAGGTTTAAGTGAATATACTATGATATATGATATTTTTTATTTTGATTTTATTATTTTAACGGGAGAGTGGCTAAGCCACGGGTGACATTCTATTAAGGTAGAATTAAGAGTTTAAGATCCTATGGCAAATTGCTTAGGAAAGTTAAGGATACATGGCTCATTCTGGGCTGACTGGTTGTGTAAGGGAGGGGGGGATTATATGTTTGGGTTTATATGTATGTTTTTAGGCTCGGCTCTCAACAGGACCTCAATAATTGGATATATATATCTATTGTGAAGTTTTACTCCAGACGAATTATACACAAGAATACAACAACATGTTTAGATTATGGCTAGTTTGAATATAATGATTTGGAATACTGGGGGACTAAATAAACAAAACAAACGCAAAAGCGTGCTGTTATCCTTCCTGCTCTTTGGCGGAACCAGATTGTTGATGAGCTCTGGTTTCTGGTCTCCTCCTCTACTGCCTGTACCTGTGACTGTGTTAGCTATTCCAGTCTGAAATCCTGGCATGCTTTCTGCAACTCTGTTGGAGGTAGCTGCAGTGTCTCTGGTGTCTTATACGCAGTTAGTGGTTTAGGTAGCTTGCTCACAGACTTTGGGACAAATTCTCTGCAATATGGTGACCTGGACATCAGTGCAGCACTTTTTGGGGAGTTTAGGTGTAAAGCCTTGAAAAACTGACTATGTTTCTGATCCTTGCTTCACTCTTGGACACTGGACTGTGGGACTCTCAGGTGTTTGTTTCTCTATAAGACAGATATTGCACAGCTTTAAAGCAAAACTTGGAACATATTATTGCACAGGTATTTTGCATTCAGTACTGTACACCTCTGCTCACCTGTCCCTGCAATGGCATGATCTAGTTTTTGCTTTTTAGATTTTGCAGATGAAAAGTCTATCATCGCAACTGGAGCGGCAGGAATCTGAAAGCGCGAGAGGCATAGAGAATAGAAACGCTTTAAATGTACCCCTACTTATACAACGGCATGCAAATTTCTCGATTCTGATTGGCTGAAACAGTCATTTTACACGTCTTTATTGGCAACAATTCCACGCTGCTGGCCCAGGACCCGCCCACAACCGAACCACATCACATCACTCCGCCGGATCACAAGAAGGTGGACAATAATCTTTACAAATGGATATGTTGATAGCGACTAAACGACTAAATATCAAGCGATTCTGTCACAGCGAATGTCTTAGTCGTTTAAACAATGTTGGATGATGTAATTGATGGGTCTTGAATCATTCTGTAACAAAAGCGGATTGATTGATTGATTAATTTTCAATTTTATTTTCAATTTCTTTTTCCTTTCGACTGTCAGCGCTCGCTCTAGTCTCCACCCACCGCCACCCCCCCCCCCCCCCCCTCACACACACACACACACACACGCACGCACGCACACACACGCACGCACGCACGCACGCACACACACACACACACTCTGCCTGCAACGCGGGGGATAGTCAGAGAGCTGGGTGCTGCGCTGTTCTAAGTGAGCATGGCCTATTGAGTTGATTGATTGATTGATTGATTGCTAATTTTATTACTGTACGCTTGGTTTCCAACTGGTTAAGTTTAGGCCCTCTACAGTAGGTTTAAAAAAATAAATAAAAGAATAGGGCGAAGAAAACGTTTTTTTCCTATAGGGCAAAGAAAACTTTTTAATTTGTTTTACCTACTTTATATAGAAGCATCTAAGAATGAAGTTCTATGGAAAGTAGGTCTGCATTCCCTTAACAATTGTGTGTATTGAGCCGTACTGTATTGTACCCATTCTGCATCTGGTAATAAAATTTTCAATCAATCATTCCAATAATACACAGTTGGATGTGTTAGTTGGTTGGATGCACTTCAAGCTGCTTCCACATGAGGCAACTTCTCTCAATCATTCCAATAATACACAGTTGGATGTGTTAGTTTGGTTGGATGCACTTCAAGCTGCTTCCACATGGAGGCAACTTGTCTTTTTTGTAGTTGTAGGAACTACTTTTTCTGGCGGATGGTTTTTTCAATAAATCTTCGATTAATGTGTGTTTATTGTATAGAAATAAGGTTGGATGAATCTGGCAGTTGTATAAAAGCTTTACAAGTTCAAGTTTCTTTAATAGTTGTCATACAGAAGTACAGAATACTTTTGTACAAAATGCTTCTTACTGTTGCGCTCCAGAGACTGTGCATGACAAGATAAGTATGAAATAAAAACATAGTAAAAATTAGAAGTAAAAAAAAGAGGTCACAGTGTTCAGTTTAGACATATGTACAATGTTCGTAGACGTAGTTACCATACAATATACAATACTGTGCAGTGTACTAATATACAATACTATATAGTGCAAGGCATAAATGGACGAGGTGCAGTTTAGGTACAATTCACAGTAGGTGTACGAGTTGTAGTGCAAATCCTTTATCAATAAATATAAAGTGTAAGTGTGTTTGTGTGATCTAAAGTGTGGAGAGTGGGTGCTGCAGTGTGTTGTTTGTTTGAGTGAGTGTGTGCTTGTGGGTGTGTGTGCTGTGTGCATTTGATGGTTGTTGCATAGTGATTATTGTTCGTTTAGCGATTATTGTTCGTTTAGTCGTGATTTGCAGTCGTGATTTGTGAACAATAAACCATGCCTAGGGGGGTCTAACGACCACCCCTAGGCATGGTTTATTGTTTACAAACCACTCCTGCGCGTGATGTAATGCTTAAATACAGCTCACACTGAAACAAATGTAAATTACGTGCATTTGATTACCTTTTTGACATGTGATGGCATTAACCACTTGCACTTTTCCATAGTGCAGGACTCAGTCTCTCTCATTTTAACACCCACTTCAATGGCGAACGGATCATATTCAATATGTTTTGAGATTTTCTGATGATACCTAGTGAGTGTAGGCTCGTCCAACGCTTTTGCGTATTGACTTTCCATTGTTTTGAATCACTGTTCTTGACTTCCTGCCCCCCAGGTGAGTTTCGCGCATCATCAAAATCACTTGACTGCAAACAAGCTATTGTTGCTCCTACAGTATACTGTATGTTGGTGTAGACATGGTCCAATGTATTGTTGCTCCTACAGTATATGTTGGTGTAGACATGGTCCAATGTATTGTTGCTCCTACAGTATATGTTGGTGTAGACATGGTCCAATGTATTGTTGCTCCTACAGTATATGTTGGTGTAGACATGGTCCAATGTATTGTTGCTCCTACAGTATATGTTGGTGTAGACATGGTCCAATGTATTGTTGCTCCTACAGTATATGTTGGTGTAGACATGGTCCAATGTATGCATCAAAGAGAGCATTACGGATGTGGTGATGTTGTTTCTGACCAGAAAGACGACGCTGAACTCTGTCTGTCTTCTGTTTGCTGTGTCTTTCCTTTCTCTCTGCCATGTTTGTCCTCTCTCTGCTGTGTCTGTCCTCTCTGTCATGTCTGTCCGCTCTCTCTCTGCTGTGTCTGGCAGCGGTTTATTCTATAACAGGATACTGTAAACTAAGTAAACAGAACACACAGTAGTACTAGTAGTAGTACACACTGATTGCAATCTGCTTGCATAAAAACATTATATAAAATCACATTCTGAGGTCAGTGTTAAAGTGCCACATGGAATAGGTCTGGTTAGTGGTTAGAGTTAGAGGTGGTCTAGGTCTGGTTAGGGTATCTTAGGGGTAGTTAAGCATTCATTATAATTTATTATTATTATTTAGATAGATGGATGTAAAAGGCTAGACCAACTCTTAACCCCTATCCGGACCTAGACCACCTCTAAGTCACAACCCTAACTTAGGGGTTAAAGTTAGAGGTGGTCTAGGTCTGGTTAGGGGTTAGAGTTAGAGGTGGTCTAGGTCTGGTTATACTGATCCGATACCAGTGCATATATAAAAAAAAATATATATATATATATATATATTATATAAATTATAAAACTTTTTTTTCTTTTCTTTTTTACAGCTACTGTTTATACTGTTTTTTTTAGTAATAACTAGAAAGTAATGGTATTTATTCAACAACAGGTGATTGTATAGATTAGTATTATTATCATTAATTGACAACTAAGCTCAATGAGTTCACCCACGGAATGGTTGTTGGTACATTGGTTCCGCACAGACGTTACACATTGTTGCGCACTTCCTATCCAGGCTGCTCCGTTTAGGTCAGCTAGTAGCAGAGGCTCTGTTGTGATTTTAAATGCAAAATAAATATTCAACATTCTCTTTTGAGACTCCGCCTCAGACTCTTATCATTTGGCACTAAAAGCTAAACATTGTCACCGGCATGGCTGCCCGCAACATGTCATTAATTGTGTGCAAGAGGTCGATCAGTTAGCCACATTAGCGTGAGCTAGGTTAGCCACTAGTTAACGCGAGCTAGAAATACAAACAATGTAACGTTACTGGTGAAAAAGTGATTTACCTTGGAATACTCCTTTGCCAACTTGCTGTACTTTGCTTGCAGGTCTGCAGCTGGATTATGAATAGTCCCAACTTTAGCCAAGGTAACGTTAAGCTAAAACTAGCTTTTCAAATAGCTCTTCAGCTAATGCTAATAACAGAGCTCCCCGTCACACTGCTCTGTCGGGACGATGGTATTAAGAAAAGTTATAATTATTTTGTCTCGTCTTGTTTTAGTCAACAATATAATAATATTAATAATAATGTAGGACCTGTTGCAGAGGTCTTTATTCGGCATGCAACGACACTCAATGTTTTTTAGCGGTACACACAGCGGTTAGTTTAGCACACACACACCGGAACACACACGCATGCATTGTCTCTTTAGGATCGCCGATGCGATTCATCTCTGCGATTAACCCATCCCGTCGTCCTTCCCCCCCAAGGGCAGCCGGGAGCAGATAGGCATCAACGTGAGCCGCGCCAGGGGACCAATCCAAGTGCTCCTGTCCGTCTTCGTCAAGGACGCCACAGCGTTAGCGATCTGTTGTTGTGCATGTTTTTCCATTGGGTTTATCTCATCGGGGGGGAAACCCTTGCGAGCACGGGGAGAACATGCAAACTCCACACAGAAAGGCCTGGGAGATACCCCACCTGCGTACCTGGCATCATGGAAACCTGGTCCCCAAGCGGGAATCGAACCCTGGACTTTCTTGCTGTGAGGCGACAGTGTTAACCACTACACCACCGTGCCGCCTATATCAACATAGATTTCGTCCTGGTTTTTGTAAATTACATTTTTGTGTCCTCAGTTGTGGTCAACGATATTTAATAAACTATTTAGTCTCGTTAGCGTGGCATGGTCTTCAATAACGTGACGTCACGTCTCGTTGTTGTCATGAAAAAAACCTTCGTTGACGAACATCTTTCGTCATCAATTTAGTCAACAAAATTAACACTGCATATAATCCTTCTATATACCTACTGATACACCTGCATATAATACTTCTATATACCTACTGATACACCTGCATATAATACTTTTATATACCTACTGATACACCTGCATATAATCCTTACCTACTGATACACCTGCATATAATACTTACCTACTGATACACCTGCATGTAACCCATATAACTCTGTATGATATCATGTACAATAATGCTATACCGTAAATCCTCAAATATAGGACAGGTCTTCTATTTACCTCAGCTGCAAAGAGCACCAGGCCTTTATTAGAGAGAGGCTTATATAAGAGGCAGGCCTTAATTTCTAAAAATGACACTCATGGACATAATCCCTTCATTTTCAGACTTTTATTGCATTATTATTATTATTATTATTATTATTATTATTATTATTATTATTATTATTATTATTATTATTATTATTATTATTATTATTATTATTATTATTATTATTATTATTATTATTATTATTATTATTATTTTTTTTTTTTTTTATTTTTTTTTTTTTTTTTGGCTTTGGGTTTTGCGGGCGGCCACTCCCCAGTAGGTTAGTACTAGTTTGGTATAGAGTGGTCGGCGGCTGGGGGGGTGCACGGTCCTCATCCATTGCTTGGCTTCCTACTGGGTCTAGAGGCAGAAAAGAGAACCATTATGGGCTCAAGGGACCACTCCAGTTTCCAGATTTGTTTGTGCTGATGTTCACCCGTACCCCTGAGGAGGTATGAGGGGTCACGTCGTCATCTAGTTTTTAACCTGATGTGCATCCATACCCCTGAGGAGGTAGAGGGGGGCACAGTTATTTTAATAATTCATCTCTTTGTAATGTAAGTGTTTCACATGATGTGCTTTCATACCCCTGAGGAGGTAGAGAATTTAAGTCGTCACATGATGTGCCTTCAAACCCCTGTGGAGGTAGAGAATTTTATTCATTATTTGGTCCATTCTTTTGAAGCGGGATGGCGCCCTCTATAGGTGGTTTTTTGGTATTTATTTTTTATTTTTTAATAATTAATTTTTTTGTAATATAGGTGTTTTCACATGGTGTGCTTTCATACCCCTGAGGAGGTAGAGATTCTAAGTCGTCACATGATGTGTCTTCATACCCCTGAGGAGGTAGAGAGTCTAGGTTATTTATACCTAGATAGATAGGTAAATAGTTAGTTAAGGTCGGTTGTTTGTAGTTACATTGTTTTTGAATGGTTTCTGCTTTTCTACTCCTGTGGACCAGTTACGAGGAAGTTACACTCTAGACCAGGCTTAGGCTTAGGTTCTGGCTTTGGGTTTTGCGGGCGGCCACTCCCCAGTAGGTTAGTACTAGTTTGGTATAGAGTGGTCGGCGGCTGGGGGGTGCACGGTCCTCATCCATTGCTTGGCTTCCTACTGGGTCTAGAGGCAGAAAAGAGAACCATTATGGGCTCAAGGGACCACTCCAGTTTCCAGATTTGTTTGTGCTGATGTTCACCCGTACCCCTGAGGAGGTATGAGGGGTCACGTCGTCATCTAGTTTTTAACCTGATGTGCATCCATACCCCTGAGGAGGTAGAGGGGGGCACAATTATTTTAATAATTCATCTCTTTGTAATATAAGTGTTTCACATGATGTGCTTTCATACCCCTGAGGAGGTAGAGAATTTAAGTCGTCACATGATGTGCCTTCAAACCCCTGTGGAGGTAGAGAATTTTATTCATTATTTGGTCCATTCTTTTGAAGCGGGATGGCGCCCTCTATAGGTGGTTTTTGGTATTCATTTTTTATTTTTTAATAATTCATTTTTTTGTAATATAGGTGTTTTCACATGGTGTGCTTTCATACCCCTGAGGAGGTAGAGATTCTAAGTCGTCACATGATGTGTCTTCATACCCCTGAGGAGGTAGAGAGTCTAGGTTATTTATACTTAGATAGATAGGTAAATAGTTAGTTAAGGTCGGTTGTTTGTAGTTACATTGTTTTTGAATGGTTTCTGCTTTTCTACTCCTGTGGACCAGTTACGAGGAAGTTACACTCTAGACCAGGCTTAGGCTTAGGTTCGGGCTTTGGATTTTGCGGGCGGCCACTCCCCAGTAGGTTAGTACTAGTTTGGTATAGAGTGGTCGGCGGCTGGGGGGGTGCACGGTCCTCATCCATTGCTTGGCTTCCTACTGGGTCTAGAGGCAGAAAAGAGAACCATTATGGGCTCAAGGGACCACTCCAGTTTCCAGATTTGTTTGTGCTGATGTTCACCCGTTCCCCTGAGGAGGTATGAGGGGTCACGTCGTAATCTAGTTTTTAACCTGATGTGCATCCATACCCCTGAGGAGGTAGAAGGGGGCACAATTATTTTAATAATTCATCTCTTTGTAATATAAGTGCTTCACATGATGTGCTTTCATACCCCTGAGGAGGTAGAGAATCTAAGTCGTCACATGATGTGCCTTCAAACCCCTGTGGAGGTAGAGAATTTTGTTCATTATTTGGTCCATTTTTTTGAAGCGGGATGGCGCCCTCTATAGGTGGTTTTTGGTATTCATTTTTTTATTTTTTAATAATACATTTTTTTTGTAATATAGGTGTTTTCACATGGTGTGCTTTCATACCCCTGAGGAGGTAGAGATTCTAAGTCGTCACATGATGTGTCTTTATACCCCTGAGGAGGTAGAGAGTCTAGGTTATTTATACTTAGATAGATAGGTAAATAGTTAGTTAAGGTCGGTTGTTTGTAGTTACATTGTTTTTGAATGGTTTCTGCTTTTCTACTCCTGTGGACCAGTTATGAGGAAGTTACACTCTAGACCAGGCTTAGGCTTAGGTTCTGGCTTTGGGTTTTGCGGGCGGTCACTCCCCAGTAGGTTAGTACTAGTTTGGTATAGAGTGGTCGGCGGCTGGGGGGGTGCACGGTCCTCATCCATTGCTTGGCTTCCTACTGGGTCTAGAGGCAGAAAAGAGAACCATTATGGGCTCAAGGGACCACTCCAGTTTCCAGATTTGTTTGTGCTGATGTTCACCCGTACCCCTGAGGAGGTATGAGGGGTCACGTCGTAATCTAGTTTTTAACCTGATGTGCATCCATACCCCTGAGGAGGTAGAGGGGGGCACAATTATTTTAATAATTCATCTTTTTGTAATATAAGTGTTTCACATGATGTGCTTTCCTACCCCTGAGGAGGTAGAGAATCTAAGTCGTCACATGATGTGCCTTCAAACCCCTGTGGAGGTAGAGAATTTTATTCATTATTTGGTCCATTCTTTTGAAGTGGGATGGCGCCCTCTATAGGTGGTTTTTGGTATTCATTTTTTAATTTTTTATAATAAATTTTTTTGTAATATAGGTGTTTTCACATGATGTGCTTTCATACCCCTGAGGAGGTAGATAATCTAAGTCGTCACATGATGTGTCTTCATACCCCTGAGGAGGTAGAGAGTCTAGGTTATTTATACTTAGATAGATAGGTAAATAGTTAGTTAAGGTCGGTTGTTTGTAGTTACATTGTTTTTGAATGGTTTCTGCTTTTCTACTCCTGTGGACCAGTTACGAGGAAGTTACACTCTAGACCAGGCTTAGGCTTAGGTTCGGGCTTTGGATTTTGCGGGCGGCCACTCCCCAGTAGGTTAGTACTAGTTTGGTATAGAGTGGTCGGCGGCTGGGGGGGTGCACGGTCCTCATCCATTGCTTGGCTTCCTACTGGGTCTAGAGGCAGAAAAGAGAACCATTATGGGCTCAAGGGACCACTCCAGTTTCCAGATTTGTTTGTGCTGATGTTCACCCGTTCCCCTGAGGAGGTATGAGGGGTCACGTCGTAATCTAGTTTTTAACCTGATGTGCATCCATACCCCTGAGGAGGTAGAAGGGGGCACAATTATTTTAATAATTCATCTCTTTGTAATATAAGTGCTTCACATGATGTGCTTTCATACCCCTGAGGAGGTAGAGAATCTAAGTCGTCACATGATGTGCCTTCAAACCCCTGTGGAGGTAGAGAATTTTGTTCATTATTTGGTCCATTTTTTTGAAGCGGGATGGCGCCCTCTATAGGTGGTTTTTGGTATTCATTTTTTTATTTTTTAATAATACATTTTTTTTGTAATATAGGTGTTTTCACATGGTGTGCTTTCATACCCCTGAGGAGGTAGAGATTCTAAGTCGTCACATGATGTGTCTTTATACCCCTGAGGAGGTAGAGAGTCTAGGTTATTTATACTTAGATAGATAGGTAAATAGTTAGTTAAGGTCGGTTGTTTGTAGTTACATTGTTTTTGAATGGTTTCTGCTTTTCTACTCCTGTGGACCAGTTATGAGGAAGTTACACTCTAGACCAGGCTTAGGCTTAGGTTCTGGCTTTGGGTTTTGCGGGCGGTCACTCCCCAGTAGGTTAGTACTAGTTTGGTATAGAGTGGTCGGCGGCTGGGGGGGTGCACGGTCCTCATCCATTGCTTGGCTTCCTACTGGGTCTAGAGGCAGAAAAGAGAACCATTATGGGCTCAAGGGACCACTCCAGTTTCCAGATTTGTTTGTGCTGATGTTCACCCGTACCCCTGAGGAGGTATGAGGGGTCACGTCGTAATCTAGTTTTTAACCTGATGTGCATCCATACCCCTGAGGAGGTAGAGGGGGGCACAATTATTTTAATAATTCATCTTTTTGTAATATAAGTGTTTCACATGATGTGCTTTCCTACCCCTGAGGAGGTAGAGAATCTAAGTCGTCACATGATGTGCCTTCAAACCCCTGTGGAGGTAGAGAATTTTATTCATTATTTGGTCCATTCTTTTGAAGTGGGATGGCGCCCTCTATAGGTGGTTTTTGGTATTCATTTTTTAATTTTTTATAATAAATTTTTTTGTAATATAGGTGTTTTCACATGATGTGCTTTCATACCCCTGAGGAGGTAGATAATCTAAGTCGTCACATGATGTGTCTTCATACCCCTGAGGAGGTAGAGAATTTTTATTTCAAATTTCAATTTCCAAATTGTAAATTCCAAATTTCAATTTTTCAAATTTCAATTTCCAATTTTCAATGTTTCAAATTTCAAATTTCAACTTCCAGATTTCAAATTTCAATTTTTTCTTTTTTTCTTTTTTTTCCTTTTTCTTTTTGTTTTTCTTTTTGTTTTCAATTTTCATATGATGTGCTTTCATACCCCTGAGGAGGTAGATAATCTAAGTTGTCACATGATGTATGTCTTCATACCCCTGAGGAGGTAGACAATTTAATTTTTAATTTCAAATTTCAATTTCCAGATTTCAAATTTCAAATTTTAATTTTTTTATTTTCAAATTTTTCAAATTCCAATTTTTCCATTTTTAATTTGGTGGTGGTTCTATTCTGGGTTCCGGATTTGTTCTGTGTTCTTTTTTTTGTGGAGGTGGAAATTTGGATGTGACTAGAAGGTCCTTAAGGGTTTTGTTCCTTCTGTATGCTGAGATGATTTTGCAGTCCTTTAACGGTTGTGCCTGGGTGAAATTTTTCTTCAGTAGGGTGTTTATGTCTGTGGTGTATTGCGAGTAGGTTGTTATTAGGGGTAGGAGTGAAGGTTGTAGTGTTGTTGTGTCCTGTGGTGTTTTTCTTTTGAGGTAATTCTGTTTTGCATGTTTTAGTTCCTGTCTTGTGTATCCTCTGGTTCTGAGGGCTGCGCATAGGGTTTTGCACGCCTCCTCCCTGTCTGTGTCCTGGCTGCAGATTCTGTGGAATCTTAGGAATTGGGCTTTGAGGAGTCCCTTGAAAGTGTGTTTTGGGTGGAAGCTATTTCTGTGTAATAGGGCGTGGGTGTCTGTGGGTTTGAAGAACACCTTGGTTTCTAGAATCCCGGTATTTTCGAAGTTGGTTCCCTTGTACGTTATTGTGTCCAGGAATTCCACTTCGGTTTTATGTGTGATGTACTTAACTGTTATGGAGTCGTGGTGTTGGTTCATCTTGTCTATGAATTTTTGGAATTGGGGGAGGCCGTGTGGCCAGGTGCCCCAGATATCGTCGAGGTATCTGAAGTATTTGGTTGGTAGGTATGGGCATTTTGGAAAGAGGGTTTCTTCCCATTCTGCCATATAGATGTCGGCATAGGCTGGTGCGAATTTTTTGCCCATTGCTGTGCCCTTTGTTTGTAGGTACCACTTGTCGTCAAACATAAAGTCGTTCCTGGTTAGGCTTAGTTCTAGGAGTGTTAGGAGTGCTGAGTCTGGTCTTTTTCTGTCCGGGTGTTTCTTAAAGCAGTTTTGTATTGCTTCCAAGCCTTGTTTTGTGTTGATGTTAGTGTATAAGCTGTCTACGTCAATTGTGAATAGAAAAGAGGGTTCCGTCGTTCTGGTGTTTTTGATTTTTTGGATGAAGTCTCCCGTGTCCTTGATGTAGCTCTCGTGTTGGTTGGAGAGTGGGTTCAAGAAGTAGTCTATGTATTCGGCTACTGCGTAGCTCTCGCTGTCGCAGTCCGAGATGATGGGTCTACCCGCTGGTATTTCGAAGGGGAAGGCCCATTTGTCCGGGGTTTTGTGGATCTTGGGGAGTAAGTAGAACGTTCTCGGCTTAGGGTTGAGTGGTCCCTGTAGGTAGTCCCTTTGTTTTTCGTTGATGTAGTTTCTGTGTGCTAAGTGGTCCAGGACGTGTTTTATTTCCCTGCTGGTTTCCTCGAAGATGGGGGTTTCTAGGGGTTGGTAGTATGTTGTGTCGTTGAGCTGTCTGAGGGCTTCCTTCCTGTATTGTTCCTTGTTGAGTATCACAATTGCGCTACCCTTGTCCGCTGGTTTAATGACTATGTCCTGGTTGTTGGCTAGTTGTGTTAATGCGTTCTCTTCCGCTGTGGATAGGTTTGGTTTGGTCGTGTTCGAGTGTGTCCGTGTTATTTTGTTAATTGATTCCAAGTTATTTCGGATTAGGTCGTGGGTGGCTGCGTTAATTTGGTCATCTCGGGGTGTCCAGTCTGATGTGTGTACGAACGGTAGTTTGGTGTTCTTTGTTTTGTTCATGTCCGCGAAGAAGGTTCTTAGTTTTATTTGTCTGTGGTGCTGTGTTATGTCGTGTCTTAGTTTTTTTACCTTGCCCTTGTCTGTTCCCTTTGAGGGCACGAAGGAGAGACCTTTCATGAGGGCGTTGATTTGGTCTGTGGTGGGGTGGAAATCTGGTGCTAAGTTAATTATTAGCTTTTTCCAGTTTGTGGGGGCGTCTTTTTGTCTTTTTGTCAAATTTAGGTGTTTGTTCCAATTTCTCCAAATGGCTTTGCCCGTATCTTTTGTCCATTGGATTTGATCTTTTTCTGTTTTGAACAGTTCCCGTTCCAATTTGGGTACTGCGTATCCTGTTTGGGTGATTTGTTCATTCAGATTGTTTATGTTAATCAATGTTTGGCGTGGTAGTCGGCTGTTTGTGTTGATTAGTGGTATGTGTATCTTGGCGGCCGGGAAAGTGTTTTTTGCTGTTAAGCAGAGTTGTTGTAGGAGTCTGTGTGATAGTGTGGAAGGTTTTGTTTTCCTGTCGTTTAGGCCGACGGATAGTATTACGTGTTTAACTATGTCTGTTGTGGCTGTTTGGTGTTTAAGGATGCGTATGGCGTCCTTAATTTTTGCGTTCTGGTAGCTGTCTATTTGTATTTGGTTGTCATTGATGGGCGGTAGTAGAGACGTGTTTGTGTCCCCTAGAATAAGGATTTCGCGGCTTACCACCAGAGGGGTCCTTTTGTCCCTCATTTCTGTGTAGTCATGTTTTGTAGTCTGGCTTTGTTCCTCTTCGTTCTGTTGGTTTGTTCTCATTCCTTTGTTTGAGGATGTGTCGTGTTTTGGTTTATACCCTGGTTTTCCGATCTTTTTCTTAAATGGGTTCATGGTGCAGGTATGGTGCTTCTTATCTTCAAGTAGGGGGTGGTTTCTTTTCTCCTTGCGTCTTGATGATGGCTTGTTTTCCCTTTTTTTTGTGCGTTTAGAAGGTATTTCAGTTCGGGTTTCTTAAGTTTTATTCAGCTTTTCCGTTCGTTTGTGTCAGGGGGACCTTAGGGTGTTTGTTCCTATTTGTTGTGGGACCTGACTCAAAGGATTGGAGTTTGTTGCTGTGAAGCCCCTTTTTTTTGAATATACCAATCTTTTTTTCTGTTTTTCGGGTCCCTATTTTTTTGAAAAAGAGGAGAAGAAGAGAGGGGGGGGGGAAAAGAAGAGAGGAGAGGTATGTTGTACGTTATTGGGTGGAGATGGTGGTTGGTAGGAGTATGTATCTCCCTGAGTTCAAATTTTGAATTTTTTAAGGATGGTGTCCCTTGGTTGGGTTGTTCCGGAAGGTTGCTTTTGGATTGATGATGTCATGGTGATGTCATAATAGATTCTTCTAGAATTGCTCCTAGTTTGGCTGTGTCCGGATGTGAGATGACCGGGTGTTTTAGATTTGTTTCCCCGTCTATCGGATGGCCTGTGTGAGTTAGAGTTCCTGGTTTTCCCCCATCCCTTGTGTCGCCTGGCCTGGAGAGAGTTTGTGTCTTTTTGGTATGTAGTTCTTAGCTATTTGTTTAAACTTAGAAATTCCAGGTTTTTAGAACAGGGAGTACAATAACAGGGTATGGATGTGGTCAGTAGTTCCAGATGGTTTGTTTTAGTACATATTTCAGTTCTAAAACCATCTTTCGTGGATTGACATCATTCCTTTCTCCTCACCTCATCTCCTCACCTCATGACATTGACATGACAGGGTTCAGATGTTCAGACGTTCATCATCGTGGGGAGAATGAACACCACTTCGGGAGCTCTATTGTAGTGTTCTGACTCTACTTCACAATCTTGACCCAAATAATTCACATAGGAACAAATACTTGGAATTACTAAAGATGTGGAAGAAATTCTTTCCATGGATTTTACTTTTAGCTGTATTTTCGTTAATGCCCTATTGGCTTTACCTCAGCTATGTTAACTGCTGTAAAACGAGATCACCATATGGATTTAAATGGACATGGAGTCAAACCAGGAATGTCTCCGCATCAACGGTAAAGAATTCGGACGAAACAAAGCTGGTGACAAACTTGCCCCCCTGCCCAGACACATCTCCTCATCTGCTGGGTCCGTTCACCGTGGAGTTCAACTCGCTGCGGACTCTCGACACTATCCGCACGGAGAACCCAGCTCTCCAGGAGGGAGGACTCTTCAAACCCCCAGACTGCATCGCCTCGCAGAAGGTGGCGGTCATCATCCCGTTCCGCAATCGCTCCGAGCACCTGCTGCACTGGCTCCACTACCTTCACCCCTTCCTCCAGCGCCAGCAACTCAACTACGGGGTCTACATAATCAACCAGCACGGAGAAGGGACATTCAACAAAGCCAAGCTGATGAACGCCGGTTATGTCGAAGCATTGAAAGAGTACAACTATGACTGCTTTGTCTTCAGCGACGTGGATCTGATTCCTATGGATGACCGTAACACCTACAGGTGTTTTAAGCAACCTCGTCACCTGGCCGTGGCTGTTGACAAGTTTGGCTTCAGGTTAGGCTATGCCACTCTCTTTGGTGGAGCCACATCACTGTCCAAAGAGCAGTTCTTGAAAATCAATGGCTTTTCCAATCAGTTCTGGGGTTGGGGAGGGGAAGACGATGCTATCCAGCTACGCTTCACCTACAGAGGAATGCATATTTCCAGGCCTAATGAGATCATTGGCAAATGCCGGATGATCAAGCATCAGCGGGACAGGAAGAATGAACTTAATCACAGGAGACATAATCTAATGTATAATACAAGACACACCATGGGCAAAGATGGAATCAACTCCCTCAAGTACACTGTTGTTAACATCAAGAAAGACAGGCTCTTCACTTTCATCACTGTTAATGTTATCATGTGATTCATGGAAAGAATCAAGTGTAGCACTCAACACTTTGATGAACATTGTTACTCAGCCCTTCCTGATGACTTGTCGTACAGAACTTGTAAGTCGCTTTGGATAAAAGTGTCAGCTAAATGACTAAATGTAAATCTAAATCAATTCTGCATAGCTGGTAAGTAATCAGTGGTGGAAGAAGTGCACAGATCCTTTAGTATAAGTATAAATAAAAAATGTAATAGATACTCTGGTAAAAGTCAAAGTCCTTTCCTTCTACTGTGTGTGTGTGTGTGTGTGTGTGTGTGTGTGTGTGTGTGTGTGTGTGTGTGTGTGTGTGTGTGTGTGTGTGTGTGTGTGTGTGTGTGTGTGTGTGTGCGCGTGCGTGCGTGCGTCTGTGTGTGTGTGTGTGTGTGTGTGTGTGTGTGCGCGTGTGCGTGTGTGTGTGTGTGCCTTTTTAAGTACCTCACCCTAACCACTAACCTGACCTATAACCATAGAAACTGCATGCCTAAACAATACCAAATTCATAAATTAACATAGCTAATTTACCTTGTAAATATATACAAATATATTGACTAAATATACTCGTTAGTCATTAATGGCTTAAAATGTTTCATAGCTTGCATTTTCACTAGCCCCCTATGTGTTTTTCTATACATTTTGTCCATATACTGTAGTTTCAAAACATCCTCTCATGCTCGTCAACAAATGCAATTCCAATTTTATAAGCATCTATAATCAATTCAGTATTACATATTTTCACAAAATAATAATTTACGAGTCTTAGCTTTACAGTAATATTAAAATTGTGCAATTGTGTGTGTATGTGGGTGTGCGTGTGTATGTGTGCATGCACAGGATTAGTTTCTGGTTATTGTGGACAAAAGCAGTTTGGAAAAAGCAGATTTACAGGGTCAGAAATGAGGGTTTGGGTTGAGGGGTAAGGTTAATGATTAAGGCTCTGGCCTTATAGTCAATCACAATACGTTTAATTCAAATTTAGTTACATGGCTCAGCTTTTTTAACTATATCCTGCCTGCCTAGTCTACCCTGACTATGACCCTATAAATCTGAAACGTATCTGAAACGTATTCATATCCCTTTGAAAATGGACATGTCAATTTCTCACATCAAATTTGTGCTCAACTTTGGAGTAATATCTATTGCCTTTACCAGTAAGCTACTGTATATGGTTGTTATCTACAGATGCAGCAAGGTCTCTAGTTGAATATGATACCAGTATCTTCACTCAAGCTTTAAGTAATATGCAATATTCTTATTGTGTTATTGTCTTATTGTGTTATATTATTGTGTCTTAAGTGTTATTTTAATGAATATTGTCTATTTAAATTATGAACATTCTGTTTGTATGGGGCTTGGGACAACTATGCCTAATGATAGCCATTCCAAACGCTTGCAAGCTGCTGCAACAGTTTTTGGGTTGATACCATTAGTTATTCAGATTTGGTGCGAAACTGAAAAATGTTGACCACTCAAGAATAATAATAAAAAAGAGGTCAAAAGTCCTTCCAAAATACCATATTATTAAGACCATATCCAAGACCTTGAAGAACACACAAAGCACTTCAGATTTACCACCTGTGTACCTGCACATCTTATTACAAAACCTGCACTTCTTGTTGCATACCACCACCGCTTGGTGCATCCCGGTACACATGTTATAGTTCTTTCAAGATATTGTGTTACCAGGCTACAGGCACGTGCACACATAGAGCCCAAAGGGTGCTCGAGCACCAGCCCTTTTGTGCCTCGTAAAAAAGTGCCCTTTTTATGCAAAGTTTCTTTTTACAATTATTTTATTTACAGTATATTAAAAAATACAGAATATACAGCACTTCCGGTTTAGCATCAGCATGTAACGGTCGCATTGGTCATAGCTCCTCACCCGTTTTTTTTTTTAATTTTTGCTGCAAAAACCACTTTTTACAACACTAATGTGTTTAAACCTCAACGTATATATTAACTGAGATCTTCAACTAACTATATCGACTGAAAGAATCAAGATGGGACCAAAGAAAGATACACGCGCAGCAGCCAAACTAGCTACAGAGGATCCGCCTGTGGATACGGGCTCCGTTCGGGAATTGGCTGGAGAGATCGAAAAAAGAAAAACAGCTGAAATTGCCACTTCTTCCATCATCCCCGCCACCTCATCCGATATAGAGTCTCTTGCTAAACTAATAAAGATCTTAACCGATAAGGTTGATAAGGCTGATACTAAGGCTGACGTTATCAAAGAATCTATCGAATCCAAAATCGAGGATTTAAAAGTAGCGGCTGCAGTACAAACCGAACGCATTAATGTAGCTGAAGCCACCTTGGTTGAACATACACTGAGATTCATTAGAGACGAAGGGGCTTTAAATGACGGCATCGTGGAACTAACGGTGAAGATGGATGAGGCCAACGGGAAACTAACGGATACGATAGTTGACAACAACGAGAAGCGAACAGCTAAGATACTCGAAATGGAATGTCACTCCCGTAGATTTAATATCCGTATAGTGGGACTGGATGAATCAGTTGACTGCAGAAACGACTCTTTCGCGACAGTGTTAGCTCAAATCCTAGGATCAGATATCCTCTCTACAACACCAATAGTGGATCAGCGCTACAGAATTGGCATCCGAGACGACAACAACAACAAAGCGAGAGTGATTATTGCTACACTGTAAACATTTTCACCGTAAAGTTACAATAGCTTACAGGCAATATTTTGCATGACTTTTACAGTAAAATTCACAATAATTTACTGTGAATGGCTTCACAGCAATGTGTTGTAATTTCACAGTAATGGTAGTACAATACATTGTTGTAATTTCACAACTTCTTACTGTAAGAAATTACTGTGATATCACATTATTTTGTTGTATATATATTACAGCAATGTATTGTGACTTCACAACATCATATTGTAAGAAATTACTGTGATATTACAATACCTTCTGGCAATGTGTTGCATGACTTTTACAGTAAGATTCACAATAATTTACTGTGCATGGCTTCACAGCAATGTGTTGTAATTTCACAGTAATGGTAGTACAATACATTGTTGTAATTTCACAACTTCTTACAGTAAGAAATTACTGTGATATCACATTATTTTGTTGTATATATATTACAACAATGTATTGTGACTTCACAACATCAAATTGTAAGACATTTACTGTAATATCACATTATTTTGTTGTATATATATTACAACAATGTATTGTGACTTCACAACATCAAATTGTAAGAAATTACTGTGATATCACATTATTTTGTTGTATATATATTACAACAATGTATTGTGTATTTACAATAGCCTACATGTATTTTTGTAGTCCAGCTCCAGTACACTTCCTGAAGGTCACACTTTGGTTTCCTGTCATGATTAATCACGTCATCCTATTGTATCTTGACATGAAACTATTGTATGAGCTTCCTCCAGAAGTATACTGGAGCTGGGGACTATAGAATTATGCATGTCTATCATTGTAAATTGACATATATTTTTCAATTATTTTGTTGGCAAGTCTTTTGCATTACTTTTCAGACTTGCCAACAAAATAATTGAATAATAATAATTATTATATTATATAATTATAAATAATTTGGCAAAATAACTGTCAATTTACAATGGTATGCATAACTGTATAGTCCCCAGCTCCAGTATACTTCTGGAGGAAGCTCATACAATAGTTTCCTGTCAAATACTATTGGATGACGTGATTAATCATGACAGAAAACCAAAGTGTGAGCTTCTGCCAGGAAGTATACTGCGCTGGACTTCAAAAATGCACGTAGGCTATTGTACATTAAAAACAGTCCAAACGCACAAATGAGGTAAGCCAGCATTTATTGTCAAAAGACAGAATTATTACAAATAATTATATACAAGAATTACACGAGGTAAGCCGGCATTTATTGTCAAAAGACAGAATTATTACAAATAATTATATACAAAGAATTATATTCGTATTCTTGAAATGGTAAATGGCTGTTTTCTTTTTTACAATTGTGCACATTTTACCCATAGGAAAATCCTGCTTGTTGTACAAGTATCGCAGAGAAAATTCAAAGGTACTCACAGTTGCACAAGAGTTTCGGACAGAGAAATGCAATGGTTTGAAAGCTCGGCGTTGCTAATAAACGTTTTAAATATTATTTTATAAACTGCTGGTCAACACTGCTCAAAATGGCTTTAGCTGACTGATGATGTACGACGAGCGTTTCGCCATGCTAGCCTTCGTCAAACTGGAATAAGAGATACGATTATCCGGGCATCACGAAAGAAGAGGGGAAATCTGCAATACAACGAGAAACCAGTGTACTTCTACGAGGATTTCTGCCGCGAGGTTGTAACCCTACGAGCCCGTTACAAGTCAGTGATGTCTCGTCTTTTTGAGAAGGGGTTCCCACCTACACTACGCTACCCTGCGATTATTTCCATCATGGATAAAAATGGAATAAGGGTAAAACTTTCCTCGCCTGAAGAAGCCGAGGAGTACATGAGGGACCCACTAAGCGGAGGAGGCTAAGTCTTATTCTTCTTTTTTATTTTTTTATTACTTCGTTATAACTTGGACACCAAAAACGGCATCAAACAAGCTTTGATGACATTGATTTAGAGATAGGTTAATATGTGACGCTAGATACTATATTACTGTAAAGGTTCGATGTTTGGGCCCGCTAGATTTATGGGTTTTATGCAAGTCATGCTATGTTGTTGACATTTTAGAATACTCTGGACTCTTTCAACGCTCTGTGTCATAACAGAATATTCTGGAATAATATCACCCTATGGCACGCAGAAAGACCTGGAACATAAACAACAATTTGTGACTATACACAAGAATCATATCTGGAAGAACAACAACCTTTACAATGGAATACTGCCCACCCCTGTTTGGGGGACGAACTGCATACACGTATTAAAAACCTTCCTTTTCATCTAGGTGTTTAAGTTTGGCAAAGTTAGATTAATATTTAAACAAAGGTTCTAATTTGTTTGAGGTTTCTATAATTTAGTTCTATACATCTTTCTTATCCTTCGGTGTGTTTTAACTTATACATGTTAGTATAAGGTTTAAGTGAATATACTATGATATATGATATTTTTTATTTTGATTTTATTATTTTAACGGGAGAGTGGCTAAGCCACGGGTGACATTCTATTAAGGTAGAATTAAGAGTTTAAGATCCTATGGCAAATTGCTTAGGAAAGTTAAGGATACATGGCTCATTCTGGGCTGACTGGTTGTGTAAGGGAGGGGGGGATTATATGTTTGGGTTTATATGTATGTTTTTAGGCTCGGCTCTCAACAGGACCTCAATAATTGGATATATATATCTATTGTGAAGTTTTACTCCAGACGAATTATACACAAGAATACAACAACATGTTTAGATTATGGCTAGTTTGAATATAATGATTTGGAATACTGGGGGACTAAATAAACAAAACAAACGCAAAAGCGTGCTGTTATCCTTCCTGCTCTTTGGCGGAACCAGATTGTTGATGAGCTCTGGTTTCTGGTCTCCTCCTCTACTGCCTGTACCTGTGACTGTGTTAGCTATTCCAGTCTGAAATCCTGGCATGCTTTCTGCAACTCTGTTGGAGGTAGCTGCAGTGTCTCTGGTGTCTTATACGCAGTTAGTGGTTTAGGTAGCTTGCTCACAGACTTTGGGACAAATTCTCTGCAATATGGTGACCTGGACATCAGTGCAGCACTTTTTGGGGAGTTTAGGTGTAAAGCCTTGAAAAACTGACTATGTTTCTGATCCTTGCTTCACTCTTGGACACTGGACTGTGGGACTCTCAGGTGTTTGTTTCTCTATAAGACAGATATTGCACAGCTTTAAAGCAAAACTTGGAACATATTATTGCACAGGTATTTTGCATTCAGTACTGTACACCTCTGCTCACCTGTCCCTGCAATGGCATGATCTAGTTTTTGCTTTTTAGATTTTGCAGATGAAAAGTCTATCATCGCAACTGGAGCGGCAGGAATCTGAAAGCGCGAGAGGCATAGAGAATAGAAACGCTTTAAATGTACCCCTACTTATACAACGGCATGCAAATTTCTCGATTCTGATTGGCTGAAACAGTCATTTTACACGTCTTTATTGGCAACAATTCCACGCTGCTGGCCCAGGACCCGCCCACAACCGAACCACATCACATCACTCCGCCGGATCACAAGAAGGTGGACAATAATCTTTACAAATGGATATGTTGATAGCGACTAAACGACTAAATATCAAGCGATTCTGTCACAGCGAATGTCTTAGTCGTTTAAACAATGTTGGATGATGTAATTGATGGGTCTTGAATCATTCTGTAACAAAAGCGGATTGATTGATTGATTAATTTTCAATTTTATTTTCAATTTCTTTTTCCTTTCGACTGTCAGCGCTCGCTCTAGTCTCCACCCACCGCCACCCCCCCCCCCCCCCCCTCACACACACACACACACACACGCACGCACGCACACACACGCACGCACGCACGCACGCACACACACACACACACTCTGCCTGCAACGCGGGGGATAGTCAGAGAGCTGGGTGCTGCGCTGTTCTAAGTGAGCATGGCCTATTGAGTTGATTGATTGATTGATTGATTGCTAATTTTATTACTGTACGCTTGGTTTCCAACTGGTTAAGTTTAGGCCCTCTACAGTAGGTTTAAAAAAATAAATAAAAGAATAGGGCGAAGAAAACGTTTTTTTCCTATAGGGCAAAGAAAACTTTTTAATTTGTTTTACCTACTTTATATAGAAGCATCTAAGAATGAAGTTCTATGGAAAGTAGGTCTGCATTCCCTTAACAATTGTGTGTATTGAGCCGTACTGTATTGTACCCATTCTGCATCTGGTAATAAAATTTTCAATCAATCATTCCAATAATACACAGTTGGATGTGTTAGTTGGTTGGATGCACTTCAAGCTGCTTCCACATGAGGCAACTTCTCTCAATCATTCCAATAATACACAGTTGGATGTGTTAGTTTGGTTGGATGCACTTCAAGCTGCTTCCACATGGAGGCAACTTGTCTTTTTTGTAGTTGTAGGAACTACTTTTTCTGGCGGATGGTTTTTTCAATAAATCTTCGATTAATGTGTGTTTATTGTATAGAAATAAGGTTGGATGAATCTGGCAGTTGTATAAAAGCTTTACAAGTTCAAGTTTCTTTAATAGTTGTCATACAGAAGTACAGAATACTTTTGTACAAAATGCTTCTTACTGTTGCGCTCCAGAGACTGTGCATGACAAGATAAGTATGAAATAAAAACATAGTAAAAATTAGAAGTAAAAAAAAGAGGTCACAGTGTTCAGTTTAGACATATGTACAATGTTCGTAGACGTAGTTACCATACAATATACAATACTGTGCAGTGTACTAATATACAATACTATATAGTGCAAGGCATAAATGGACGAGGTGCAGTTTAGGTACAATTCACAGTAGGTGTACGAGTTGTAGTGCAAATCCTTTATCAATAAATATAAAGTGTAAGTGTGTTTGTGTGATCTAAAGTGTGGAGAGTGGGTGCTGCAGTGTGTTGTTTGTTTGAGTGAGTGTGTGCTTGTGGGTGTGTGTGCTGTGTGCATTTGATGGTTGTTGCATAGTGATTATTGTTCGTTTAGCGATTATTGTTCGTTTAGTCGTGATTTGCAGTCGTGATTTGTGAACAATAAACCATGCCTAGGGGGGTCTAACGACCACCCCTAGGCATGGTTTATTGTTTACAAACCACTCCTGCGCGTGATGTAATGCTTAAATACAGCTCACACTGAAACAAATGTAAATTACGTGCATTTGATTACCTTTTTGACATGTGATGGCATTAACCACTTGCACTTTTCCATAGTGCAGGACTCAGTCTCTCTCATTTTAACACCCACTTCAATGGCGAACGGATCATATTCAATATGTTTTGAGATTTTCTGATGATACCTAGTGAGTGTAGGCTCGTCCAACGCTTTTGCGTATTGACTTTCCATTGTTTTGAATCACTGTTCTTGACTTCCTGCCCCCCAGGTGAGTTTCGCGCATCATCAAAATCACTTGACTGCAAACAAGCTATTGTTGCTCCTACAGTATACTGTATGTTGGTGTAGACATGGTCCAATGTATTGTTGCTCCTACAGTATATGTTGGTGTAGACATGGTCCAATGTATTGTTGCTCCTACAGTATATGTTGGTGTAGACATGGTCCAATGTATTGTTGCTCCTACAGTATATGTTGGTGTAGACATGGTCCAATGTATTGTTGCTCCTACAGTATATGTTGGTGTAGACATGGTCCAATGTATTGTTGCTCCTACAGTATATGTTGGTGTAGACATGGTCCAATGTATGCATCAAAGAGAGCATTACGGATGTGGTGATGTTGTTTCTGACCAGAAAGACGACGCTGAACTCTGTCTGTCTTCTGTTTGCTGTGTCTTTCCTTTCTCTCTGCCATGTTTGTCCTCTCTCTGCTGTGTCTGTCCTCTCTGTCATGTCTGTCCGCTCTCTCTCTGCTGTGTCTGGCAGCGGTTTATTCTATAACAGGATACTGTAAACTAAGTAAACAGAACACACAGTAGTACTAGTAGTAGTACACACTGATTGCAATCTGCTTGCATAAAAACATTATATAAAATCACATTCTGAGGTCAGTGTTAAAGTGCCACATGGAATAGGTCTGGTTAGTGGTTAGAGTTAGAGGTGGTCTAGGTCTGGTTAGGGTATCTTAGGGGTAGTTAAGCATTCATTATAATTTATTATTATTATTTAGATAGATGGATGTAAAAGGCTAGACCAACTCTTAACCCCTATCCGGACCTAGACCACCTCTAAGTCACAACCCTAACTTAGGGGTTAAAGTTAGAGGTGGTCTAGGTCTGGTTAGGGGTTAGAGTTAGAGGTGGTCTAGGTCTGGTTATACTGATCCGATACCAGTGCATATATAAAAAAAAATATATATATATATATATATATTATATAAATTATAAAACTTTTTTTTCTTTTCTTTTTTACAGCTACTGTTTATACTGTTTTTTTTAGTAATAACTAGAAAGTAATGGTATTTATTCAACAACAGGTGATTGTATAGATTAGTATTATTATCATTAATTGACAACTAAGCTCAATGAGTTCACCCACGGAATGGTTGTTGGTACATTGGTTCCGCACAGACGTTACACATTGTTGCGCACTTCCTATCCAGGCTGCTCCGTTTAGGTCAGCTAGTAGCAGAGGCTCTGTTGTGATTTTAAATGCAAAATAAATATTCAACATTCTCTTTTGAGACTCCGCCTCAGACTCTTATCATTTGGCACTAAAAGCTAAACATTGTCACCGGCATGGCTGCCCGCAACATGTCATTAATTGTGTGCAAGAGGTCGATCAGTTAGCCACATTAGCGTGAGCTAGGTTAGCCACTAGTTAACGCGAGCTAGAAATACAAACAATGTAACGTTACTGGTGAAAAAGTGATTTACCTTGGAATACTCCTTTGCCAACTTGCTGTACTTTGCTTGCAGGTCTGCAGCTGGATTATGAATAGTCCCAACTTTAGCCAAGGTAACGTTAAGCTAAAACTAGCTTTTCAAATAGCTCTTCAGCTAATGCTAATAACAGAGCTCCCCGTCACACTGCTCTGTCGGGACGATGGTATTAAGAAAAGTTATAATTATTTTGTCTCGTCTTGTTTTAGTCAACAATATAATAATATTAATAATAATGTAGGACCTGTTGCAGAGGTCTTTATTCGGCATGCAACGACACTCAATGTTTTTTAGCGGTACACACAGCGGTTAGTTTAGCACACACACACCGGAACACACACGCATGCATTGTCTCTTTAGGATCGCCGATGCGATTCATCTCTGCGATTAACCCATCCCGTCGTCCTTCCCCCCCAAGGGCAGCCGGGAGCAGATAGGCATCAACGTGAGCCGCGCCAGGGGACCAATCCAAGTGCTCCTGTCCGTCTTCGTCAAGGACGCCACAGCGTTAGCGATCTGTTGTTGTGCATGTTTTTCCATTGGGTTTATCTCATCGGGGGGGAAACCCTTGCGAGCACGGGGAGAACATGCAAACTCCACACAGAAAGGCCTGGGAGATACCCCACCTGCGTACCTGGCATCATGGAAACCTGGTCCCCAAGCGGGAATCGAACCCTGGACTTTCTTGCTGTGAGGCGACAGTGTTAACCACTACACCACCGTGCCGCCTATATCAACATAGATTTCGTCCTGGTTTTTGTAAATTACATTTTTGTGTCCTCAGTTGTGGTCAACGATATTTAATAAACTATTTAGTCTCGTTAGCGTGGCATGGTCTTCAATAACGTGACGTCACGTCTCGTTGTTGTCATGAAAAAAACCTTCGTTGACGAACATCTTTCGTCATCAATTTAGTCAACAAAATTAACACTGCATATAATCCTTCTATATACCTACTGATACACCTGCATATAATACTTCTATATACCTACTGATACACCTGCATATAATACTTTTATATACCTACTGATACACCTGCATATAATCCTTACCTACTGATACACCTGCATATAATACTTACCTACTGATACACCTGCATGTAACCCATATAACTCTGTATGATATCATGTACAATAATGCTATACCGTAAATCCTCAAATATAGGACAGGTCTTCTATTTACCTCAGCTGCAAAGAGCACCAGGCCTTTATTAGAGAGAGGCTTATATAAGAGGCAGGCCTTAATTTCTAAAAATGACACTCATGGACATAATCCCTTCATTTTCAGACTTTTATTGCATTATTATTATTATTATTATTATTATTATTATTATTATTATTATTATTATTATTATTATTATTATTATTATTATTATTATTATTATTATTATTATTATTATTATTATTATTATTATTATTATTATTATTATTATTATTATTTTTTTTTTTTTTTATTTTTTTTTTTTTTTTTGGCTTTGGGTTTTGCGGGCGGCCACTCCCCAGTAGGTTAGTACTAGTTTGGTATAGAGTGGTCGGCGGCTGGGGGGGTGCACGGTCCTCATCCATTGCTTGGCTTCCTACTGGGTCTAGAGGCAGAAAAGAGAACTATTATGGGCTCAAGGGACCACTCCAGTTTCCAGATTTGTTTGTGCTGATGTTCACCCGTACCCCTGAGGAGGTATGAGGGGTCACGTCGTCATCTAGTTTTTAACCTGATGTGCATCCATACCCCTGAGGAGGTAGAGGGGGGCACAGTTATTTTAATAATTCATCTCTTTGTAATGTAAGTGTTTCACATGATGTGCTTTCATACCCCTGAGGAGGTAGAGAATTTAAGTCGTCACATGATGTGCCTTCAAACCCCTGTGGAGGTAGAGAATTTTATTCATTATTTGGTCCATTCTTTTGAAGCGGGATGGCGCCCTCTATAGGTGGTTTTTTGGTATTTATTTTTTATTTTTTAATAATTCATTTTTTTGTAATATAGGTGTTTTCACATGGTGTGCTTTCATACCCCTGAGGAGGTAGAGATTCTAAGTCGTCACATGATGTGTCTTCATACCCCTGAGGAGGTAGAGAGTCTAGGTTATTTATACCTAGATAGATAGGTAAATAGTTAGTTAAGGTCGGTTGTTTGTAGTTACATTGTTTTTGAATGGTTTCTGCTTTTCTACTCCTGTGGACCAGTTACGAGGAAGTTACACTCTAGACCAGGCTTAGGCTTAGGTTCTGGCTTTGGGTTTTGCGGGCGGCCACTCCCCAGTAGGTTAGTACTAGTTTGGTATAGAGTGGTCGGCGGCTGGGGGGTGCACGGTCCTCATCCATTGCTTGGCTTCCTACTGGGTCTAGAGGCAGAAAAGAGAACCATTATGGGCTCAAGGGACCACTCCAGTTTCCAGATTTGTTTGTGCTGATGTTCACCCGTACCCCTGAGGAGGTATGAGGGGTCACGTCGTCATCTAGTTTTTAACCTGATGTGCATCCATACCCCTGAGGAGGTAGAGGGGGGCACAATTATTTTAATAATTCATCTCTTTGTAATATAAGTGTTTCACATGATGTGCTTTCATACCCCTGAGGAGGTAGAGAATTTAAGTCGTCACATGATGTGCCTTCAAACCCCTGTGGAGGTAGAGAATTTTATTCATTATTTGGTCCATTCTTTTGAAGCGGGATGGCGCCCTCTATAGGTGGTTTTTGGTATTCATTTTTTATTTTTTAATAATTCATTTTTTTGTAATATAGGTGTTTTCACATGGTGTGCTTTCATACCCCTGAGGAGGTAGAGATTCTAAGTCGTCACATGATGTGTCTTCATACCCCTGAGGAGGTAGAGAGTCTAGGTTATTTATACTTAGATAGATAGGTAAATAGTTAGTTAAGGTCGGTTGTTTGTAGTTACATTGTTTTTGAATGGTTTCTGCTTTTCTACTCCTGTGGACCAGTTACGAGGAAGTTACACTCTAGACCAGGCTTAGGCTTAGGTTCGGGCTTTGGATTTTGCGGGCGGCCACTCCCCAGTAGGTTAGTACTAGTTTGGTATAGAGTGGTCGGCGGCTGGGGGGGTGCACGGTCCTCATCCATTGCTTGGCTTCCTACTGGGTCTAGAGGCAGAAAAGAGAACCATTATGGGCTCAAGGGACCACTCCAGTTTCCAGATTTGTTTGTGCTGATGTTCACCCGTTCCCCTGAGGAGGTATGAGGGGTCACGTCGTAATCTAGTTTTTAACCTGATGTGCATCCATACCCCTGAGGAGGTAGAAGGGGGCACAATTATTTTAATAATTCATCTCTTTGTAATATAAGTGCTTCACATGATGTGCTTTCATACCCCTGAGGAGGTAGAGAATCTAAGTCGTCACATGATGTGCCTTCAAACCCCTGTGGAGGTAGAGAATTTTGTTCATTATTTGGTCCATTTTTTTGAAGCGGGATGGCGCCCTCTATAGGTGGTTTTTGGTATTCATTTTTTTATTTTTTAATAATACATTTTTTTTGTAATATAGGTGTTTTCACATGGTGTGCTTTCATACCCCTGAGGAGGTAGAGATTCTAAGTCGTCACATGATGTGTCTTTATACCCCTGAGGAGGTAGAGAGTCTAGGTTATTTATACTTAGATAGATAGGTAAATAGTTAGTTAAGGTCGGTTGTTTGTAGTTACATTGTTTTTGAATGGTTTCTGCTTTTCTACTCCTGTGGACCAGTTATGAGGAAGTTACACTCTAGACCAGGCTTAGGCTTAGGTTCTGGCTTTGGGTTTTGCGGGCGGTCACTCCCCAGTAGGTTAGTACTAGTTTGGTATAGAGTGGTCGGCGGCTGGGGGGGTGCACGGTCCTCATCCATTGCTTGGCTTCCTACTGGGTCTAGAGGCAGAAAAGAGAACCATTATGGGCTCAAGGGACCACTCCAGTTTCCAGATTTGTTTGTGCTGATGTTCACCCGTACCCCTGAGGAGGTATGAGGGGTCACGTCGTAATCTAGTTTTTAACCTGATGTGCATCCATACCCCTGAGGAGGTAGAGGGGGGCACAATTATTTTAATAATTCATCTTTTTGTAATATAAGTGTTTCACATGATGTGCTTTCCTACCCCTGAGGAGGTAGAGAATCTAAGTCGTCACATGATGTGCCTTCAAACCCCTGTGGAGGTAGAGAATTTTATTCATTATTTGGTCCATTCTTTTGAAGTGGGATGGCGCCCTCTATAGGTGGTTTTTGGTATTCATTTTTTAATTTTTTATAATAAATTTTTTTGTAATATAGGTGTTTTCACATGATGTGCTTTCATACCCCTGAGGAGGTAGATAATCTAAGTCGTCACATGATGTGTCTTCATACCCCTGAGGAGGTAGAGAATTTTTATTTCAAATTTCAATTTCCAAATTGTAAATTCCAAATTTCAATTTTTCAAATTTCAATTTCCAATTTTCAATGTTTCAAATTTCAAATTTCAACTTCCAGATTTCAAATTTCAATTTTTTCTTTTTTTCTTTTTTTTCCTTTTTCTTTTTGTTTTTCTTTTTGTTTTCAATTTTCATATGATGTGCTTTCATACCCCTGAGGAGGTAGATAATCTAAGTTGTCACATGATGTATGTCTTCATACCCCTGAGGAGGTAGACAATTTAATTTTTAATTTCAAATTTCAATTTCCAGATTTCAAATTTCAAATTTTAATTTTTTTATTTTCAAATTTTTCAAATTCCAATTTTTCCATTTTTAATTTGGTGGTGGTTCTATTCTGGGTTCCGGATTTGTTCTGTGTTCTTTTTTTTGTGGAGGTGGAAATTTGGATGTGACTAGAAGGTCCTTAAGGGTTTTGTTCCTTCTGTATGCTGAGATGATTTTGCAGTCCTTTAACGGTTGTGCCTGGGTGAAATTTTTCTTCAGTAGGGTGTTTATGTCTGTGGTGTATTGCGAGTAGGTTGTTATTAGGGGTAGGAGTGAAGGTTGTAGTGTTGTTGTGTCCTGTGGTGTTTTTCTTTTGAGGTAATTCTGTTTTGCATGTTTTAGTTCCTGTCTTGTGTATCCTCTGGTTCTGAGGGCTGCGCATAGGGTTTTGCACGCCTCCTCCCTGTCTGTGTCCTGGCTGCAGATTCTGTGGAATCTTAGGAATTGGGCTTTGAGGAGTCCCTTGAAAGTGTGTTTTGGGTGGAAGCTATTTCTGTGTAATAGGGCGTGGGTGTCTGTGGGTTTGAAGAACACCTTGGTTTCTAGAATCCCGGTATTTTCGAAGTTGGTTCCCTTGTACGTTATTGTGTCCAGGAATTCCACTTCGGTTTTATGTGTGATGTACTTAACTGTTATGGAGTCGTGGTGTTGGTTCATCTTGTCTATGAATTTTTGGAATTGGGGGAGGCCGTGTGGCCAGGTGCCCCAGATATCGTCGAGGTATCTGAAGTATTTGGTTGGTAGGTATGGGCATTTTGGAAAGAGGGTTTCTTCCCATTCTGCCATATAGATGTCGGCATAGGCTGGTGCGAATTTTTTGCCCATTGCTGTGCCCTTTGTTTGTAGGTACCACTTGTCGTCAAACATAAAGTCGTTCCTGGTTAGGCTTAGTTCTAGGAGTGTTAGGAGTGCTGAGTCTGGTCTTTTTCTGTCCGGGTGTTTCTTAAAGCAGTTTTGTATTGCTTCCAAGCCTTGTTTTGTGTTGATGTTAGTGTATAAGCTGTCTACGTCAATTGTGAATAGAAAAGAGGGTTCCGTCGTTCTGGTGTTTTTGATTTTTTGGATGAAGTCTCCCGTGTCCTTGATGTAGCTCTCGTGTTGGTTGGAGAGTGGGTTCAAGAAGTAGTCTATGTATTCGGCTACTGCGTAGCTCTCGCTGTCGCAGTCCGAGATGATGGGTCTACCCGCTGGTATTTCGAAGGGGAAGGCCCATTTGTCCGGGGTTTTGTGGATCTTGGGGAGTAAGTAGAACGTTCTCGGCTTAGGGTTGAGTGGTCCCTGTAGGTAGTCCCTTTGTTTTTCGTTGATGTAGTTTCTGTGTGCTAAGTGGTCCAGGACGTGTTTTATTTCCCTGCTGGTTTCCTCGAAGATGGGGGTTTCTAGGGGTTGGTAGTATGTTGTGTCGTTGAGCTGTCTGAGGGCTTCCTTCCTGTATTGTTCCTTGTTGAGTATCACAATTGCGCTACCCTTGTCCGCTGGTTTAATGACTATGTCCTGGTTGTTGGCTAGTTGTGTTAATGCGTTCTCTTCCGCTGTGGATAGGTTTGGTTTGGTCGTGTTCGAGTGTGTCCGTGTTATTTTGTTAATTGATTCCAAGTTATTTCGGATTAGGTCGTGGGTGGCTGCGTTAATTTGGTCATCTCGGGGTGTCCAGTCTGATGTGTGTACGAACGGTAGTTTGGTGTTCTTTGTTTTGTTCATGTCCGCGAAGAAGGTTCTTAGTTTTATTTGTCTGTGGTGCTGTGTTATGTCGTGTCTTAGTTTTTTTACCTTGCCCTTGTCTGTTCCCTTTGAGGGCACGAAGGAGAGACCTTTCATGAGGGCGTTGATTTGGTCTGTGGTGGGGTGGAAATCTGGTGCTAAGTTAATTATTAGCTTTTTCCAGTTTGTGGGGGCGTCTTTTTGTCTTTTTGTCAAATTTAGGTGTTTGTTCCAATTTCTCCAAATGGCTTTGCCCGTATCTTTTGTCCATTGGATTTGATCTTTTTCTGTTTTGAACAGTTCCCGTTCCAATTTGGGTACTGCGTATCCTGTTTGGGTGATTTGTTCATTCAGATTGTTTATGTTAATCAATGTTTGGCGTGGTAGTCGGCTGTTTGTGTTGATTAGTGGTATGTGTATCTTGGCGGCCGGGAAAGTGTTTTTTGCTGTTAAGCAGAGTTGTTGTAGGAGTCTGTGTGATAGTGTGGAAGGTTTTGTTTTCCTGTCGTTTAGGCCGACGGATAGTATTACGTGTTTAACTATGTCTGTTGTGGCTGTTTGGTGTTTAAGGATGCGTATGGCGTCCTTAATTTTTGCGTTCTGGTAGCTGTCTATTTGTATTTGGTTGTCATTGATGGGCGGTAGTAGAGACGTGTTTGTGTCCCCTAGAATAAGGATTTCGCGGCTTACCACCAGAGGGGTCCTTTTGTCCCTCATTTCTGTGTAGTCATGTTTTGTAGTCTGGCTTTGTTCCTCTTCGTTCTGTTGGTTTGTTCTCATTCCTTTGTTTGAGGATGTGTCGTGTTTTGGTTTATACCCTGGTTTTCCGATCTTTTTCTTAAATGGGTTCATGGTGCAGGTATGGTGCTTCTTATCTTCAAGTAGGGGGTGGTTTCTTTTCTCCTTGCGTCTTGATGATGGCTTGTTTTCCCTTTTTTTTGTGCGTTTAGAAGGTATTTCAGTTCGGGTTTCTTAAGTTTTATTCAGCTTTTCCGTTCGTTTGTGTCAGGGGGACCTTAGGGTGTTTGTTCCTATTTGTTGTGGGACCTGACTCAAAGGATTGGAGTTTGTTGCTGTGAAGCCCCTTTTTTTTGAATATACCAATCTTTTTTTCTGTTTTTCGGGTCCCTATTTTTTTGAAAAAGAGGAGAAGAAGAGAGGGGGGGGGAAAAAGAAGAGAGGAGAGGTATGTTGTACGTTATTGGGTGGAGATGGTGGTTGGTAGGAGTATGTATCTCCCTGAGTTCAAATTTTGAATTTTTTAAGGATGGTGTCCCTTGGTTGGGTTGTTCCGGAAGGTTGCTTTTGGATTGATGATGTCATGGTGATGTCATAATAGATTCTTCTAGAATTGCTCCTAGTTTGGCTGTGTCCGGATGTGAGATGACCGGGTGTTTTAGATTTGTTTCCCCGTCTATCGGATGGCCTGTGTGAGTTAGAGTTCCTGGTTTTCCCCCATCCCTTGTGTCGCCTGGCCTGGAGAGAGTTTGTGTCTTTTTGGTATGTAGTTCTTAGCTATTTGTTTAAACTTAGAAATTCCAGGTTTTTAGAACAGGGAGTACAATAACAGGGTATGGATGTGGTCAGTAGTTCCAGATGGTTTGTTTTAGTACATATTTCAGTTCTAAAACCATCTTTCGTGGATTGACATCATTCCTTTCTCCTCACCTCATCTCCTCACCTCATGACATTGACATGACAGGGTTCAGATGTTCAGACGTTCATCATCGTGGGGAGAATGAACACCACTTCGGGAGCTCTATTGTAGTGTTCTGACTCTACTTCACAATCTTGACCCAAATAATTCACATAGGAACAAATACTTGGAATTACTAAAGATGTGGAAGAAATTCTTTCCATGGATTTTACTTTTAGCTGTATTTTCGTTAATGCCCTATTGGCTTTACCTCAGCTATGTTAACTGCTGTAAAACGAGATCACCATATGGATTTAAATGGACATGGAGTCAAACCAGGAATGTCTCCGCATCAACGGTAAAGAATTCGGACGAAACAAAGCTGGTGACAAACTTGCCCCCCTGCCCAGACACATCTCCTCATCTGCTGGGTCCGTTCACCGTGGAGTTCAACTCGCTGCGGACTCTCGACACTATCCGCACGGAGAACCCAGCTCTCCAGGAGGGAGGACTCTTCAAACCCCCAGACTGCATCGCCTCGCAGAAGGTGGCGGTCATCATCCCGTTCCGCAATCGCTCCGAGCACCTGCTGCACTGGCTCCACTACCTTCACCCCTTCCTCCAGCGCCAGCAACTCAACTACGGGGTCTACATAATCAACCAGCACGGAGAAGGGACATTCAACAAAGCCAAGCTGATGAACGCCGGTTATGTCGAAGCATTGAAAGAGTACAACTATGACTGCTTTGTCTTCAGCGACGTGGATCTGATTCCTATGGATGACCGTAACACCTACAGGTGTTTTAAGCAACCTCGTCACCTGGCCGTGGCTGTTGACAAGTTTGGCTTCAGGTTAGGCTATGCCACTCTCTTTGGTGGAGCCACATCACTGTCCAAAGAGCAGTTCTTGAAAATCAATGGCTTTTCCAATCAGTTCTGGGGTTGGGGAGGGGAAGACGATGCTATCCAGCTACGCTTCACCTACAGAGGAATGCATATTTCCAGGCCTAATGAGATCATTGGCAAATGCCGGATGATCAAGCATCAGCGGGACAGGAAGAATGAACTTAATCACAGGAGACATAATCTAATGTATAATACAAGACACACCATGGGCAAAGATGGAATCAACTCCCTCAAGTACACTGTTGTTAACATCAAGAAAGACAGGCTCTTCACTTTCATCACTGTTAATGTTATCATGTGATTCATGGAAAGAATCAAGTGTAGCACTCAACACTTTGATGAACATTGTTACTCAGCCCTTCCTGATGACTTGTCGTACAGAACTTGTAAGTCGCTTTGGATAAAAGTGTCAGCTAAATGACTAAATGTAAATCTAAATCAATTCTGCATAGCTGGTAAGTAATCAGTGGTGGAAGAAGTGCACAGATCCTTTAGTATAAGTATAAATAAAAAATGTAATAGATACTCTGGTAAAAGTCAAAGTCCTTTCCTTCTACTGTGTGTGTGTGTGTGTGTGTGTGTGTGTGTGTGTGTGTGTGTGTGTGTGTGTGTGTGTGTGTGTGTGTGTGTGTGTGTGTGTGTGTGTGTGTGCGCGTGCGTGCGTGCGTCTGTGTGTGTGTGTGTGTGTGTGTGTGTGTGTGCGCGTGTGCGTGTGTGTGTGTGTGCCTTTTTAAGTACCTCACCCTAACCACTAACCTGACCTATAACCATAGAAACTGCATGCCTAAACAATACCAAATTCATAAATTAACATAGCTAATTTACCTTGTAAATATATACAAATATATTGACTAAATATACTCGTTAGTCATTAATGGCTTAAAATGTTTCATAGCTTGCATTTTCACTAGCCCCCTATGTGTTTTTCTATACATTTTGTCCATATACTGTAGTTTCAAAACATCCTCTCATGCTCGTCAACAAATGCAATTCCAATTTTATAAGCATCTATAATCAATTCAGTATTACATATTTTCACAAAATAATAATTTACGAGTCTTAGCTTTACAGTAATATTAAAATTGTGCAATTGTGTGTGTATGTGGGTGTGCGTGTGTATGTGTGCATGCACAGGATTAGTTTCTGGTTATTGTGGACAAAAGCAGTTTGGAAAAAGCAGATTTACAGGGTCAGAAATGAGGGTTTGGGTTGAGGGGTAAGGTTAATGATTAAGGCTCTGGCCTTATAGTCAATCACAATACGTTTAATTCAAATTTAGTTACATGGCTCAGCTTTTTTAACTATATCCTGCCTGCCTAGTCTACCCTGACTATGACCCTATAAATCTGAAACGTATCTGAAACGTATTCATATCCCTTTGAAAATGGACATGTCAATTTCTCACATCAAATTTGTGCTCAACTTTGGAGTAATATCTATTGCCTTTACCAGTAAGCTACTGTATATGGTTGTTATCTACAGATGCAGCAAGGTCTCTAGTTGAATATGATACCAGTATCTTCACTCAAGCTTTAAGTAATATGCAATATTCTTATTGTGTTATTGTCTTATTGTGTTATATTATTGTGTCTTAAGTGTTATTTTAATGAATATTGTCTATTTAAATTATGAACATTCTGTTTGTATGGGGCTTGGGACAACTATGCCTAATGATAGCCATTCCAAACGCTTGCAAGCTGCTGCAACAGTTTTTGGGTTGATACCATTAGTTATTCAGATTTGGTGCGAAACTGAAAAATGTTGACCACTCAAGAATAATAATAAAAAAGAGGTCAAAAGTCCTTCCAAAATACCATATTATTAAGACCATATCCAAGACCTTGAAGAACACACAAAGCACTTCAGATTTACCACCTGTGTACCTGCACATCTTATTACAAAACCTGCACTTCTTGTTGCATACCACCACCGCTTGGTGCATCCCGGTACACATGTTATAGTTCTTTCAAGATATTGTGTTACCAGGCTACAGGCACGTGCACACATAGAGCCCAAAGGGTGCTCGAGCACCAGCCCTTTTGTGCCTCGTAAAAAAGTGCCCTTTTTATGCAAAGTTTCTTTTTACAATTATTTTATTTACAGTATATTAAAAAATACAGAATATACAGCACTTCCGGTTTAGCATCAGCATGTAACGGTCGCATTGGTCATAGCTCCTCACCCGTTTTTTTTTTTAATTTTTGCTGCAAAAACCACTTTTTACAACACTAATGTGTTTAAACCTCAACGTATATATTAACTGAGATCTTCAACTAACTATATCGACTGAAAGAATCAAGATGGGACCAAAGAAAGATACACGCGCAGCAGCCAAACTAGCTACAGAGGATCCGCCTGTGGATACGGGCTCCGTTCGGGAATTGGCTGGAGAGATCGAAAAAAGAAAAACAGCTGAAATTGCCACTTCTTCCATCATCCCCGCCACCTCATCCGATATAGAGTCTCTTGCTAAACTAATAAAGATCTTAACCGATAAGGTTGATAAGGCTGATACTAAGGCTGACGTTATCAAAGAATCTATCGAATCCAAAATCGAGGATTTAAAAGTAGCGGCTGCAGTACAAACCGAACGCATTAATGTAGCTGAAGCCACCTTGGTTGAACATACACTGAGATTCATTAGAGACGAAGGGGCTTTAAATGACGGCATCGTGGAACTAACGGTGAAGATGGATGAGGCCAACGGGAAACTAACGGATACGATAGTTGACAACAACGAGAAGCGAACAGCTAAGATACTCGAAATGGAACGTCACTCCCGTAGATTTAATATCCGTATAGTGGGACTGGATGAATCAGTTGACTGCAGAAACGACTCTTTCGCGACAGTGTTAGCTCAAATCCTAGGATCAGATATCCTCTCTACAACACCAATAGTGGATCAGCGCTACAGAATTGGCATCCGAGACGACAACAACAACAAAGCGAGAGTGATTATTGCTACACTGTAAACATTTTCACCGTAAAGTTACAATAGCTTACAGGCAATATTTTGCATGACTTTTACAGTAAAATTCACAATAATTTACTGTGAATGGCTTCACAGCAATGTGTTGTAATTTCACAGTAATGGTAGTACAATACATTGTTGTAATTTCACAACTTCTTACTGTAAGAAATTACTGTGATATCACATTATTTTGTTGTATATATATTACAGCAATGTATTGTGACTTCACAACATCATATTGTAAGAAATTACTGTGATATTACAATACCTTCTGGCAATGTGTTGCATGACTTTTACAGTAAGATTCACAATAATTTACTGTGCATGGCTTCACAGCAATGTGTTGTAATTTCACAGTAATGGTAGTACAATACATTGTTGTAATTTCACAACTTCTTACAGTAAGAAATTACTGTGATATCACATTATTTTGTTGTATATATATTACAACAATGTATTGTGACTTCACAACATCAAATTGTAAGACATTTACTGTAATATCACATTATTTTGTTGTATATATATTACAACAATGTATTGTGACTTCACAACATCAAATTGTAAGAAATTACTGTGATATCACATTATTTTGTTGTATATATATTACAACAATGTATTGTGTATTTACAATAGCCTACATGTATTTTTGTAGTCCAGCTCCAGTACACTTCCTGAAGGTCACACTTTGGTTTCCTGTCATGATTAATCACGTCATCCTATTGTATCTTGACATGAAACTATTGTATGAGCTTCCTCCAGAAGTATACTGGAGCTGGGGACTATAGAATTATGCATGTCTATCATTGTAAATTGACATATATTTTTCAATTATTTTGTTGGCAAGTCTTTTGCATTACTTTTCAGACTTGCCAACAAAATAATTGAATAATAATAATTATTATATTATATAATTATAAATAATTTGGCAAAATAACTGTCAATTTACAATGGTATGCATAACTGTATAGTCCCCAGCTCCAGTATACTTCTGGAGGAAGCTCATACAATAGTTTCCTGTCAAATACTATTGGATGACGTGATTAATCATGACAGAAAACCAAAGTGTGAGCTTCTGCCAGGAAGTATACTGCGCTGGACTTCAAAAATGCACGTAGGCTATTGTACATTAAAAACAGTCCAAACGCACAAATGAGGTAAGCCAGCATTTATTGTCAAAAGACAGAATTATTACAAATAATTATATACAAGAATTACACGAGGTAAGCCGGCATTTATTGTCAAAAGACAGAATTATTACAAATAATTATATACAAAGAATTATATTCGTATTCTTGAAATGGTAAATGGCTGTTTTCTTTTTTACAATTGTGCACATTTTACCCATAGGAAAATCCTGCTTGTTGTACAAGTATCGCAGAGAAAATTCAAAGGTACTCACAGTTGCACAAGAGTTTCGGACAGAGAAATGCAATGGTTTGAAAGCTCGGCGTTGCTAATAAACGTTTTAAATATTATTTTATAAACTGCTGGTCAACACTGCTCAAAATGGCTTTAGCTGACTGATGATGTACGACGAGCGTTTCGCCATGCTAGCCTTCGTCAAACTGGAATAAGAGATACGATTATCCGGGCATCACGAAAGAAGAGGGGAAATCTGCAATACAACGAGAAACCAGTGTACTTCTACGAGGATTTCTGCCGCGAGGTTGTAACCCTACGAGCCCGTTACAAGTCAGTGATGTCTCGTCTTTTTGAGAAGGGGTTCCCACCTACACTACGCTACCCTGCGATTATTTCCATCATGGATAAAAATGGAATAAGGGTAAAACTTTCCTCGCCTGAAGAAGCCGAGGAGTACATGAGGGACCCACTAAGCGGAGGAGGCTAAGTCTTATTCTTCTTTTTTATTTTTTTATTACTTCGTTATAACTTGGACACCAAAAACGGCATCAAACAAGCTTTGATGACATTGATTTAGAGATAGGTTAATATGTGACGCTAGATACTATATTACTGTAAAGGTTCGCTGTTTGGGCCCGCTAGATTTATGGGTTTTATGCAAGTCATGCTATGTTGTTGACATTTTAGAATACTCTGGACTCTTTCAACGCTCTGTGTCATAACAGAATATTCTGGAATAATATCACCCTATGGCACGCAGAAAGACCTGGAACATAAACAACAATTTGTGACTATACACAAGAATCATATCTGGAAGAACAACAACCTTTACAATGGAATACTGCCCACCCCTGTTTGGGGGACGAACTGCATACACGTATTAAAAACCTTCCTTTTCATCTAGGTGTTTAAGTTTGGCAAAGTTAGATTAATATTTAAACAAAGGTTCTAATTTGTTTGAGGTTTCTATAATTTAGTTCTATACATCTTTCTTATCCTTCGGTGTGTTTTAACTTATACATGTTAGTATAAGGTTTAAGTGAATATACTATGATATATGATATTTTTTATTTTGATTTTATTATTTTAACGGGAGAGTGGCTAAGCCACGGGTGACATTCTATTAAGGTAGAATTAAGAGTTTAAGATCCTATGGCAAATTGCTTAGGAAAGTTAAGGATACATGGCTCATTCTGGGCTGACTGGTTGTGTAAGGGAGGGGGGGATTATATGTTTGGGTTTATATGTATGTTTTTAGGCTCGGCTCTCAACAGGACCTCAATAATTGGATATATATATCTATTGTGAAGTTTTACTCCAGACGAATTATACACAAGAATACAACAACATGTTTAGATTATGGCTAGTTTGAATATAATGATTTGGAATACTGGGGGACTAAATAAACAAAACAAACGCAAAAGCGTGCTGTTATCCTTCCTGCTCTTTGGCGGAACCAGATTGTTGATGAGCTCTGGTTTCTGGTCTCCTCCTCTACTGCCTGTACCTGTGACTGTGTTAGCTATTCCAGTCTGAAATCCTGGCATGCTTTCTGCAACTCTGTTGGAGGTAGCTGCAGTGTCTCTGGTGTCTTATACGCAGTTAGTGGTTTAGGTAGCTTGCTCACAGACTTTGGGACAAATTCTCTGCAATATGGTGACCTGGACATCAGTGCAGCACTTTTTGGGGAGTTTAGGTGTAAAGCCTTGAAAAACTGACTATGTTTCTGATCCTTGCTTCACTCTTGGACACTGGACTGTGGGACTCTCAGGTGTTTGTTTCTCTATAAGACAGATATTGCACAGCTTTAAAGCAAAACTTGGAACATATTATTGCACAGGTATTTTGCATTCAGTACTGTACACCTCTGCTCACCTGTCCCTGCAATGGCATGATCTAGTTTTTGCTTTTTAGATTTTGCAGATGAAAAGTCTATCATCGCAACTGGAGCGGCAGGAATCTGAAAGCGCGAGAGGCATAGAGAATAGAAACGCTTTAAATGTACCCCTACTTATACAACGGCATGCAAATTTCTCGATTCTGATTGGCTGAAACAGTCATTTTACACGTCTTTATTGGCAACAATTCCACGCTGCTGGCCCAGGACCCGCCCACAACCGAACCACATCACATCACTCCGCCGGATCACAAGAAGGTGGACAATAATCTTTACAAATGGATATGTTGATAGCGACTAAACGACTAAATATCAAGCGATTCTGTCACAGCGAATGTCTTAGTCGTTTAAACAATGTTGGATGATGTAATTGATGGGTCTTGAATCATTCTGTAACAAAAGCGGATTGATTGATTGATTAATTTTCAATTTTATTTTCAATTTCTTTTTCCTTTCGACTGTCAGCGCTCGCTCTAGTCTCCACCCACCGCCACCCCCCCCCCCCCCCCCCCTCACACACACACACACACACACGCACGCACGCACACACACGCACGCACGCACGCACGCACACACACACACACACTCTGCCTGCAACGCGGGGGATAGTCAGAGAGCTGGGTGCTGCGCTGTTCTAAGTGAGCATGGCCTATTGAGTTGATTGATTGATTGATTGATTGCTAATTTTATTACTGTACGCTTGGTTTCCAACTGGTTAAGTTTAGGCCCTCTACAGTAGGTTTAAAAAAATAAATAAAAGAATAGGGCGAAGAAAACATTTTTTTCCTATAGGGCAAAGAAAACTTTTTAATTTGTTTTACCTACTTTATATAGAAGCATCTAAGAATGAAGTTCTATGGAAAGTAGGTCTGCATTCCCTTAACAATTGTGTGTATTGAGCCGTACTGTATTGTACCCATTCTGCATCTGGTAATAAAATTTTCAATCAATCATTCCAATAATACACAGTTGGATGTGTTAGTTGGTTGGATGCACTTCAAGCTGCTTCCACATGAGGCAACTTCTCTCAATCATTCCAATAATACACAGTTGGATGTGTTAGTTTGGTTGGATGCACTTCAAGCTGCTTCCACATGGAGGCAACTTGTCTTTTTTGTAGTTGTGGGAACTACTTTTTCTGGCGGATGGTTTTTTCAATAAATCTTCGATTAATGTGTGTTTATTGTATAGAAATAAGGTTGGATGAATCTGGCAGTTGTATAAAAGCTTTACACCACTTGCAGTCGTGATTTGTGAACAATAAACCATGCCTAGGGGGGTCTAACGACCCTCGGCTGCGCCTCGGGCCTAACGACCACCCCTAGGCATGGTTTATTGTTCACAAACCACTCCTGCGCGTGATGTAATGCTTAAATACAGCTCACACTGAAACAAATGTAAATTACGTGCATTTGATTACCTTTTTGACATGTGATGGCATTAACCACTTGCACTTTTCCATAGTGCAGGACTCAGTCTCTCTCATTTTAACACCCACTTCAATGGCGAACGGATCATATTCAATATGTTTTGAGATTTTCTGATGATACCTAGTGAGTGTAGGCTCGTCCAACGCTTTTGCGTATTGACTTTCCATTGTTTTGAATCACTGTTCTTGACTTCCTGCCCCCCAGGTGAGTTTCGCGCATCATCAAAATCACTTGACTGCAAACAAGCTATTGTTGCTCCTACAGTATACTGTATGTTGGTGTAGACATGGTCCAATGTATTGTTGCTCCTACAGTATATGTTGGTGTAGACATGGTCCAATGTATTGTTGCTCCTACAGTATATGTTGGTGTAGACATGGTCCAATGTATTGTTGCTCCTACAGTATATGTTGGTGTAGACATGGTCCAATGTATTGTTGCTCCTACAGTATATGTTGGTGTAGACATGGTCCAATGTATGCATCAAAGAGAGCATTACGGATGTGGTGATGTTGTTTCTGACCAGAAAGACGACGCTGAACTCTGTCTGTCTTCTGTTTGCTGTGTCTTTCCTTTCTCTCTGCCATGTTTGTCCTCTCTCTGCTGTGTCTGTCCTCTCTGTCATGTCTGTCCTCTCTCTCTCTGCTGTGTCTGGCAGCGGTTTATTCTATAACAGGATACTGTAAACTAAGTAAACAGAACACACAGTAGTACTAGTAGTAGTACACACTGATTGCAATCTGCTTGCATAAAAACATTATATAAAATCACATTCTGAGGTCAGTGTTAAAGTGCCACATGGAATAGGTCTGGTTAGTGGTTAGAGTTAGAGGTGGTCTAGGTCTGGTTAGGGTATCTTAGGGGTAGTTAAGCATTCATTATAATTTATTATTATTTAGATAGATGGATGTAAAAGGCTAGACCAACTCTTAACCCCTATCCGGACCTAGACCACCTCTAAGTCACAACCCTAACTTAGGGGTTAAAGTTAGAGGTGGTCTAGGTCTGGTTAGGGGTTAGAGTTAGAGGTGGTCTAGGTCTGGTTATACTGATCCGATACCAGTGCATATATAAAAAAAAATATATATATATATATATATTATATAAATTATAAAACTTTTTTTTCTTTTCTTTTTTACAGCTACTGTTTATACTGTTTTTTTTAGTAATAACTAGAAAGTAATGGTATTTATTCAACAACAGGTGATTGTATAGATTAGTATTATTATCATTAATTGACAACTAAGCTCAATGAGTTCACCCACGGAATGGTTGTTGGTACATTGGTTCCGCACAGACGTTACACATTGTTGCGCACTTCCTATCCAGGCTGCTCCGTTTAGGTCAGCTAGTAGCAGAGGCTCTGTTGTGATTTTAAATGCAAAATAAATATTCAACATTCTCTTTTGAGACTCCGCCTCAGACTCTTATCATTTGGCACTAAAAGCTAAACATTGTCACCGGCATGGCTGTCCGCAACATGTCATTAATTGTGTGCAAGAGGTCGATCAGTTAGCCACATTAGCGTGAGCTAGGTTAGCCACTAGTTAACGCGAGCTAGAAATACAAACAATGTAACGTTACTGGTGAAAAAGTGATTTACCTTGGAATACTCCTTTGCCAACTTGCTGTACTTTGCTTGCAGGTCTGCAGCTGGATTATGAATAGTCCCAACTTTAGCCAAGGTAACGTTAAGCTAAAACTAGCTTTTCAAATAGCTCTTCAGCTAACGCTAATAACAGAGCTCCCTGTCACACTGCTCTGTCGGGACGATGGTATTAAGAAAAGTTATAATTATTTTGTCTCGTCTTGTTTTAGTCAACAATATAATAATATTAATAATAATGTAGGACCTGTTGCAGAGGTCTTTATTCGGCATGCAACGACACTCAATGTTTTTTAGCGGTACACACAGCGGTTAGTTTAGCACACACACACCGGAACACACACGCATGCATTGTCTCTTTAGGATCGCCGATGCGATTAATCTCTGCGATTAACCCATCCCGTCGTCCTTCCCCCCCAAGGGCAGCCGGGAGCAGATAGGCATCAACGTGAGCCGCGCCAGGGGACCAATCCAAGTGCTCCTGTCCGTCTTCGTCAAGGACGCCACAGCGTTAGCGATCTGTTGTTGTGCATGTTTTTCCTTTGGGTTTATCTCATCGGGGGGGAAACCCTTGGGAGCACGGGGAGAACATGCAAACTCCACACAGAAAGGCCTGGGAGATACCCCACCTGGGTACCTGGCATCATGGAAACTTGTCCCCAAGCGGGAATCGAACCCTGGACTTTCTTGCTGTGAGGCGACAGTGTTAACCACTACACCACCGTGCCGCCTATATCAACATAGATTTCGTCCTGGTTTTTGTAAATTACATTTTTGTGTCCTCAGTTGTGGTCAACGATATTTAATAAACTATTTAGTCTCGTTAGCGTGACATGGTCTTCAATAACGTGACGTCACGTCTCGTTGTTGTCATGAAAAAAACCTTCGTTGACGAACATCTTTCGTCATCAATTTAGTCAACAAAATTAACACTGCATATAATCCTTCTATATACCTACTGATACAGCTGCATATAATACTTCTATATACCTACTGATACACCTGCATATAATACTTCTATATACCTACTGATACACCTGCATATAATACTTTTATATACCTACTGATTAGGGGTGGGACGATACATCGATCCAGATCGATATATCGATCTATTATCAATAATCAAATAGGATCGATGCAACGTAAAAAGATCGATTCATATTGCGATACTCTTATTTTGAAAATCCCCTCGTGAGCATATCCGCCCGGCTGCAACAACAGCGCAGCTCAGCGTGTGTAGTCGTTAGATAGCATTGCTTCAGAGTCCGCCTATTTTGCCCGAAATAAGTGCCTGTTGTTTTTTTCCCCACAAGGGGTTAAATGCATCTAACATGCTTTCCATCCTCGCCATTCCTTTATGCCCTCCCACCTCTTGCAGAGACAAGTCGCATTTCTTTCCTCTCTCCCAAGGCCTTCAAGGCCGTTCCTACCGCCGCCTCTACTGCACCATGGAGCCTGACGCTGCTATGCCCTGCTTCGTGCCGGTGGCCGGACTATACTCAAATCAACTCTAAATGGATCTAATCAGTGGATTGCATATTTTCTTCAAGAAGCAGAATAAGGCTAACCCTCTCTGCCTATTGGGACATCATAATTGGGCTACAAACTTGAAGACGTGGTATTATTTGGATTATCGAAGCTTTTGGACTGCAATAAGAAGATTTTGGATCTGTTTACCGCGCACAGGATCTACCAAAATGAACTGATAAGACACTTGGACACTTGGACTAATAATGCATTCAGTCATTTGGACGGAGTTGTTAAAACTCACTCCACTCAAATCAATAGAGTTATATTCCACTCTATTCAAATCAAATTTAAAGGGACGTGGCTGGGATAAATTGTGCCAGTCAGTCAGCCAAAACAAATTCTTGGACCAAGGTCGAACCGAGAGCTCTGGAGTCGAAGGCTCTCTGGGAGATAAGAGTGGCGAGCGGCGTCCCACAACCCCAATCCCTAGTCCCCCCCCCCCCCCCCCCTTCCTCTGCATTGGCGCTGCACTGTCGGCTGCCTCGTGTGAGGGAGACCTCCCCCACCCAGAACTTGGCTTGTGCACTCCCCCCCACCTTCCCCCCCCCCCTCCCACTCCCCCCCCCCCCCCCCCCCTACAGCCCTGTAACAACCCCAACCCACTCCCCCCTCCTTCCGTAAATGGCGCTGCCTATGACGGCTGCCAGTCTGTTTGCGGTGGTGAATATGCATATGTTTGTCTCAAGGCTCTGTACCATTATTACTATCTAAAATGTAATAATTGTGGAATATTACTGTAATGAGCTGTATGTGTATGATCCAAGCGTCCTATGATCCTCATAGGAGCATAACAGAAAAAAGCATTCCATGTGAAGGTATTCTGTATCTTTGCATGTCAACTAATAAAGAAACTTGAAACTTGAAACTTGCCCACGTCGCGTTAAATACCTAAATTAACGTTGCGTTAGCGTGAGCTAACTAAGCTAAGCAGCTAACCGTGAGAGGAGAGGAGAGAGGAGAGGGGACTTGGGAAGGAGCAGGGGTGGGGGCAGTCTACCTTTCTGTGGGGGACTGGGGGAGGGGCATTCTGTGTGTGTGTGTGTGTGTGTGTGTGTGTGTGTGTGTGTGTGTGTGTGTGTGTGTGTGTGTGTGTGTGCGTGTGTGTGTGTGTGTGTGTGTGTGTGTGTTACTGAGGATGGACAGATAATGTTGATATTTAAACATGAATACATAATATATGTATTCATGATCATCATGCAACATAAAACAATTGTAGGAAGTTTGGGAGAGGAAGGGGTTTTAGCTTGCGTGTTGTGAGTTCCAAAACATTTTACTTAAAGTTTAAAGCTCAATATATAAAAAGTGAACAGGAGGTCTATTTGTATTAAAAACAATAGATTGTTTTTAATTTAAATGTCTGGAAGAGCTCAAAAATTAAAACATCAATTGATATTTCCGTAGCCTTTTTTTAGTTGATCTAAATGTGACTGATTGTGTTAAATGGGCACATAATATCGTCTCATATCAATCGCAGGCACCTGAATCGTATCGTGGCAGACTGTGATATCGGCAAATATCGTATCGTTGTCCAAAGAATCGATATCGTATCGTATCGTGATGAAACTGGTGATTCCCACCCCTACTACTGATACACCTGCATATAATCCTTACCTACTGATACACCTGCATATAATACTTACCTACTGATACACCTGCATGTAACCCATATAACTCTGTATGATATCATGTACAATAATGCTATACCATAAATCCTCAAATATAGGACAGGTCTTCTATTTACCTCAGCTGCAAAGAGCACCAGGCCTTTATTAGAGAGAGGCTTATATAAGAGGCAGGCCTTAATTTCTAAAAATGACACTCATGGACATAATCCCTTCATTTTCAGACTTTTATTGCATTATTATTATTATTATTATTATTATTATTATTATTATTATTATTATTATTATTATTATTATTATTATTATTATTATTATTATTATTATTATTATTATTATTATTATTATTATTATTATTATTATTATTATTATTATTATTATTATTATTATTATTATTATTATTATTATTATTATTATTATTATTTTTATTTTTTTTATACGTACATTGTCTGTCTACATTTATTTAGACTAGCATTGGTATTTAAATATTGAGTGCAGTTGAGTAATTGTGGGATTAACGTAATTCACACACTGAAGTTGGAACTGTCTATACTAGGTTGTGGGGTCCGGGGACGGTTTAGCGTGTGGCACCTTCTCGACTTCCTCAATCGAATCGACTTGTTGACATGCAGTAGCTTTAGCTACTAACGTTATCATAGCCATCATGGTCTGTAATGTGTCAACTGGACAACGCCAGCCTCGTCTGCCAACGCCATATAGATAACGAACGTTAACGTTTGCAAACGAAGTCAACGTCATCCAGCTGACACCACAGATCTAGATAGTATGACAATTTTAGCTAAAGCTAAAGCTAACCAGAGGGAAACGTTAATGTACGGTAGTCAGTGTAGCGGGAGGCAGCACTTGATTTCCATTGGCAAGAGTGTATCTCATTCTATATCACGGCACGAAATTTTTTTTTAAATATTTTTTTTGCGACCGGCCTGTGTTTGTCTAAATGCATCAACACCCCGTCCATTATAAGAGGCCCCTCCTTTATTGGAGGTCCCTCCTCTATTTGAGGATTTACGGTATATACCATATATTTATTCTGCACCTTTCTAAAAGCTCTGTGGATGTATTATTAAAAAGAAAAAACCCTGGTTTGTTCATGCTTTTTGGTTTGATCTGATATGTGCTTCAAATCGGTCATTCCAGCCTGAATCCACGCTGGGTCTGACCCTCTCATTTGAAAAAGAAGGCAGGGAAAGCAAAATAAAGCATTAGCCACGTCTTCTTACCAAACCAGCTTCTGGAAAACGACCCAATATATTGCCTTCCTCTGTCTGTTGCTGGTTGCTGAATGCTGATCTCAGGCTGATGAGGTCCAAACTCTTTCACTCTGAGTTTTTCTTGCAGTGTTCGTCTTTCAAATGGTGTTGCTTTGAGGGATTTAACAGAATTATCCATGGTAGCTAGCTAGAAATCGAAAATGAAAATACTCCTCAAAACGGCAAGTCTTTTCTGTTTGACGACTGGTGGTGACAAGTGACAACACAGAGTGGCGCACTAGTGCGTGATGGCTTGCTTTGTTTGAGCGCTAGAAAGCCGCGCCCCCACAGATCATATTTATGACCCTTGATAGGCTAAATGTATTTGCTTGATTAATTTACATTGGCCGCTTGCGCGCAGTGACGCCGAGTCAGTGATAAGCCAAGCGCCCAAGTTTGGAGGTAGGTAGATTTCTACGAGAGTGACGTCAATCACAAACGAGGGTGGAGAATAGCATGCACAAAACAATGATTTATATTTGCTTGCTATATTAACGTTATTGTGCATTTTAATAGTAATTATTATTCATTTTAAACATGTTTAATTTATTTTTAAGGGTCCAAAATATAAAATCAAAAAGCAACATTTCTTCTTCTCCTTCTCTTTTCACCAGGGGGGGGGGGGCGGCGCCCTAGCGCTCTCTATCGGCCGGCCGCCACTGGCTCTTGTGAAGAGTGGTAATTTGAAACGCCACCACAAAACAATACAGTTATTTTGATGCAACCTTTCCTCAAAATTCAGTGCTAAGAACCACAAAAATAAATGGAATGAAATCATCATATCAAGCTGCAAGCAGAATTATTGTTAAATCTATGTCACAACGAGAAAAAGCAACCAAGTCCTCACTCAGTGGCATGGGTTTTGGCTAAACACAAGAAGCCATTCTCTGATGCATACATAATAAAATAATGTATGACTGAAGTGATGGAGACCATGTTTGAAGGCAAACAAAAGCAAATCCCCCTCAGATAGCACAGCAACCAGAATAACTGAAATACTGGCTGGTGATTTGATTAAACAGCTTTGTGATAGAATAAGAAAATGCACAGTGCATTTCCATAGCTGTGGATGAGTCCACTGACACCACTGAGAAGCCTATGTTCTGAAGAACCGTTCATGTTCTGAAGAACTGTTCATGTTCTGAAATGTTATTGCTAAAGATTGAGACGATTGGATCAGTTGTACTTTTGTTTGGCCCCCAGGTAAATTGAATTTGAGACCCCTGATCTAACTAATATCTGTCCCCTCCCCCTTACTTTTCTCTATCTTTATATCTATCCATCTCTTAGGCCCACTGAATCTTGAGCACATGGTACCCTGACGGTTTATGGACGTTTGTATGGGTTCCCACATTTTGTTTGGTTCCTTGTTTGGTTCTGATTGTCCACTTTCATCTATGACATATGTGGAAGAGACATTACATTTCTCTAATAATGTTATGTTAAGGTTAATAGAAAATTAGTACACACACATACACACACACATACACATACACACATATACACACACATACACACAGATATGTACTATAGTTGTAAATTTGAGGAAAAACAAGAACTCTTAAGCTGCAAGGGCCCACATGTGGGCCCTTTTGAGGACAATTTGCCCACCGGCACTTTGGCGACCTCTAGTGGCTCTGTGTGCATATTTTGTAATACAATATATATATATCGAATTGAAGGCTTATTTTACTCAAACAAAATCCGTTCAGCGGTTCTCGAGTTACATGCCGGTATTTGAGGCTTGTGCAAAATACCACTCCCGACTCTTGGTGCTCTAGTTCCGTCAATCATTTGGCAATCTCAAAAATCCATCAGGGGATCTAGGTGAAAAACTAACGAGCAAAAACAGGAAGAGAAAAACAGCCGAATGAATTGAAGTCTATGAGAAAACTGAGTTTTTCATTGTACACAGTTTACCAAAATCACTCCTAATCACTCATTTCTGAATGGATCTTTATGAAATACTACATACGGCTTCAGGCTATGGGTCCATACCACCTTCTGGGAAAATACTACCTCTGGACTACTAACTACTACAGAAAAACTTGAGTAACAAGTTTTTCTACAACTCAATATTACTCTATTTCATTAGCACTAAAAGTGAATTTTCCTTCTGGAATCAGAAACTTCAGAATGTCATCTTTCAAAAGAGAACAGGCTCATGCATGTGCTATAAGTACAAAGTATGTTGTTTTGGTTTGCAAAAAAAGTATGCAGTCCTCAAAAACTAACACTAAAATGGCCAATTTTGGGGGCGCAGGTTAAGAGGTTAACGCCTAGTATTAGTATTTCAATGTTGTAACAATGATATTTTTTTTTAACTTGTTTTGAATAAATGTTCAAATATAATCTATTCATGGTGTCATGAATTGCTCCACTTCTACAACCGTTCTTGGTATCTAGGGACATCTATGGATCTCGTGGAAATGTATTCCCAGTGTCAGAAATATTGTGTCTGTTACTAGGCTTGAGTAAATTGTGATGATAAAAAGGAGAATTTAAATTAGGACTTTTCTTTGCACCTTTGACAGTGAATAACACCATGCTAAAGAATGACCAGACATGAAAAACTGCCACTGAGCTCGTTCAGCACCTTCTTGAGATCATGTGTACAAATCTAAGCAAATAAATAAAGGAAAGATGATTAAACAGAATGTTTTGTAGATACAGTACTGAATTCTGCCATCCGGACACATGCAATTTGAAATATTATTATAGAATATAGAATACCAGGGCCCTCATTTATCAACGTTGCGTACGCACAGATATGTGCGTAACCCCTGAGTACAATCATTTCTAAGCAAAGTGTGGGACTTATCAATTTGAACTTGTGCTTGACTTTGTGCGTATATTTACGCACAGCTCGGAGCATGCGTAGCTGGCGCCCGTTGGTAGAATATATTATTACAACAAGGAAATAAGCTTCTGTGCATTAGTTTCAACACTGGCGTGTTCTGTATGAACCGTAATTCATTATAGTTCATTGTAAAATAGCAACAGTAGTGTAATTATGGTCAAAACCCTATAAATAGCATTTGGAATAATAGGTCTTTCTCTCCGAATGAATGCAGCATGGTTTATATAGCGTTATCGGAATATACGGGGTGTACTGACTGACTGCACTCCGCGTAGCTCAACTCGTTATTATTTTGCGTACAGACCGCAGAAACACGGGAACGTTTTGATTATATTTAAAAGGCTTTACGTTAAACGAAACAAGTGTTATTTCGAAGCTGTAAGCAGAATACAAGTCATATGAACACCCACGATATAGTGTTCTTCCCCCTTCCTACTGTATAAGAAAGAATAAAAAACGCATTGCAATGAGAACAAAGGGTGTATGTGTATTACAAAACCCTTGCAATAATGTGTCTTAAATGAATGAAAAGCATACATGCTCTGGACACAGAGCATATATCGTGTGGGTGATATGACTTGTATTATGCTTACAGAATTCCACGTATTTAGTTTTACAATGTCAAAGCCTTTTAATATAAATCAAAACGTTCCCGTATTTCTGCAATCTATGCGCAAAATAATAACGAGTTGAGTTCTAACAAAGAACGTATTACATGCTGGTATGCTGATAGAGTAAACTATTATATGAATATGAATAGGAATATGATATAAGGTATACACTGGTCCGACCGCGAGGATAGCGACGAGGAGTCGGATAGCCATTAAATGCCATTTGAGAATATAGGCTATTAATGCAATGAAAACATATTATTTAATGTTTTCATAAGCGTAAAGATACAACAGCTAGATTAATGATCAAGTTAGTTTATTGTGCAGGGTTCGCAGGGTTGTGCATTGTGCTATTATATATGCGCAAGTTACTGTTGCATAATGTAGGCTATGGCTGCTATTATATGTAATTCATATAGGCTACCTAATAGTATATGATTTTTAGAGGCATCTATTTTGTTGTCGGTATTAGGCTAATACCGACAACAAAATAGATGCCTCTAAAAATCATATTATAGCCAATCGAACACAACTAATAAAGGCATTCATATTACAGCACAGTTATAATGACACACCACCAACGCCAAACAGTGGTCAAGAACAGTCTTTATTAGTATTTTGAGCTGTCCAGGCAGAATTGCAGCAATGGTCTTAGGGAGCTGTTGATATCTGACATCACCGTGTACAAGTCAGCCTTTTATTGATCCCATAACACGGGTTGTGTCTTCTTGATTTGGCAGCGCCTCAGTGAACAATCTCCCGTGAAGTTTCTCAGAGTTCCGCTCGGGTCAGTCCATTATTTCACATCCCATGGGGGGTGTTTCATGACCAGATATGGATAATCATGCACGAGCATTGACGGTAGAACAAAGAGGTATTTATCAACACGGAGGAGCGTAGGACCTGTGTACGCACGGTTGATAAATCCCAATATTTATGTGCGTGCACACATTCTAAATTCTGTGCTTACCTATGAAAATAGAACACTTTCTAAGAAGTGTTAATAAATGAGGGCCCAGGTTTAAATACCTGATTAGAGTCCATGTCTAAATACTGAAATGGATCCTATGTTTAATTCCATGTTTAAGTACAGAGGTGGATGATTTACCATGTTTAAATACAAAATGGATCTATGTTTAAATACAAAGGTGGATGACTTACCATGTTCTCAATGATTTAGGAAAGACCCTGAAACGTTTAGACATGTAAGAATGTAGATCAAGGGAAACACCATGTGATCAAAAACTAGACTATCAGGAGGATGCTCAGAAACGGACAAATGTAAAAATGTACAGAGAAGCTGTGGGTAGCCTCATTTATTTAACAAGGTGTACCCGCCCTGACCAATGGTTTGTAGTGAGTAGACTGTCACAGCATTTTGCTGACCCCACAGAGGAGCATTTGGATTACAGCCAAACATGTCTTTTTGTTATCTTAAAGGTACAGGATATTGTGTGAGTTTGAATACAGACAGCTCACTGGTTTTGTGGAAAACAAAGAAGCAGCCCACAGTGGCACTATCAACTTGTGAAGCCGAATATACGGCTCTAGCCATGACCATACAGGAGTGTATTTATCCAGAACAACTGCTAAAAGTGATGGAGATAAGATTATGAGTATATTGCTTAATATGTAATAGGTAATTGGAATGTATCCTCTATACCAAATATGGTGGTTTTTGAAGATGAGGGGCGTTTTGTAAAAAAAAATTATGGACACTGTGTATATATGAATGCTGTTGTTTATAAGGGCAACCAGGGAACCATTGTGATTGCTAGGAACCCAGTGTGTCGCCATAGATGTAAACATGTCAATATAGAAAATATCATCTCATCAGATCTGTCATCAAAGAAAAAGGAATGACATTGGTTTACTGTCCAACGGACGACAGGGTAGCAGACACTATGAGGAAACCTGTTCCAAATTAAAATTGAAGGGATTTGCAAGGGTCATGTTTAATGTGTAAATATTGACCGCCATACTTTGTTGATGTTTTGAATTATATTATTTTCTTTGTAAAATGTTTTTTGAAGAAGTTATCCAGTATGCTAATACAAACCCTAAATGGGAGTATTGAAGTCGGAGGTTCTGTGTAGGATTGTTAGTAACTGTCTAACTGCATTTATATAACTGTTTCCACTAGAGGGCGCTCTAGGCGGAGCCACTCAGGAACACCACCAGGTGGCGAGTATAAATAGAGATGTCTCCTCCCATTCTTTCTCTTTCCCCCAGCCTCTCAGTTAGAGGAGAACTATAGAACTGCTGCTCTGCCATGTGAATAAATAAACCACACCAAAGATAGAAACCATGCCTCTTGACCAGGCATGCAGTCGTGCACAAGCGCGGTTAAACGGCGTTTAGGTAGGTCACTGAGGCAGAAGTGCCCGCAATGATGTGCACGAGCGCACACAAAAATGCGTTCACAATTGTCACTGGACTCGTCGCGCCGTGCGATAAGTACCCGACGGCACTTATCACCTAGACTTTGCATAATAATAGGATACCGATAACATAACAACGAGAAGTGCCAAACCAAAATACAAGCCCTGTAGGCTACCAATTGGTGGGGGGTTGGTGGCCGACTGGAAGGATGAGACAAGTTGTGCTTCAGTCTGAAAACTAACTCTAAGTTACATTGTTAATTTAGTTTGTATTTATTTTTTTAGTTTAAGTTAATTCAATTAAAGAAATTGTAACTACAATTACATTTAAAACATTGTTATGCATAATAATCATCTGTTCTGTGCGCAACCGAGGGCTGTATGCGCGTGCACGTGGCGTTTGGGCAGTTCCCATATTACGACTGCATCACTGCTCTTGACCACATTATTGTCGCCCTATAGCCGGATTCTGTCAACACGGGGAACTGTTTTCAGAGATAGCAGATAGGAATGAATGAATGAATGAGGGGCAGTCTAATTGCAGAGAGAACATAAAAAATATGAACTAGAGTCCGCTATACCCGAGACACCTCCTTCATTTGTACCGCAATTTAAGACAGAAATTGGAGCGTGGAACAAAACGCACAAATGCCATCCCCATGAACATTCAAGTCAGTCTCCACCCTCGGGTCTTGCCACCGGCACGGTCCATCGTGATATTGGAGATGGATCAAGCAATAGACTGTTACTGTACCACCCATGTAGCTGTCAAAGCTCCATCACAAATGCAGTTATGTGAATATAAAGGTTCTTGTATATGCTCTCGTATTATTGTTTATATAGGCTACCTAATACCGACATCAAAATAGATTGTATGCCTCTACAAATCATATGCAGGTAGAAAATTTACGGAAAATCCGTCACGATTTGGAATGAAATTGATGGAGAACTTTAATCCCTGGGTATTAATCCAACGAAACGAAGAAAAAGCAGTCATATTCCAGCATTGTTATTAATGACACCAATGGCAAACAGTGGTTAACAGTCTGTATTAGTGTTTGCGATGCCCAGGCAGCAATGGTCTTTAGGAAGTTAATAGATATCATATCCGACTGTTTCCGACATCACCATGTACATGTCTATCAGCCTGTCACGTATTTCTCCCAGGCGTTCGCTCGGCTTAGTCCACTTTTCCACATTTCATGGGGGTGTTCATTACCATATATGATTAATTACGGGCGGTTCTATATGCAAATACGTAAAACCGTGCACGAGCGTGGAGTGTAGATCAAGTGATATTTATCAACACAGAGTACTTGCAGGTGTGCGTGGGACACGTCTACGCACGTGTGATAAATCCTGATTTTTCTGTACGTACACACATTCTAAATTCTGTGCTTAAGAATGAAAATAGAACACTTTCTAAGAATTGTTGATGAATGAGGGCCCAGGCCTATAAATTACCTTATTATAGCCAACTCACACATCTATGGATCGGGCCAAATCTCCTCTTTCAAATGGCAGAGTTTAATTTGGATTTAGTATCTCCAGGCATGCAGGAAGAACCGTGAATGAAATCTACTGTATGTACAGCCAATTCCCCTCTCCCCTTCCTGGTCGTTGCGCGCATGTGCTCCCCACTGGTCGTCTAGGGAGCCCTGAAGTCTATCACATGCTTCCTCCGATACATAAGAGACAGCCTCTTTTCACCTGGCAGCGAGGACTCTCATTGGTGAAGTGTAACGCATGTGAGGTCACACTACCCTCACCATCTCCCTCCCTCGCTGTGCAGGCGCCCTGACCGACCTGTAGGAGTCACTGTTTACAACGACCAGAACCCACCCTCGCCGGGTTTCCCACCCGCTAACACAGCCAATTGTACTTAGATTACACTCAAAACATATTAATTACTATTATATAATAGAAACATGTGCTTTGAATCAGTATACATTTACATTTACATTTAGTCATTTAGCTGATGCTTTTATCCAAAGCGACCAAAGCTTTGTACGACAAGTCAGCAGGAAGGGTACAACTGTATCAGTTGAGTAACAATGTTCATCAAAGTGTTAAGACTTGAGTGCTAAAGTGTTGAGTGTATGTTAGTATATTAGGAAGAGTGCATGACAGTAAGAGGGTTCGATTTTATTTCAGATATTGATTGAAGAAGTGTGTCTTCAGTCGACGGGCGAAATATTGGACGGGTTTAGGCTGTCCTAATTGTTGTGGGAAGTTCGTTCCACCATTGTGGGGCAAGGACCGAGAATAGGCGGCTTTTCTTTGATGACCCTCCCGGAGCTCGGATAGGAGTTGGTCGGAGGCGGCCAGAGGATATGAAAGGACATAGGATGTACTGTACCAAAAAAGCATTGCAACAATACTCCTAGAAAAGGGTAGAAATATTCTTCTAACACACTTAATACAAATAGAATATAGGCCTACTAATGTGAAGATATACACATTCTTGACTTGGGACCTAACATGGCTTTCTAATTGACCCCTGGCGTTCTAATTGACCCACAGGAGGAGTGCACCTGTGACCCCCGTTTCCATCAGGGGAGTTGATGTGGACATGGTTGAGGAGTACAAATACCTCAGTGTGCACATCGACAACAAACTGAACAGGGCAAAACACGCAGAGGCACTCTACAAGAAGGGCCAGAGCCGACTCTACTTCCTCAGAAGGCTGAGATCCTTCAATGTCTGTACAAGGATGTTGAGGATGTTCTATGAGTCTGTGGTGGCGGGCGCCTTCTTGTACGCTGTGACCTGCTGGGGCAGCGGACTGAGAGCAGGGGACACAACCAGGCTGGATAAGCTGGTCAGGAAGGCCAGTGTAGCGTGGTTGGGGTGGAGCTGGACTCCCTAGCGAGGGTGGCGGAGAGTCCTGCATCGATTTCAAGATCCTCCTCATCACCTACAAAGCCCTTCACTCCCTTGCCCCCCGGTACCTAGCTGACCTCCTCCATCCCTACATCCTGCCCCGGAGGCTGCGGTCCTCTGACTCCGGTCTCCTCTCCATCCCCACCACCAACCTGCAGACTGTCGGTCCCGGAGCCTTCTGTGTTGTCGCACCCACCCTCTGGAACTCCCTCTCTCCAGACATCTGCAATGCTACATACCTGCACTCCTTCAAATCACAACTCAAATCTCACCTCTTCGCCAAATTGATCAATGACTCTGCCTGACTTCCCTCTGATTTCCTTCCCCTTAGTTTGTCCCCCTCCTCTGTGAAGCGCCTTGGGTTTCCTGAAATAAATTTAAGAAATTATTATTATTATTATTATTAATATTATTATTATTATTATTCAATCTTTATTTCAACTCAAGAATGAATTGAGGGCAAGCCCCCATTTTCAATTGAGCATAATACATAAGAAATACATAAGAAAATACAATAGATATAAAAAAGCATAACAGAGTACACAATAAGGCTATGGTGGTATGATACATTTTGGTTTCAAGACAAACGGAAAACAGGCCAGAACTCTGACCACGGGACTCGGTAAGTAAGCTATCGACTAGTGTGTTTCATAAAATTCATAAAAATTTCCAAAATCCCTTTAATTAAAGTCCAAATCAATAGCAGTAAGAGTTTTCTCATTCTGACAAAACATTATATTTGAATGAATTATCTTAAAATCCCAAGTTTCATACTCATACTCGTGAGGAATAGGCACTGGCTATCCGATCTGACCAGGGGCCTTTTTCCAGTTGGGTCACATAGACGTGTAGCATGCTGTATCGCGCCATTAGCGTCAATTCAATCTGTACCTACTAGTAAACAGTGACTCCTACCGGTCGGTCTGGGCGCCTGCACAGCGAGGGAGGGAGATGGTGAGGGTAGTGTGACCTCACATGCGTTACACTTCACCAATGAGAGTCCTCGCTGCCAGGTGAAAAGAGGCTGTCTCTTATGTATCGGAGGAAGCATGTGATAGACTTCAGGGCTCCCTAGACGACCAGTGGGGAGCACATGCGAGCAACGACCAGGAAGGGGAGATGGGAATTGGCTGTACATACAGTAGATTTCATTCACGGTTCTTCCTGCATGCCTGGAGATACTAAATCCAAATTAAACTCTGCCATTTGAAAGAGGAGATTTGGCCCGATCCATAGATGTGTGAGTTGGCTATAACAAGGTAATTTATAGGCCTGGGCCCTCATTCATCAACAATTCTTAGAAAGTGTTCTATTTTCATTCTTAAGCACAGAATTTAGAATGTGTGTACGTACAGAAAAATCAGGATTTATCACACGTGCATAGACGTGTCCCACGCACACCTGCAAGTACTCTGTGTTGATAAATATCACTTGATCTACACTCCACGCTCGTGCACGGTTTTACGTATTTGCATATAGAACCGCCCGTAATTAATCATATATGGTAATGAACACCCCCATGAAATGTGGAAAAGTGGACTAAGCCGAGCGAACGCCTGGGAGAAATACGTGACAGGCTGATAGACATGTACACGGTGATGTCGGAAACAGTCGGATATGATATCTATTAACTTCCTAAAGACCATTGCTGCCTGGGCATCGCAAACACTAATACAGACTGTTAACCACTGTTTGCCATTGGTGTAATTAATAACAATGCTGGAATATGACTGCTTTTTCTTCGTTTCGTTGGATTAATACCCAGGGATTAAAGTTCTCCATCAATTTCATTCCAAATCGTGACGGATTTTCCGTACATTTTCTACCTGCATATGATTTGTAGAGGCATACAATCTATTTTGATGTTGGTATTAGGTAGCCTATATAAACAATAATACGAGAGCATATACAAGAACCTTTCTATTCACATAACTGCATTTGTGATGGAGCTTTGACAGCTACATGGGTGGTACAGTAACAGTCTATTGCTTGATCCATCTCCAATATCACGATGGACCGTGCCGGTGGCAAGACCCGAGGGTGGAGACTGACTTGAATGTTCATGGGGATGGCATTTGTGCGTTTTGTTCCACGCTCCAATTTCTGTCTTAAATTGCGGTACAAATGAAGGAGGTGTCTCGGGTATAGCGGACTCTAGTTCATATTTTTTATGTTCTCTCTGCAATTAGACTGCCCCTCATTCATTCATTCATTCCTATCTGCTATCTCTGAAAACAGTTCCCCGTGTTGACAGAATCCGGCTATAGGGCGACAATAATGTGGTCAAGAGCAGTGATGCAGTCGTAATATGGGAACTGCCCAAACGCCACGTGCACGCGCATACATGTTCCCTCGGTTGCGCACAGAACAGATGATTATTATGCATAACAATGATTTAAATGTAATTGTAGTTACAATTTCTTTAATTTAATTAACTTAAACTAGAAAAATAAATACAAACTAAATTAACAATGTAACTTAGAGTTCGTTTTCAGACTGAAGCACAACTTGTCTCATCCTTCCAGTCGGCCACCAACCCCCCACCAATTGGTAGCCTACAGGGCTTGTATTTTGGTTTGGCACTTCTCGTTGTTATGCTATCGGTATCCTATTATTATGCAAAGTCTAGGTGATAAGTGCCGTCGGGTACTTATCGCACGGCGCGACGAGTCCAGTGACAATTGTGAACGCATTTTTGTGTGCGCACGTGCACATCATTGCGGGCACTTCTGCCTCAGTGACCTACCTAAACGCCGTTTAACCGCGCTTGTGCACGACTGCATGCCTGGTCAAGAGGCATGGTTTCTATCTTTGGTGTGGTTTATTTATTCACATGGCAGAGCAGCAGTTCTATAGTTCTCCTCTCACTGAGAGGCTGGGGGAAAGAGAAAGAATGGGATGAGACATCTCTATTTATACTCGCCACCTGGTGGTGTTCCTGAGTGGCTCCGCCTAGAGCGCCCTCTAGTGGAAACAGTTATATATATGCAGTTAGACAGTTACTAACAATCCTACACAGAACCTCTGACTTCAACACTCCCACTTAGGGTTTGTATTAGCATACTGGATAACTTCTTCAAAAAACATTTTACAAAGAAAATAATATAATTCAAAACATCAACAAAGTATGGCGGTCAATATTTACACATTAAACATGACCCTTGCAAATCCCTTCAATTTTTATTTGGAACAGGTTTCCTCATAGTGTCTGCTACCCTGTCGTCCGTTGGACAGTAAACCAATGTCATTCCTTTTTCTCTGATGACAGATCTGATGAGATGATATTTTCTATATTGACATGTTTACATCTATGGCGACACACTGGGTTCCTAGCAATCGCAATGGTTCCCTGGTTGCCCTTATAAACAACAGCATTCATATATACACAGTGTCCATAATTTTTTTTTACAAAACGCCCCTCATCTTCAAAAACCACCATATTTGGTATAGAGGATACATTCCAATTACCTATTACATATTAAGCAATATACTCATAATCTTATCTCCATCACTTTTAGCAGTTGTTCTGGATATATACACTCCTGTATGGTCATAGCTAGAGCCGTATATTCGGCTTCACAAGTTGATAGTGCCACTGTGGGCTGCTTCTTTGTTTTCCACAAAACCAGTGAGCTGTCTGTATTCAAACTCACACAATATCCTGTACCTTTAAGATAACAAAAAGACATGTTTGGCTGTAATCCAAATGCTCCTCTGTGGGGTCAGCAAAATGACAGTCTACTCACTACAAACCATTGGTCAGGGCGGGTACACCTTGTTAAATAAATGAGGCTACCCACAGCTTCTCTGTAAATTTTTACATTTGTCCGTTTCTGAGCATCCTCCTGATAGTCTAGTTTTTGATGACATGGTGTTTCTCTTGATCTACATTCTTACATGTCTAAACGTTTCAGGGTCTTTCCCACATGGTTAAATCATTGAGAACATGGTAAGTCATCCACATTTGTATTTAAACATGGGATCCATTTCAGTATTTAAACATGGTCTCTAATCAGGTATTTAAACCTGGGCCCTCATTTATTAACACTTCTTAGAAAGTGTTCTATTTTCATACGTAAGCACAGAATTTAGAATGTGTGCACGCACATAAATATTGGGATTTATCAACCGTGCGTACACAGGTCCTACGCTCCTCCGTGTTGATAAATACCTCTTTGTTCTACCGTCAATGCTCGTGCATGATTATCCATATCTGGTCATGAAACACCCCCCATGGGATGTGAAATAATGGACTGACCTGAGCGGAACTCTGAGAAACTTCACGGGAGATTGTTCACTGAGGCGCTGCCGAATCAAGAAGACACAACCCGTGTTATGGGATCAATAAAAGGCTGACTTGTACACGGTGATGTCAGATATCAACAGCTCCCTAAGACCATTGCTGCAATTCTGCCTGGACAGCTCAAAATACTAATAAAGACTGTTCGTTGACCACTGTTTGGCGTTGGTGGTGTGTCATTATAACTGTGCTGTAATATGAATGCCTTTATTAGTTGTGTTCGATTGGCTATAATATGATTTTTAGAGGCATCTATTTTGTTGTCGGTATTAGCCTAATACCGACAACAAAATAGATGCCTCTAAAAATCATATACTATTAGGTAGCCTATATGAATTACATATAATAGCAGCCATAGCCTACATTATGCAACAGTAACTTGTGCATATATAATAGCACAATGCACAGCCCTGCGAACCCTGCACAATAAACTAACTTGATCATTAATCTAGCTGTTGTATCTTTACGCTTATGAAAACATTAAATAATATGTTTTCATTGCATTAATAGCCTATATTCTCAAATGGCATTTAATGGCTATCCGACTCCTCGTCGCTATCCTCGCGGACGGACCAGTGTATACCTTATATCATATTCCTATTCATATTCATATAATAGTTTACTCTATCAGCATACCAGCATGTAATACGTTCTTTGTTAGAACTCAACTCGTTATTATTTTGCGCATAGATTGCAGAAATACGGGAACGTTTTGATTTATATTAAAAGGCTTTGACATTGTAAAACTAAATACGTGGAATTCTGTAAGCATAATACAAGTCATATCACCCACACGATATATGCTCTGTGTCCAGAGCATGTATGCTTTTCATTCATTTAAGACACATTATTGCAAGGGTTTTGTAATACACATACACCCTTTGTTCTCATTGCACGTAAACGTAAAGCCTTTTAAATATAATCAAAACGTTCCCGTGTTTCTGCGGTCTGTACGCAAAATAATAACGAGTTGAGCTACGCGGAGTGCAGTCAGTCAGTACACCCCGTATATTCCGATAACGCTATATAAACCATGCTGCATTCATTCAGAGAGAAAGACCTATTATTCCAAATGCTATTTATAGGGTTTTGACCATAATTACACTACTGTTGCTATTTTACAATGAACTATAATGAATTACGGTTCATACAGAACATGCCAGTGTTGAAACTAATGCACAGAAGCTTATTTCCTTGTTATATTCTACCAACGGGCGCCAGCTACGCATGCTCCGAGCTGTGCGTAAATATACGCACAAAGTCAAGCACAAGTTCAAATTGATAAGTCCCACACTTTGCTTAGAAATGATTGTACGCAAGGCGGTTAGGTGGCCGAGCGGAGATTGCGTTCGTCACCAGCCCCGGAGCTGAGCTGGATTTGCCTGTTCGAATCCAGCTCACAGCTCCGGGGTTGTCACCAGCTTGGCTGGCCGTCTGCACTGATACAATTGGCTGTATCAGAGGGTGGGAGAAGCTGGCGGGGTGGGTCCGGGTCGTTGTAAACAGCGACTCCTACAGTTCGGTCGGGGCGCCTGCTAAGCGCGGATTGGACGTGAGGGGGATAGTGTGGTCCTCCCACACGCTACGCCCTCTCAATGAGAATCCGCGCTGCCAGGTGAAAAGAAGCGGTGATTGGCTGGACGTGTGTCGGAGGAAGCACGTGGTAGCCTCCACTCTCCCAGATGATCTGACTGTGGCGGGTAAGTGCGCAGCGACCAGGAAGGGACTGGGAATTGGCATACGACTAACATTGGGATGGGAGAAAATCGGAGGAAAAATGGAGGGGGAAAAAGACCAATAAAAAAAAAAAAATGATTGTACGCAGGGTGTTGTGAAGGGCCAGATTAAACCGAATATATATATTTATTTATATATATATATTTAATTGTATTTGTATATTCTCTAATATTCCCTGATATCCCTTGTATATTCCTTGTACAATATGCATTGAATATCCATTCTAGCCTACTGAACATCCCATAATAGTCTCCATTCTACTATTGGTCGAGACCTTGGTGCCAGGCTGCCATACCCCTCAGACCCAGTTCAAACGTACCGCTCCACATGTACGAACAAGTCCTAGTTCCGCGTAGGAATCTGGCTACCGCACCACTAATGGGACTATTTGTTCATAGTGCGTATATATACTGCGCTACTAAAGTAGGACTTTCTTTTCAGTCCAGTTTCTTACCCTCCAATAGAGTCACAGACGTAAAGCCTCCCCGCGACGCCACGTGTGGGAGTAAGGCCAAGTTCGCCTACCATCGGTATTGAGACATTGTGTATATTAATATTTGAATAGTCATATTTGGCACTATATCGTCGAGTTGGACGTAGTCTATTAAGCTAATAATAGTCTGTTAATATATAGTGCTTCGTGCGGTGAGAATACTACCGTAGTCAGTACCCCATCGTTTCGGGCAGAGAACTGGCTGCTTACCCAGGGTGGTTGACCCCATGTGAAGCTGCACCCGAGGAGCCCCAGAGCCGACGAGCGAGTGGACCTGTATACCGGATTATTCTACCGACGACAGCCCGCCTTCCCAGGCACGGATTATGCTTTGTATACTTTGATTATTCCATGGATAAAGACCCCCGACACTGCCGTGTGTCGGAACCCCCCCCCCTGGAGAGGACGCAAGGTGAGGAGACGCTCTGCAAGACGAGGTCGCTTCACGTCTCTCCCCCGTGGACCGGAGAGAGCCGGCCCACAAAGAGTCCACCTGCTTTCATCTGTGGTCCAAGGATCGCCGGCGCATTGAACGGCACTACAGTGGGTTCACCTGGGATACCCTTGGCCGGACGAGGCAGCCGGATTCTACCCCCCCCCCCCCCCCTCCTACTCCTGTCGGCTTACAAGCGACCGGATTAACCCCCCCCTTAGTGTATCCAGTCTTATAATCATTAAAGTATCATTGCTGTTATTCCTTAACTATTCCAGGTCGTATATTTACCACCTGCGCCATCAGAGATTGGACATTCTCTATTGATATACCGATGAATACTCTTTGCCATAAAAGTGCATACTATTTCAATTCATAAATGTAATTAAGTGATTAAGTGCTTGCTCTACACACCATTGCTGTGTAGTAATAAACGCATACTTCGACTTCGTACATTTGTGTTGGATCCGTTTCATCTACGTGAGAGTGTTTATGATAATATATTTATGCCGTGTACTGGGTGGCCGAATATTAAGTACAAAGGTAGTGGTAAGTATCATATCTAGTAATACAGTCAGGGAATTGTACCCCTCAGTTACAATTGGTCCTTCGAGCCGGAGGGTAATCAGTGTAATATTAATATAGTGTTATTAATATTGAAATGGCCTATGATGAACACTCCACGAAACGATCCTCCTAACCAACGCCCGCAGCGCGAACGACGGCTCCCTCAGTACTTAGAGGCTTACGCTGTCAGTCAACAACCTAGTCTTCTACTAACAGTAAACGCGGTAAAACTAGAAAGTAAAAGTATGTCTAACCCCAACGCCCAGACTACCCCGACCATAGAGGCCCCTACGGGCTCTAATGTAACTGACCAAGTTCACGGTGGGGACCAGTGGGAACCAGACATGACTTCACACCCCGCCAGTACTGAAGAAGTAGTCCCCGATGAGTCCCGGGAGGAATACAACGCTACCGAGAGAGAACTCGGCACGGAAGAAGACGGGGAGAGCACCGTGGAGATAGAGCTCCAAGGCTCCGCAAGGAGTACCCCGAGGGAAGGCTCCCCTATACAACCGCCTTCTCCCAGCGAGGCAGAGAGGACCCTACAGCAGGCCTTCCTCATCAGCCTGAACGCCGCTGCTGAACGCGACCGACTGCAGATCCAGCAGCGAAGCGAACACGAGCAGATACGTCTAGAAATAAGACGCATTCAGATGGAAGAGAATGTGGCCCGAGAACGAGCCGGTGCTCAACGGGACGCAGCGCGCGACAGACAGCAGTCGCAACTAATAGAACAGCTGATCAGACGGACAACACCCTCTCCCTCCGCCAGAGGCTCCAGGAACTCGTCTAGACACACCTCCAGGGCGGCATCCCCTAGCCGAGTAAACAACCCTGAACTTGACCAACAGACGAGGTCTATACCCCCCACAGACCACCTCCCCCCACCGGTCCAAGCGAGACCTAGCAACCGGGAAGGAGCAGCATATCCTGTGGAGAGGCTAAACCAGAGACTACAAGCACTGGATGACCTAACTGAAGACGAAGAGGAAGAGGAGGAGAACCACGCCCGAAGACAGCACAGTACTCTACCGGACCAGGAGGTCCGGTACAGCCCAGGCTATACCCCCGCGGAGCTGCGCTACAGACCCCCGACTCTATACACGGGTGAGCACGACGCACGACCCGCACCGAGGAACAGCACCTGGACAAGCGGGCCATGGTACACTGCCGGTACCAGCCCATACCAAGGAGCGGGAGGAGACTCGCCTAGGAGGCCTCTCCCCCAACGCTCGCCGATGTACCCACAGTCAGCGTCATACATTGGCACGCCTATGGTACCCGACTTCACCCAAGAGAACCGGGCCCAGTATACAGAACTCCGCATGTGTCTGGAGACCATGTTGGTGGATGTATTGGATGAACGCCACAAATACGCCATCCTACTGAAGCACTTAAAGGTGCCCCGCGCACATAATATAGCGCTCGCCTACGCGACTTCCACCACCCCATACACAGCAGCGCTGGTAGCATTGGACCAGAGGTATGGGCGCATATGGGATTACGTGATCCAGGAGATCCGACACATCGACCGCTTACCCCCAGCAATAGACAATCGAGCACTGGACGACCTGTCCATCAGAGTGCAGTCCCTGGTAGGGATGTTGGGAGCGCAAAGAGAGAAGGGGAGGCATGAACTTTACGCCAACTCAAATGTGGAAAGGATTCTGGAGAAGCTGCCGCCCGCTCGTCAGGAGCGCTTTAGGCGGCAGAGGGACCACAGAGACCCGAATGGCCCCGAACCGAACCTCCTCGATCTAGCAGACTTCCTGGCGAGAGAAGTCAGCAGCCTACGGCTAGATACATTCGGACGGAGCACCCCTGGCTCCAGAGAAGGAACCAGACGACTAAATGATGGAAGAAGATCGGTGACTGTGATGCACCAATCGGAGTCAGTACCGAGCAGCAGGAGCCACAGTACCCCCTCCAGAACGGAGAAGTGGAAGATAGTGTGCCCCTACTGTGAGAAAGAACACTGGCTAGCGCAAGGTGACTCCTTCCCCAAGCTGAACGCGGAGGAAGCAGGTCAATGGATAAAGTCCAACAAGCGCTGTTTTCGCTGTGCGCGCTCACACATGACAGCCGAATGCCGCTTAAAGAAAAGGTGCACCAAGTGCGATGGAGCCCATCTGGACATACTTCACGACAGTAACAGACGGCGCCCTTCACCTGCACCATCCAGCCGCAAAGCGAGCGTCATGTACATCGATCCCGCCAGCAGCAGTGGAGCCCGAGTACTCCTAAAAGTAGTGCGTGTGACACTAAGCTACCAGAATAAAGTCCTGGACACTTACGCCGTCCTCGATGACGGGTCAGAGAAGACCCTGCTGCTCGCCTCCGCTGCGGCCCAGCTAGGGCTGCGGGGAAGCGAAACCCAAATGACAATTCGGACAATAAGACGAGATTTGAAGACGATAAAGGGCGAGAATGTCTCATTCTCTATCGCAGCAAGCGGCCAGCCTGAGCGACGGTACCAGATTACAGACGCTTTCACCAGCCAAGAAATAGGACTGTCGCGGTACACATACCCCGTCGCCAAGCTGATGGAGAAATATGCACATCTGCGCAAGTTACCGATCCCGCTCATAGACAATGCTATGCCGACCCTGTTGATAGGCTCCGACCATGCAGACCTCATTGTCCCGATAGACCGGGTTCATACCGGACCCCGAGGCTGTCCTGCAGCAGTCGAGACCCGTTTGGGATGGACTCTCCAAGGCCCGCTCGCCAAATCTCTCAACCGAAGTACAGCCACTAGATGTCTCCACTCCCGAGTCACAGAGGGAGAAACCGCACTCCTGCAACACGTAGAGCGGCTATGGACCTTGGAACAAATGCCCTTTAAGAACGGAAAGAAAGACATTCACTCTAAAGATGACATTTACGCCATTCACCTCCTCGAGACAGGGACCAAGAGAGTCCCGGTCAACGGCGTGTTGAGATACGCCACGCCACTCCTGCGGCGAGAAGGAATGCCTACTTTCCACGCCAAGACAGACGCCACAGAACGGTACCTGCTGAACACGGAGCGGCGCTTAGCCAAGAACCCCGCCCAAGAGAGTGTATACCGCGCTGAGATTGAGAAGCTCATCACAGCGGGACACGTCACAAAGATGGACATTAAAGAGGCTGACCAGACCACTGAATCGTGGTACGTGCCCCACCACAAGGTCCATCACAACGGTAAAGACCGCATAGTATTTAACTGCAGCTACCAGATCGGATCCCAAAATCTGAATAAAGAGTTACTGCCCGGTCCCACACTCGGCCCCTCCCTACTCGGCGTTCTACTCCGCTTCCGCCAGGAAAAGGTGGCCATCAGCGGGGACATTAAAGGAATGTTCCTGCAGGTGAGATTAGTAGAGGCGGACAAGCCCCTGTTACGGTTCCTATGGAGAGAGAAGCCAGGAGATGAGCACCCAGCCATCTACCAATGGGAAGTCCTCCCCTTCGGAACGACGTGCAGCCCCTGCTGTGCTACATTTGCACTACAGAAACATGTAGCAGAGGACCCAGCAGCGGACGAAGAGGTCCGACACAGCGTAAAGAACAGCTTCTACGTAGACAACTGTCTACAAAGCCTTTCAACCCAGGAAGAAGCCGAGGCTCTCCTGATTAAACTCCGCGCCTCATTGATCAAAGGCGGCTTTGATCTCAGGCAGTGGGCCAGCAGCGATCCGCAAGTACTGCGCAGCCTCTCCTCCGAGGACAAGGCAGCCAGCAGCGAGACCTGGATGGCTACAATCCCGGGAGAAGCCCAGGAGATGACCCTGGGATTGGTGTGGCGATTCAAAACAGATTCGCTTCACTACAGACACAAGCCCCTGACTACGGAGCAGGGAAGGCCGGCGGCGGCGCCGACCACCAGACGGAGTGTGTACACAACACTCGCCCGACAATATGACCCGCTAGGATGTATTCTACCGTACACCACCAGGGCAAAAATGATTGTACGAGCATTGTGGGACAAGGACCAGGGCTGGGACGACCCCATTCCCGCACACCTTGCATCCACCTGGAGAGAGTGGGAGATGGAGCTCCACTCACTCCCAGGCGTTAATATGCGCCGAAGCTACTTCCCACCCACGGTGAGGCCAGAGACATGTAAAATGGACTTGCACGTCTTCAGTGACGCCTCAGAGGTCGCATACGGATCAGTAGCCTACTTGCGGGCCCAAGACCAGGGGGGAGAGATCTACACCGCATTTGTCCTCGCCCGCTCGAGAATAGCCCCACGCAAGCAACAATCTATCCCACGTCTAGAGCTCTGCGCAGCCCTAGCCGGAGCGCACCTAGCCACGCTCATCCAACGTGAGCTCACCATACCGGTGTCTAGAACAATCCTGTGGTCAGATGCCACGACGGTACTCGCCTGGATCAAATCGGACTCATGCAAGTACAAAGTCTTCGTGGGAGTCAGAGTCACCGAGATTCAAGACTTAACCGAAGAGTTAACCGGAGAAACAGAGTGGCGCTACGTTGATACAAAACAGAACCCAGCTGACGTCATCACCCGGGGGATGCCCCTGGATGACCTCACCCGTCGCAATGTCTACAGTGACGGCCCCGCATTCCTAAGACTCCCGGAAGGACAGTGGCCCATGCCTATCCCGAGGGAAGCAAGTCCAGAGGAGGTGGAAAATAAGAAGTCTGTGTTCTGTGGATTGAGCACCGTAGCCTCCACCGACCCTAACATAGACGATTGCACGTCCATAGAGAGTGCACAACAAAGAACATTCCTGCGGTACCACCCGGAGTGCAAGTCCCCCGCTGATATGTCAGCAGCTAACTACGAGGAAGCAGAATTGCTTCTACTGCAGCGAGCCCAGAGAGACTCGTTCCCCGATGAATTGGCCTGTCTACAGGGAGGAAAGCCCGTCCCATCCGACAGCAGATTAATTCATCTGGCCCCCGAGAGCGACGCTCATACCCTCATCAGAGTGGGTGGTCGCCTACGCAGAGCCCCCAATCTACCGGATGACATTAAATACCCGATCGTATTGAACAGCCGACACAAGGTCACAGAGCTGATCATAAAGAAATACGATGAGGATGTACATCACGCAGGAGCAGAAAGAGTCTTCGCGGAAATCAGACGTCGTTACTGGATCCTACAAGGAAGAGAGGCGGTACGACGCTTCCAGCGAACATGTCTAGACTGCCGCAAGTGGCGCGCGCAGCCCAGCATACCAAGGATGGCTGACCTTCCTCCATGTCGCCTCCGAATCGGTGACAAGCCATTCCACTCAACGGGTATGGACTGCTTTGGCCCGCTGCACATAAAGAAAGGAAGAGGAACCGAGAAGCGGTGGGGTATTGTATTCAAATGCATGACCACCAGAGCGATACACATCGAGCTTCTCCCGACCATGAGCACAGACTCATTCCTTATGGCCTTCCGAAGATTCACATCACGGAAAGGAAGACCGTCTACCCTATTGTCCGATCATGGGACAAACTTCAAAGGCGGCGAAAGAGAGCTGAGAGAGAGCTTCCAAGCTATGGGCCCAGAACTTAAGACCCACCTCGCTCCAGCACAGGTTGATTTCCAATTCAACCCCCCAAACGCACCCCACTTCGGTGGCACTTGGGAACGAGAAGTGCGCTCCATAAAGACAGCCCTGTACGCAGTACTTGGGGCCCAGACTGTGGCGGAAGAAGTCCTAATGACAGTCCTCACAGAGATTGAGGGAGTACTTAACTCGAAGCCCCTCGGATATGTCTCCAGTGATGTGGCGGATATCGACCCAGTTACCCCCAACACACTCCTGATGGGGCGGCTAGATCCTGCATTACCCCAGACAATGTACCGGCCTGAAGAAGCGAACGGCCGACGAATGTGGAGGTACAGCCAAGTATTAGCCGACAAGTTTTGGAACAGTTTCCTGCTGCACTACCTACCGTCTCTACAGACCCGCCAGAAGTGGGTAAAGGAGAGAGACAATTTGACAGAAGGAACAGTCGTCATGATTATTGATCAATCACTGCCCAGAGCTATGTGGCCGGCCGGCCGCGTAAGCAAAGTGATCACCGGTGCCGACGGCAAGGTCCGAGCAGCTGAAGTGCTCATCCAGGGTCGCACTTACACCCGTCCCGTGGCGAGGCTCATAGAACTGCCTCGACTCCCAGACACAATCGATGATGACCATGACCCTACAACCCTATGACTTTGTGAAGTTGACTGACCCCTACAGCAAACCCTTATGTGTAAATAGACAACGCGATTAATCTGTCTCTGTTTAACTGATTAGGTCTGGGACCTATTCAGGGGGTGGCTGTTGTGAAGGGCCAGATTAAACCGAATATATATATTTATTTATATATATATATTTAATTGTATTTGTATATTCTCTAATATTCCCTGATATCCCTTGTATATTCCTTGTACAATATGCATTGAATATCCATTCTAGCCTACTGAACATCCCATAATAGTCTCCATTCTACTATTGGTCGAGACCTTGGTGCCAGGCTGCCATACCCCTCAGACCCAGTTCAAACGTACCGCTCCACATGTACGAACAAGTCCTAGTTCCGCGTAGGAATCTGGCTACCGCACCACTAATGGGACTATTTGTTCATAGTGCGTATATATACTGCGCTACTAAAGTAGGACTTTCTTTTCAGTCCAGTTTCTTACCCTCCAATAGAGTCACAGACTTAAAGCCTCCCCGCGACGCCACGTGTGGGAGTAAGGCCAAGTTCGCCTACCATCGGTATTGAGACATCGTGTATATTAATATTTGAATAGTCATATTTGGCACTATATCGTCGAGTTGGACGTAGTCTATTAAGCTAATAATAGTCTGTTAATATATAGTGCTTCGTGCGGTGAGAATACTACCGTAGTCAGTACCCCATCGTTTCGGGCAGAGAACTGGCTGCTTACCCAGGGTGGTTGACCCCATGTGAAGCTGCACCCGAGGAGCCCCAGAGCCGACGAGCGAGTGGACCTGTATACCGGATTATTCTACCGACGACAGCCCGCCTTCCCAGGCACGGATTATGCTTTGTATACTTTGATTATTCCATGGATAAAGACCCCCGACACTGCCGTGTGTCGGAACCCCCCCCCCTGGAGAGGACGCAAGGTGAGGAGACGCTCTGCAAGACGAGGTCGCTTCACGTCTCTCCCCCGTGGACCGGAGAGAGCCGGCCCACAAAGAGTCCACCTGCTTTCATCTGTGGTCCAAGGATCGCCGGCGCATTGAACGGCACTACAGTGGGTTCACCTGGGATACCCTTGGCCGGACGAGGCAGCCGGATTCTACCCCCCCCCCCCCCCCTCCTACTCCTGTCGGCTTACAAGCGACCGGATTAACCCCCCCCTTAGTGTATCCAGTCTTATAATCATTAAAGTATCATTGCTGGATTCCTTAACTATTCCAGGTCGTATATTTACCACCTGCGCCATCAGAGATTGGACATTCTCTATTGATATACCGACGAATACTCTTTGCCATAAAAGTGCATACTATTTCAATTCATAAATGTAATTAAGTGATTAAGTGCTTGCTCTACACACCATTGCTGTGTAGTAATAAACGCATACTTCGACTTCGTACATTTGTGTTGGATCCGTTTCATCTACGTGAGAGTGTTTATGATAATATATTTATGCCGTGTACTGGGTGGCCGAATATTAAGTACAAAGGTAGTGGTAGTAAGTATCATATCTAGTAATACAGTCAGGGAATTGTACCCCTCAGTTACACAGGGGTTACGCACATATCTGTGCGTACGCAACGTTGATAAATGAGGGCCCTGGTATTCTATATTCTATAATAATATTTCAAATTGCATGTGTCTGGATGGCAGAATTCAGTACTGTATCTACAAAACATTCTGTTTAATCATCTTTCCTTTATTTATTTGCTTAGATTTGTACACATGATCTCAAGAAGGTGCTGAACGAGCTCAGTGGCAGTTTTTCATGTCTGGTCATTCTTTAGCATGGTGTTATTCACTGTCAAAGGTGCAAAGAAAAGTCCTAATTTAAATTCTCCTTTTTATCATCACAATTTACTCAAGCCTAGTAACAGACACAATATTTCTGACACTGGGAATACATTTCCACGAGATCCATAGATGTCCCTAGATACCAAGAACGGTTGTAGAAGTGGAGCAATTCATGACACCATGAATAGATTATATTTGAACATTTATTCAAAACAAGTAAAAAAAAAAATATCATTGTTACAACATTGAAATACTAATACTAGGCGTTAACCTCTTAACCTGCGCCCCCAAAATTGGCCATTTTAGTTTTAGTTTTTGAGGACTGCATACTTTTTTTGCAAACCAAAACAACATACTTTGTACTTATAGCACATGCATGAGCCTGGTCTCTTTTGAAAGATGACATTCTGAAGTTTCTGATTCCAGAAGGAAAATTCACTTTTAGTGCTAATGAAATAGAGTAATATTGAGTTGTAGAAAAACTTGTTACTCAAGTTTTTCTGTAGTAGTTAGTAGTCCAGAGGTAGTATTTTCCCAGAAGGTGGTATGGACCCATAGCACTGACCACTACATAGCCTGAAGCCGTATGTAGTATTTCATAAAGATCCATTCAGAAATGAGTGATTAGGAGTGATTTTGGTAAACTGTGTACAATGAAAAACTCAGTTTTCTCATAGACTTCAATTCATTCGGCTGTTTTTCTCTTCCTGTTTTTGCTCGTTAGTTTTTCACCTAGATCCCCTGATGGGGTATAATTGGAAAGCCACACTCATTGGCTACAGCCTACAACCCTCCACAATCATTTTTGAGATTGCCAAATGATTGACGGAACTAGAGCACCAAGAGTCGGGAGTGGTATTTTGCACAAGCCTCAAATACCGGCATGTAACTCGAGAACCGCTGAACGGATTTTGTTTGAGTAAAATAAGCCTTCAATTCTATATATATATTGTATTACAAAATATGCACACAGAGCCACTAGAGGTCGCCAAAGTGCCGGTGGGCAAATTGTCCTCAAAAGGGCCCACATGTGGGCCCTTGCAGCTTAAGAGTTCTTGTTTTTCCTCAAATTTACAACTATAGTACATATCTGTGTGTATGTGTGTGTATATGTGTGTATGTGTATGTGTGTGTGTATGTGTGTGTACTCATTTTCTATTAACCTTAACATAACATTAGAGAAATGTAATGTCTCTTCCACATATGTCATAGATGAAAGTGGACAATCAGAACCAAACAAGGAACCAAACAAAATGTGGGAACCCATACAAACGTCCATAAACCATCAGGGTACCATGTGCTCAAGATTCAGTGGGCCTAAGAGATGGATAGATATAAAGATAGAGAAAAGTAGGGGGAGGGGACAGATATTAGTTAGATCAGGGGTCTCAAATTCAATTGGCCTGGGGGCCAAACAAAAGTACAACTGATCCAATCGTCTCAATCTTTAGCAATAACATTTCAGAACATGAACAGTTCTTCAGAACATGAACGGTTCTTCAGAACATAGGCTTCTCAGTGGTGTCAGTGGACTCATCCACAGCTATGGAAATGTACTGTGCATTTTCTTATTCTATCACAAAGCTGTTTAATCAAATCACCAGCCAGTATTTCAGTTATTCTGGTTGCTGTGCTATCTGAGGGGGATTTGCTTTTGTTTGCCTTCAAACATGGTCTCCATCACTTCAGTCATACATTATTTTATTATGTATGCATCAGAGAATGGCTTCTTGTGTTTAGCCAAAACCCATGCCACTGAGTGAGGACTTGGTTGCTTTTTCTCGTTGTGACATAGATTTAACAATAATTCTGCTTGCAGCTTGATATGATGATTTCATTCCATTTATCTTCACAAGAGCCAGTGGCGGCCGGCCGATAGAGGGCAAGAAGAAGAAGGAGAAGAAGAAATGTTGCTTTTTGATTTTATATTTTGGACCCTTAAAAATAAATTAAACATGTTTAAAATGAATAATAATTACTATTAAAATGCACAATAACGTTAATATAGCAAGCAAATATAAATCATTGTTTTGTGCATGCTATTCTCCAACCTCGTTTGTGATTGACGTCACTCTCGTAGAAATCTACCTACCTCCAAACTTGGGCGCTTGGCTTAACGCACACTGACTCGGCGTCACTGCGCGCAAGCGGCCAATGTAAATTAATCAAGCAAATACATTTAGCCTATCAAGGGTCATAAATATGATCTGTGGGGGCGCGGCATTCTAGCGCTCAAACAAAGCAAGCCATCACGCACTAGTGCGCCACTCTGTGTTGTCACTTGTCACCACCAGTCGTCAAACAGAAAAGACTTGCCGTTTTGAGGAGTATTTTCATTTTCGATTTCTAGCTAGCTACCATGGATAATTCTGTTAAATCCCTCAAAGCAACACCATTTGAAAGACTAACACTGCAAGAAAAACTCAGAGTGAAAGAGTTTGGACCTCATCAGCCTGAGATCAGCATTCAGCAACCAGCAACAGACAGAGGAAGGCAATATATTGGGTCGTTTTCCAGAAGCTGGTTTGGTAAGAAGACGTGGCTAATGCTTTATTTTGCTTTCCCTGCCTTCTTTTTCAAATGAGAGGGTCAGACCCAGCGTGGATTCAGGCTGGAATGACCGATTTGAAGCACATATCAGATCAAACCAAAAAGCATGAACAAACCAGGGTTTTTTCTTTTTAATAATACATCAACAGAGCTTTTAGAAAGGTGCAGAATAAATATATGGTATATACCGTAAATCCTCAAATAGAGGAGGGACCTCCAATAAAGGAGGGGCCTCTTATAATGGACGGGGTGTTGATGCATTTAGACAAACACAGGCCGGTCGCAAAAAAAATATTAAAAAAAAAATTTCGTGCCGTGATATAGAATGAGATACACTCTTGCCAATGGAAATCAAGTGCTGCCTCCCGCTACACTGACTACCGTACATTAACGTTTCCCTCTGGTTAGCTTTAGCTTTAGCTAAAATTGTCATACTATCTAGATCTGTGGTGTCAGCTGGATGACGTTGACTTCGTTTGCAAACGTTAACGTTTGTTATCTATATGGCGTTGGCAGACGAGGCTGGCGTTGTCCAGTTGACACATTACAGACCATGATGTCTATGATAACGTTAGTAGCTAAAGCTACTGCATGTCAACAAGTCGATTCGATTGAGGAAGTCGAGAAGGTGCCACACGCTAAACCGTCCCCGGACCCCACAACCTAGTATAGACAGTTCCAACTTCAGTGTGTGAATTACGTTAATCCCACAATTACTCAACTGCACTCAATATTTAAATACCAATGCCAGTCTAAATAAATGTAGACAGACATTGTACGTATAAAAAAAAAAAAAAAAAAAAAAAAAAAAAAAAAAAATAATAATAATAATAATAATAATAATAATAATAATAATAATAATAATAATAATAATAATAATAATAATAATAATAATAATAATAATAATGCAATAAAAGTCTGAAAATGAAGGGATTATGTCCATGAGTGTCATTTTTAGAAATTAAGGCCTGCCTCTTATATAAGCCTCTCTCTAATAAAGGCCTCGTGCTCTTTGCAGCTGAGGTAAATAGAAGACCTGTCCTATATTTGAGGATTTACGGTATAGCATTATTGTACATGATATCATACAGAGTTATATGGGTTACATGCAGGTGTATCAGTAGGTAAGTATTATATGCAGGTGTATCAGTAGGTAAGGATTATATGCAGGTGTATCAGTAGGTATATAAAAGTATTATATGCAGGTGTATCAGTAGGTATATAGAAGTATTATATGCAGGTGTATCAGTAGGTATATAGAAGGATTATATGCAGTGTTAATTTTGTTGACTAAATTGATGACGAAAGATGTTCGTCAACGAAGGTTTTTTTCATGACAACAACGAGACGTGACGTCACGTTATTGAAGACCATGCCACGCTAACGAGACTAAATAGTTTATTAAATATCGTTGACCACAACTGAGGACACAAAAATGTAATTTACAAAAACCAGGACGAAATCTATGTTGATATAGGCGGCACGGTGGTGTAGTGGTTAACACTGTTGCCTCACAGCAAGAAAGTCCAGGGTTCGATTCCCGCTTGGGGACCAGGTTTCCATGATGCCAGGTACGCAGGTGGGGTATCTCCCAGGCCTTTCTGTGTGGAGTTTGCATGTTCTCCCCGTGCTCGCAAGGGTTTCCCCCCCGATGAGATAAACCCAATGGAAAAACATGCACAACAACAGATCGCTAACGCTGTGGCGTCCTTGACGAAGACGGACAGGAGCACTTGGATTGGTCCCCTGGCGCGGCTCACGTTGATGCCTATCTGCTCCCGGCTGCCCTTGGGGGGGAAGGACGACGGGATGGGTTAATCGCAGAGATGAATCGCATCGGCGATCCTAAAGAGACAATGCATGCGTGTGTGTTCCGGTGTGTGTGTGCTAAACTAACCGCTGTGTGTACCGCTAAAAAACATTGAGTGTCGTTGCATGCCGAATAAAGACCTCTGCAACAGGTCCTACATTATTATTAATATTATTATATTGTTGACTAAAACAAGACGAGACAAAATAATTATAACTTTTCTTAATACCATCGTCCCGACAGAGCAGTGTGACGGGGAGCTCTGTTATTAGCATTAGCTGAAGAGCTATTTGAAAAGCTAGTTTTAGCTTAACGTTACCTTGGCTAAAGTTGGGACTATTCATAATCCAGCTGCAGACCTGCAAGCAAAGTACAGCAAGTTGGCAAAGGAGTATTCCAAGGTAAATCACTTTTTCACCAGTAACGTTACATTGTTTGTATTTCTAGCTCGCGTTAACTAGTGGCTAACCTAGCTCACGCTAATGTGGCTAACTGATCGACCTCTTGCACACAATTAATGACATGTTGCGGGCAGCCATGCCGGTGACAATGTTTAGCTTTTAGTGCCAAATGATAAGAGTCTGAGGCGGAGTCTCAAAAGAGAATGTTGAATATTTATTTTGCATTTAAAATCACAACAGAGCCTCTGCTACTAGCTGACCTAAACGGAGCAGCCTGGATAGGAAGTGCGCAACAATGTGTAACGTCCGTGCGGAACCAATGTACCAACAACCATTCCGTGGGTGAACTCATTGAGCTTAGTTGTCAATTAATGATAATAATACTAATATATACAATCACCTGTTGTTGAATAAATACCATTACTTTCTAGTTATTACTAAAAAAACAGTATAAACAGTAGCTGTAAAAAAGAAAAGAAAAAAAAGTTTTATAATTTATATAATATATATATATATATTTTTTTTTTATGTATGCACTGGTATCGGATCAGTATAACCAGACCTAGACCACCTCTAACTCTAACCCCTAACCAGACCTAGACCACCTCTAACTTTAACCCCTAAGTTAGGGTTGTGACTTAGAGGTGGTCTAGGTCCGGATAGGGGTTAAGAGTTGGTCTAGCCTTTTACATCCATCTATCTAAATAATAATAATTAATTATAATGAATGCTTAACTACCCCTAAGTTACCCTAACCAGACCTAGACCACCTCTAACTCTAACCACTAACCAGACCTATTCCATGTGGCACTTTAACACTGACCTCAGAATGTGATTTTATATAATGTTTTTATGCAAGCAGATTGCAATCAGTGTGTACTACTACTAGTACTACTGTGTGTTCTGTTTACTTAGTTTACAGTATCCTGTTATAGAATAAACCGCTGCCAGACACAGCAGAGAGAGAGAGGACAGACATGACAGAGAGGACAGACACAGCAGAGAGAGGACAGACATGGCAGAGAGAAAGGAAAGACACAGCAAACAGAAGACAGACAGAGTTCAGCGTCGTCTTTCTGGTCAGAAACAACATCACCACATCCGTAATGCTCTCTTTGATGCATACATTGGACCATGTCTACACCAACATATACTGTAGGAGCAACAATACATTGGACCATGTCTACACCAACATATACTGTAGGAGCAACAATACATTGGACCATGTCTACACCAACATATACTGTAGGAGCAACAATACATTGGACCATGTCTACACCAACATACATACTATCCACTCTACCTTTGAGTGACACCTTCTCTGCTCTCTCCACAGAGATGGCAACCTCCACCCTCCTCTCAGCCCTTGCAACCTCCTTCGACAAGCTCTGTCCCCTCGTTGAGAAACCTGCCCGCCGTTCCCCACCCAGTCCATGGCTGACAGATCCAGTGAGAGAACAAAGACAGGTCCTGAGAGCAGCTGAAAGGAAGTATAGAAAGTCACGCCTCACTGCTGACATCGACACATATCACAACCTCTTGTTAACATTCTCCAAAACCATTACTAATGCCAAAGCTTCTTTCTTTCACCATAGGATCGAGGCCTCTGCCAAGAATCTTCGCAAACTGCATGCTACCATGTCCTCCCTCCTCACTCCCCCCCCACCCCCCCCTCCCTCATCTTTCTCTGCCGAATACTTTGCGATCTTCTTTGAGGAAAAAGTGGAGAACATCCGCAGCTCCTTCTCCCAACCCCCACCCATTCCAAATGCTGAATCGAGAACCTCATCCTTCACTCTGTCATCTTTCTCTCCCATTACAGAAGCCGAGACCCTGACACTGGTAACGTCGAACCGTCCGACTACATGCCAGCTGGACCGGCTACCTTCCCCACTCCTCCAGACCATAGCACCAGACATCCTCCCATTCCTAACTGCAACCATCAACTCCTCACTCAACTCGGGGGTGGTCCCCACCTCCCTAAAACAAGCCAGAGTCACGCCCCTCATAAAAAAACCATCCCTGAACCCTATCGTCATAGGCAACTACCGTCCTGTCTCTCTTCTCTCCTTCCTTTCTAAAACACTTGAACGTGCTGTATCCAACCAACTTACTGCTTATCTCTTACAGAATGACCTCCTAGACCCTAATCAGTCAGGCTTCAGGACTGGTCACTCCACAGAGACAGCCCTCATTGCGGTCACAGAGGCACTTCACTTAGCAAAAGCGAAAGGCCTCTCCTCTGTCCTGATTCTCCTAGATCTATCTGCAGCCTTCGACACAGTCAACCACCAGATCCTCCTCGCGGCCCTCGCAGGAATGGGAGTGGCTGGCTCTGCGCTGACATGGTTGTCATCATACCTCAATGACCGCTCCTACCAAGTGTCATGGAGAGGGACCCTGTCGGCCACCCGCCCCCTGCGGACGGGTGTCCCCCAGGGCTCGGTTTTAGGACCCCTTCTCTTCTCCCTCTACACTAAATCACTGGGTAACATTATCACGTCTCATGGCTTCTCCTACCACTGTTATGCCGACGATACTCAACTCTTCCTCTCCTTCCCTCTCTCAGATATCCACGTCTCTGAGCGGATCTCGGCCTGTCTGTCCGACATCTCCGCCTGGATGACGACCAACCACCTCAAACTGAACCTAAGCAAAACAGAATTGCTCCACCTGCCGGCCAAATCCTCCCCCCTGACCGACCTTTCCATCACAGTCGAGAATGCAGCTGTGACCGCGTCCCCGACCGCCAAGAACCTTGGTGTTGTCCTCGACGACCAGTTGAACTTCTCTGCTCACATCGCAGCGACAACCAGAACCTGCCGATTCCTCCTGAGCAACGACAGAAGGATACGCCCCTTCCTGACAAAAGAAGCCACCCAACTCCTCGTCCAATCAACAGTCATCTCCCGCCTCGACTACTGCAACGCACTGCTCGCTGGCCTCCCGGCCACTGCCACTAAGCCTCTTCAACTCATTCAGAACGCAGCGGCCCGCCTGATCTCAAACCTACCGAAGTCGGCCCATGTCACCCCACTTCTTAGGGACCTGCACTGGCTCCCCATTGCTGCACGAATCCGCTTCAAGGCCCTCGACCTAGCATACCGTGCGGCAAAGGGAACTGCTCCCGCCAACCTCCGGTCAATGGTCTCTAACTACACACCCTCAAGACCCCTACGCTCTGCATCTTCTGGCCGCCTCAGACCTACTCCTATCCAAGCTCCGGGAGGGTCATCAAAGAGAAGTCGCCTATTCTCAGTCCTTGCCCCACAATGGTGGAATGAACTACCCACCCCAGTTAGGACAGCCGAAACACGTCCAATCTTTCGCCGTCGACTAAAGACGCACTTCTTCAACCATTATCCGAATTAAAAAAAAAAAAAAAAAAATCTAACCCTAACTAACCATACTGTCATGCACTTGTCCTAATAAACTAACCTACACTGTAGCACTCAACACTTTGATGAACATTGTTACTCAGCTGATAGAGTTGTGCTCTTCCTGATGGCTTGTCGTACAGAACTTGTAAGTCGCTTTGGATAAAAGCGTCAGCTAAATGACTAAATGTAAATGTAAATGTAAATACTGTAGGAGCAACAATACATTGGACCATGTCTACACCAACATATACTGTAGGAGCAACAATACATTGGACCATGTCTACACCAACATACAGTATACTGTAGGAGCAACAATAGCTTGTTTGCAGTCAAGTGATTTTGATGACGCGCAAAACTCACCTGGGGGGCAGGAAGTCAAGAACAGTGATTCAAAACAATGGAAAGTCAATACGCAAAAGCGTTGGACGAGCCTACACTCACTAGGTATCATCAGAAAATCTCAAAACATATTGAATATGATCCGTTCGCCATTGAAGTGGGTGTTAAAATGAGAGAGACTGAGTCCTGCACTATGGAAAAGTGCAAGTGGTTAATGCCATCACATGTCAAAAAGGTAATCAAATGCACGTAATTTACTTTTGTTTCAGTGTGAGCTGTATGTAGGGGTACATTTAAAGCGTTTATATTCTCTATGCCTCTCGCGCTTTCAGATTCCTGCCGCTCCAGTTGCGATGATAGACTTTTCATCTGAAGCAAAAAGCAAAAACTAGATCATGCCATTGAAGGGAGGACAGGTGAGCAGAGGTGTACAGTACTGAATGCAAAATACCTGTGTAATAATATGTTCCAAGTTTTGCTTTAAAGCTGTGCAATATCTGTCTTATAGAGAAACAAACACCTGAGAGTCCCACAGTCCAGTGTCCAAGAGTGAAGCAAGGATCAGAAACATATAGTCAGTTTTTCAAGGCTTTACACCTAAACTCCCCAAAAAGTGCTGCACTGATGTCCAGGTCACCATATTGCAGAGAATTTGTCCCAAAGTCTGTGAGCAAGCTACCTAAACCACTAACTGCGTATAAGACACCAGAGACACTGCAGCTACCTCCAACAGAGTTGCAGAAAGCATGCCAGGATTTCAGACTGGAAGAGCTAACACAGTCACAGGTACAGGCAGTAGAGGAGGAGACCAGAAACCAGAGCTCATCAACAATCTGGTTCCGCCAAAGAGCAGGAAGGATAACAGCCTCTAAACTGAAGCAGGTTCTACACACAAGTATTTCACAGCCGTCAAAGTCCTTGGTCAAGTCCATATGCTACCCAGAGGCACACAAGCTCTCTACAGCTGCAACGAGGTATTTATTAGGGGAAAGTAATTGCAAGACAAGGACATCTGCAATTGACCTATTATGACACATAGGTTAGGGCTGGCTAGGAGTATGTTTAATCTTTGAGGTCTGGAGTAGGATGATGTAAACCAGTGCACTACAATTGTCCCTATAAATGCTGACCTACATCACATTTAGTAAATCAGTTACTAATTATGGTTGTACAACTCTATCTTCCTATTGCTACTTCTTGGCCCAATCCTTTAGTGCATTAGATGCATGTTTCATCATTGGAAATGGTGAGATTAGATTTATCCATCACGGGATCCCAATTAGCATTAAAATCCGCGCCAATTATAAATGAATACTCAGGAAGGTTCAACATTGCTCTAGTGAGTGTAGCGTAAAAGTTAGCGTCGTAAAGATTTGGGGCATATGCCGCTACCAACGCGATTTTCCTATTACTATATTCTACTTTAGCTATGGTTACTCGGCCATCCGCATCAGACCATACGTCCAACAATTTGATATTCAACTTCCGTTTTGCGACTATAGCTACACCACGAGATCTAGTTCCAAAAGATGAGTAGCTAATGTTATGATATATTTTGTCCGCTAGCATTACATTGTCATTCACTAACAAGTGCGTTTCGCTTAAAAGAGCCACATCAACCTGTTTGCTTTTCATCAGTGTTAGCACGCTTTTGCGTTTGTGTTGTTTATTTAGTCCCCCAGTATTCCAAATCATTATATTCAAACTAGCCATAATCTAAACATGTTGTTGTATTCTTGTGTATAATTCGTCTGGAGTAAAACTTCACAATAGATATATATCCAATTATTGAGGTCCTGTTGAGAGCCGAGCCTAAAAACATACATATAAACCCAAACATATAATCCCCCCCTCCCTTACACGACCAGTCAGCCCAGAATGAGCCATTTATCCTTAACTTTCCTAAGCAATTTGCCATAGGATCTTAAACTCTTAATTCTACCTTAATAGAATGTCACCCGTGGCTTAGCCACTCTCCCGTTAAAATAATAAAATAAAAATAAAAAATATGCCTCAAATATCATAGTATATTCACTTAAACCTTATACTAACATGTATAAGTTAAAACACACCGAAGGATAAGAAAGATGTATAGAACTAAATTATAGAAACCTCAAAAAATTGAGAACCTTTGTTTAAGTCTTAATCTAACTTTGCCAAACTTAAACACCTAGATGAAAAGGAAGGTTTTTAATACGTGTATGCAGTCTGTCCCCCAAACAGGGGTGGGCAGTATTCCATTGTAAAGGTTGTTGTTCTTCCAGATATGATTCTTGTGTATAGTCACAAATTGTTGTTTATGTTCCAGGGCTTTCTGCATGCCATAGGGTGATATTATTCCAGAATATTCTGTTATGACACCGAGCATTGAAAAAGTCCAGAGTATTCCAAAATGTTAACTACATAGCATGACTTGCATAAAACCCATAAATCTAGCGGGCCCAAACAGCGAACCTTTACAGTAATATAGTATCTAGCGTCACATATTAACCTATCTCTAAATCAATGTCATCAAAGCTTGTTTGATGCCGTTTTTGGTGTCCAAGTTATAACGAAGTAATCAAAAAATAAAAAAGAAGAATAAGACTTAGCCTCCTCCGCTTAGTGGGTCCCTCATGTACTCCTCGGCTTTTTCAGGCGAGGAAAGTTTTACCCTTATTCCATTTTTATCCATGATGGAAATAATCGCAGGGTAGCGTAGTGTAGGTGGGAACCCCTTCTCAAAAATACGAGACATCACTGACTTGTAACAGGCTCGTATGGGTTACAACCTCGCGGCAGAAATCCGTTTCTCGTTGTATTGCAGATTTCCCCTCTTCTTTCGTGATGCCCGGATAATCGTATCTCTTATTCCAGTTTGACGAAGGCTAGCAATAATCACTCTCGCTTTGTTGTTGTTGTCGTCTCGGATGCCAATTCTGTAGCGCTGATCCACTATTGGTGTTGTAGAGAGGATATCTGATCCTAGGATTTGAGCTAACACTGTCGCGAAAGAGTCGTTTCTGCAGTCAACTGATTCATCCAGTCCCACTATACGGATATTAAATCTACGGGAGTGACGTTCCATTTCAAGTATCTTAGCTGTTAGCTTCTCGTTGTTGTCAACTATCGTATCCGTTAGTTTCCCGTTGGCCTCATCCATCTTCACCGTTAGTTCCACGATGCCGTCATTTAAAGCCCCTTCGTCCCTAATGAATCTCAGTGTATGTTCAACCAAGGTGGCCTCAGCTACATTAATGCGTTCGGTTTGTACCGCAGCCGCTACTTTTAAATCCTCGATTTTGGATTAGATAGATTATTTGATAGCGTCAGCCTTAGTATCAGCCTTATCAACCTTATCGGTTAAGATCTTTATTAGTTTAGCAAGAGACTCTATATCGGATGAGGTGGCGGGGATGATGGAAGAAGTGGCAATTTCAGCTGTTTTTCTTTTTTCGATCTCTCCAGCCAATTCCCGAACGGAGCCCGTATCCAAAGGCGGATCCTCTGTAGCTAGTTTGGCTGCTGCGCGTGTATCTTTCTTTGGTCCCATCTTGATTCTTTCAGTCGATATAGTTAGTTGAAGATCTCAGTTAATATATACGTCGAGGTTTAAACACATTAGTGTTGTAAAAAGTGGTTTTTGAAGCAAAAATTTAAAAAAAAAAACGGGTGAGGAGCTATGACCAATGCGACCGTTACATGCTGATGCTAAACCGGAAGTGCTGTATATTCTGTATTTTTTAATATACTGTAAATAAAATAATTGTAAAAAGAAACTTTGCATAAAAAGGGCACTTTTTTACGAGGCACAAAAGGGCTGGTGCTCGAGCACCCTTTGGGCTCTATGTGTGCACGTGCCTGTAGCCTGGTAACACAATATCTTGAAAGAACTATAACATGTGTACCGGGATGCACCAAGCGGTGGTGGTATGCAACAAGAAGTGCAGGTTTTGTAATAAGATGTGCAAGTACACAGGTGGTAAATCTGAAGTGCTTTGTGTGTTCTTCAAGGTCTTGGATATGGTCTTAATAATATGGTATTTTGGAAGGACTTTTGACCTCTTTTTTATTATTATTCTTGAGTGGTCAAAATTGTTCAGTTTCGCACAAAATCTGAATAACTAATGGTATCAACCCAAAAACTGTTGCAGCAGCTTGCAAGCGTTTGGAATGGCTATCATTAGGCATAGTTGTCCCAAGCCCCATACAAACAGAATGTTCATAATTTAAATAGACAATATTCATTAAAATAACACTTAAGACACAATAATATAACACAATAAGACAATAACACAATAAGAATATTGCATATTACTTAAAGCTTGAGTGAAGATACTGGTATCATATTCAACTAGAGACCTTGCTGCATCTGTAGATACTGGTCTCTGACAAGAACAAGTTACAGGTTGAAAAAGCCCTCAGCTCGGAACTAGGCAAAATCTGCATATGGCTCGCCGACAACAAACTATCATTACACATGGGCAAAACAGAGTCCATTCTCTTCGGTTCAAATAACAAACTCAGCAAGACCGACGGCTTCTCGGTTACAGTGGGTGACAATATTATCACAAGGAAAGATGAAATTACCTACCTGGGTTCCATCCTAGAGGCTAATCTTTCCTGTGACAAAATGGCATCCAATGTAATAAAAAAAGTCAACCAACGAACGCGATTCTTGTACCGGATCTCCTCTCTGGTAAACAAGAATACCCTGAAGACTCTAGCAGGAGCACTCATTCAAGGGTACTACGACTATGCTTGCACCTCATGGTACCAAAGCACCTCAAAGGCACTAAAAAACAAATTACAAACATCTCAAAACAAGCTAGTCAGACTACTACTTGACCTGACTCCTAGAACCCACCTCACCCCTGCCCACTTTGACAACCTAGGATGGCTTAGAGTAGACGACAGAGTACAGCAACTTGCAATGGGCCTGGTCTACAAGATACACTACGCGACCAAGGTACCCATGTACATGTCAAAATACTTCCCAAAGGTCAGTGAATACCACGATCACAACACCAGAGGGAGCTCCACAAATCATGTAAAACCCAGATTCGGCTCAAACAAGGGACTAAACACGTTTCGCAATTATGCCACATCAATGTGGAACGCCCTGCCTAAAGCTGTAAAGGAATGTGAATCACTACCCACCTTCAAAAACACTCTCAAAAAACACCTACGTGAGACTGCAATTCGAAACTGGCCCCTACAAATGTCCTAACCTAGTTGTACAGTAAATGACCAAGTAAGGCTTTGTCAATATTCCAATGTACAGTGTAAAATGTGTGTGTGTCCCCTACCCAACCCCCCCCCCCCCCCACCTCCAATGTACAGCCCTCACCCAACCCCACCCCACCAACCTCCTCCAATGTACAGTTTCTACGCCAAATGTATATACACTCCTTTTCTGGACACTTTTGTATCACAAACAGTACTGTTTTTGCAAATCTGATATGTCATAAATGTATAGATGTAGCAGTACTGTCTATCTGTATGTCATGTATGTCATATATGTTATGATGAATTGAAAATGGGGGACCCTGGTGTAAACAAGACGAAAGTCTTTCTCTGGTCTGCATCCCCTTAACAATTGTATGTATTGAGATGTACTGTACTGTACCCATTCTGCAATCTGTTAATAAACTTTTCAATCAATCAATCAAAACCATATACAGTAGCTTACTGGTAAAGGCAATAGATATTACTCCAAAGTTGAGCACAAATTTGATGTGAGAAATTGACATGTCCATTTTCAAAGGGATATGAATACGTTTCAGATACGTTTCAGATTTATAGGGTCATAGTCAGGGTAGACTAGGCAGGCAGGATATAGTTAAAAAAGCTGAGCCATGTAACTAAATTTGAATTAAACGTATTGTGATTGACTATAAGGCCAGAGCCTTAATCATTAACCTTACCCCTCAACCCAAACCCTCATTTCTGACCCTGTAAATCTGCTTTTTCCAAACTGCTTTTGTCCACAATAACCAGAAACTAATCCTGTGCATGCACACATACACACGCACACCCACATACACACACAATTGCACAATTTTAATATTACTGTAAAGCTAAGACTCGTAAATTATTATTTTGTGAAAATATGTAATACTGAATTGATTATAGATGCTTATAAAATTGGAATTGCATTTGTTGACGAGCATGAGAGGATGTTTTGAAACTACAGTATATGGACAAAATGTATAGAAAAACACATAGGGGGCTAGTGAAAATGCAAGCTATGAAACATTTTAAGCCATTAATGACTAACGAGTATATTTAGTCAATATATTTGTATATATTTACAAGGTAAATTAGCTATGTTAATTTATGAATTTGGTATTGTTTAGGCATGCAGTTTCTATGGTTATAGGTCAGGTTAGTGGTTAGGGTGAGGTACTTAAAAAGGCACACACACACACACACGCGCGCACACACACACACACACACACGCACGCACGCACGCGCACACACACACACACACACACACACACACACACACACACACACACACACACACACACACACACACACACACACACACACACACAGTAGAAGGAAAGGACTTTGACTTTTACCAGAGTATCTATTACATTTTTTATTTATACTTATACTAAAGGAACTGTGCACTTCTTCCACCACTGATTACTTACCACAGGGGCGTTTTTAGGGTTAGAAAACATTGGGGGCTTCAGCCCAGGGGGGTGGAGTTTTTTTTTTTTTTTTTTTTTTTAACACAGTAATACGCAATTTTAGAGTAATAAGAGATGAATACTGAAGAACTAGAATCATTAGAGGTTCTCAAAGTGAGGTCCATGTCCATGAGAGGGATCTGGGCAGTCCCCATAGAAAATTCAAAGTTAACAGGACCAAATCATCAGTTTCTTATTTATTTATTTAACCTTTATTTAGCCAGATAAAACATTGATCTGGTCCAAGAGGCCCCAACAGGAGTACAAATATACATATATACACATATATATATACATATACTGTACATACATACACACATATACACCAATAACAAAATAAAAACAGTTAAGAATCATACACATAAGCAAATAAACAAACAAACAATCATATGCACAGCCTATGTACAAAAGAAATAAACAGTTCATCTCTAGTCTTTACAGTTTTCTTCAATTGCATAAACACTCAAATCAAAAGTATTACACAATTATCAAAACATTACACTCAAGGAGCAAAACATAGGCCCAGATTTGCACCTCTATAAGCACAATGTCAGCCTCACACTTTTTGCAAAACAATACACAGAGCAAAAAAGTATCTTGCCAGATCCAGCTAGGCAAAGAGATAATGTCTAGTATTTTCTGTACTCTATTTAAATTTTTTCAAAATTGTTTTTGTTTTACTGTAATTTTAACCTGTAGGCCTACTGGATACAGTATTTTATGTTTGTCTGATATTTGCTGAGCTTACAGTGTTATGCACATAGTAGCATGAAAACTGGGACATGTTTTGTTGTGATTCTCCATGTTGAAATGTTGACTGATTTGGTTATATGGAGAGAAAATGTTTTTTTTCAGCAGTCTGCATCATTGATTTGGGTATATGTAGATAAATTAATTATATTTTCATCAGTCTACAGCATTGGTCTTGTGTAGTGTTTGGTGAATTTATTGTATATTTGCACATTCTCTGCGTACTTCACTTACAGTACTCTAATCACTGAGAAGTAGAATAGCTAAATGTGTTTTAGGTTAAGCACAGCAGTGTGAGTAACTGGTTCAAACAGAATTAAGTCATATAAAACGTGTGTTTCATATAGTAACAAAATGTAGTTTTTTTAAATTAGTGTATGGTTTTGACAAGTGTTTAATTTAGCAAAGGATCTGAGGTGTTCTGATAATTGTGTGTGTGGTTGTGCTAATTGTGTGTTTTGAAACACCGGGCCCCGTTTTAAAAATCATGCTTAAGCAATCGAAAAAAAAAGTCTCATAAAAAAGATATTAGATTTTTGGGTATTTTCCTGCCTTTGGTCCGCTTTGCATTCACATCTCAAATGCAGGGTTCACTTGCAAGAGTGAATGAGCTTTCACACCACCCCAAACCAACCGGACTATCCGAGGAAATGAACCAGGGTTCGATTAAAGCTTATTATAGTTTATCACAGTATCATGAGCATGTCTTTGTCAGTGGACACTGGACATGGGTATGGAGGCTCCAGGTGCTGCTGCGTTAAAGTGCACATCTTCAATACCTATCTGTACTATTTAAAAGCACAGTGCAGGACACACTCAAAGGTTATCGCACCTCAGAGATGGCAGTGGACATGTATGACAGGACAAAGGCCATATGTAATGGCATCTTGTGGCACAAGCTCAGACCTCAGCTCAGGAGATCAGCTGAGACAGAGACTGTTCTATCCAGAGCTTGAGAGCAGGTTCTCATGAGTTGGATAACAACTTATGAGAGGCATACACAGGCATGTTATCCAGCCTCAGACCAGTTTCTCTCAGTAAATTTTGCTGCAACCCCTCGACACACATTACAATATCCAACTATTGCCAGAGGAGATCACAGTTGCAAAGTGTTTCCTGGTCAGGACAGGCAGAGATGCAGTCCCTACTATCCAAAGTGTCTTTTCCCTCCTGGATGATAATAATAATAATAATAATAATAATAATAATAATAATAATAATAATAATAATAATAATAAATAATAATAATAATAATAATAATAATAATAATAATAATAATAATAATAATAATAATGCATTTGATCTATAATGCGCCTTTCAGGATACAAAAAAAAAAGTCCACAAATCGGTGAATGAAAAAATTATAGGATCAAATGAAAACTACTTACTAAAAATGGATTAAAAGTACTTAAAACCAAAAAAAAATACCAAACACTAACAAACATTCAGCACAGACAATGGGGATGCTGACATCTTAAAAAAAAAAAAAAGGTAAAAAAAAAAAAAAAAAAAAAATGTAAACAATTTTTTTTTTTTTTTTTTTTTAAGGTCCGGGGCTAGGAGAAAAACATCCGGGGCTAAAGCCCCGGAAGCCCAGGGCTAACGACGCCACTATGCAGAATTGATTTAGATTTACATTTAGTCATTTAGCTGACACTTTTATCCAAAGCGACTTACAAGTTCTGTACGACAAGTCATCAGGAAGGGCTGAGTAACAATGTTCATCAAAGTGTTGAGTGCTACACTTGATTCTTTCCATGAATCACATGATAACAGTGATGAAAGTGAAGAGCCTGTCTTTCTTGATGTTAACAACAGTGTAGTTGAGGGAGTTGATTCCATCTTTGCCCATGGTGTGTCTTGTATTATACATTAGATTAAGTCTCCTGTGATTAAGTTCATTCTTCCTGTCCCGCTGATGCTTGATCATCCGGCATTTGCCAATGATCTCATTAGGCCTGGAAATATGCATTCCTCTGTAGGTGAAGCGTAGCTGGATAGCATCGTCTTCCCCTCCCCAACCCCAGAACTGATTGGAAAAGCCATTGATTTTCAAGAACTGCTCTTTGGACAGTGATGTGGCTCCACCAAAGAGAGTGGCATAGTCTAACCTGAAGCCAAACTTGTCAACAGCCACGGCCAGGTGACGAGGTTGCTTAAAACACCTGTAGGTGTTACGGTCATCCATAGGAATCAGATCCACGTCGCTGAAGACAAAGCAGTCATAGTTGTACTCTTTCAATGCTTCGACATAACCGGTGTTCATCAGCTTGGCTTTGTTGAATGTCCCTTCTCCGTGCTGGTTGATTATGTAGACCCCGTAGTTGAGTTGCTGGCGCTGGAGGAAGGGGTGAAGGTAGTGGAGCCAGTGCAGCAGGTGCTCGGAGCGATTGCGGAACGGGATGATGACCGCCACCTTCTGCGAGGCGATGCAGTCTGGGGGTTTGAAGAGTCCTCCCTCCTGGAGAGCTGGGTTCTCCGTGCGGATAGTGTCGAGAGTCCGCAGCGAGTTGAACTCCACGGTGAACGGACCCAGCAGATGAGGAGATGTGTCTGGGCAGGGGGGCAAGTTTGTCACCAGCTTTGTTTCGTCCGAATTCTTTACCGTTGATGCGGAGACATTCCTGGTTTGACTCCATGTCCGTTTAAATCCATATGGTGATCTCGTTTTACAGCAGTTAACATAGCTGAGGTAAAGCCAATTAACATTGTGCATTAACGAAAATACAGCTAAAAGTAAAATCCATGGAAAGAATTTCTTCCTCATCTTTAGTAATTCCAAGTATTTGTTCCTATGTGAATTATTTGGGTCAAGATTGTGAAGTAGAGTCAGAACACTACAATAGAGCTCCCGAAGTGGTGTTCATTCTCCCCACGATGATGAACGTCTGAACATCTGAACCCTGTCATGTCATTGTCATGTCGTGAGGAGATGAGGAGCCTGTTCCGCAGGTTGAAATACTTGGGTAATAACTGGAGACAGGAGAATGTTCAACCCCCCGGCATTTAACTTTTTTGTCGTGTTAGTTTCTCCCTCCTTAAGGCGAGACACTGCAGGTGAATAGTCAAATATACTTTTTTTTGTTGATTTTGAGATTTTGTTATATTTTGCTTCCTAAACATGTCTTCTATGAAACTAGTGACAATAAAACGTCAATAACACACATTTAGTCGTTTATTTTACATAATTTTGCCTTATTGCATCCATAAATGTGCACATATTTAATGGGGAAGTGCCTCATTTGCATATATAAACATACATTTTAGAAAACTTGCAATATATTTTTTCTTAGTTTATATGTACATAACAAATTGGGAACGTTTCATAGTGATATCTATTCAAATATTTTTGCCTATTAGGGGGTACTACACTGTACTACACTGTTTGTAGTTCTGTTCAGTTCAATAACACCATTATTATTATTATTATTATTATTATTATTATTATTATTATTATTCAGTTATCAGGCATGTGTTTAGGTTGTCTATTACTAATGGTTTGATTAGGTATTGTGTTTGTAAATATCTGTTTAAAAAAAAAAGTATGGCATTTTACAATACAGAACTCTGAGCCAGAAATCTCCACTTCAGTAGCACACTGTACACATACACCAAACCTTCCAGTTCTATTCATATCTATGTTCTGAAGGTATTTACAGAAGGGTTTGTTGATATCGCATTCATACCCTGATTTATATCACATTTTATTCCTAAAAACATGGCGAAATATGGAATTTTACGATAAAAATGGACTGAATGGAGTATTTTCTGATTTATGGAGTGATAAAAAGATATATCCAAAATCCCCTCTGTAATAACCTTTGGCTCTAATATGTCAACAAAATAAAACTATAATTTTGAAAATGGCTTTATCCAATGTTCAGATTTCTGTCCTGGAATTATATGCAAATTTGTGCATATTTAAGTAGATTGTGCCTCATTTGCATATTTAAACATACAATTTCAGAAAACTTGTAATACAAAAAAGTCTTGTCTTAATATAAGTAATCAACTGGGGAAGTTTCATTGTGATATCTATTAGTTCATTTTTTTACCCTATTCACCTGCAGTGTCTCCCCTTAATTTGGTGCTTCCAGTCCAATTTGACAGGCCTGTTTTAACTGCTCTTACATTACAGTTTTTCTCCGATTGCATAAACACTAAAATCAAAAGTATTACACAATTATCAAAACCTTACACACAAGGAGCAAAACATCGGCCCAGATTTGCACCACTATAAGCACAATGTCAGCCTCACACCTTTTGCAAAACAATACACACAGTGATTTGCAAAACACTAAACACACTTGCATTACATTAGACACAGAATGACAAAATTACCACACATATGAGCCAATTGGTTAAACACATGATTGCTTAATTGTAGACACACCAATCGGGTTTAAGCACTATAAAAATGCAGCAGGTGAGTTCACCTGTCTTCAACCAAAATGGAGGTACACAGAGAATGTGCAAATATACAATACAGTAAATTCACCAAACACTACACAAGACCAATGCTATAGACTGATGCAAATGTAATTATTTTCTCTCCATATAACTGTCACGGTTGTGTTTTGAACCCAATGTGCAGGCAACGAGACACGGCAGGCAGAACTGAGCAAAACATACGGTTATCCTATAACCATAGTTATATGAGTACAGCGAGCGCTCTGCTCATAGCCAGTCTAATACTGAATACATTTCTTCACATGTACACACCCATCCGCCTGGCCACACCCCCATCCGCTCCTCTACATAAGCGGGGATGTGGCCATACTAACAGCTCCTTCCCTATTTTCACCACAGACAAGTGTCTGTATACACCACTTGAGTTTAGTGCCGAAATGGAGGAAAGGAGCTATGTGGACATTGTATCTTATTTCTTCTCTCTCTCGCCAATTTACGAGAAAAGCTAAGTCATAATGTCTGCACCTTCGGGGGGTTTGAACGCTCACAACGTCACCCTTCACCAGCGTTTCTCCATTGCCGCATTTGCCGTGCGTCGTGGGGCTGCTCTGACTCCATGGTCGTGGCAGTCAGATACGCCCGAGCGGCGCCCGGTGGTGAGTCTGCCTCTCCGAGGGGCCATTGAGCCGCCGTCTCCCGTGAGATGGCCTGGTTTCGGCCCTGGTTCCCCCGCCAGTGGACGGTCGGCCGACAGCTCCTCTGGTGCCTGGGGATTTGCGACGCAGGCTCTTCACCTCTGCTCGCTCCCGTCGTAGGGCGACGAGCTGCAGGGGCGAACAGCCTGGCTTTGGGGTTGTGCTCGAGCCGAACGAGAGTGCTCTTGCCCTGTCTCCGTTTCCAACTTTTTCGGATTTTTGATGTTTCCGAGTATTCGTATTTTTCCGAGTTTTCGGGTTTTTGGACTTTTCAGAGTTTTTGAACTTTTCCGGATTTTTGATGTTTCCGAGTTTTCGGAATTTTCCGAGTTTTTGGATTTTTCCGGGTTTTCGGGTTTTCGGACTTTTCCGAGTTTGGAATTGGAATTTTACGATAAAAATGGACTGAATGGAGTATTTTCTGATTTATGGAGTGATAAAAAGATATATCCAAAATCCCCTCTGTAATAACCTTTGGCTCTAATATGTCAACAAAATAAAACTATAATTTTGAAAATGGCTTTATCCAATGTTCAGATTTCTGTCCTGGAATTATATGCAAATTAGTGCATATTTAAGTAGATTGTGCCTCATTTGCATATTTAAACATACAATTTCAGAAAACTTGTAATACAAAAAAGTCTTGTCTTAATATAAGTAATCAACTGGGGAAGTTTCATTGTGATATCTATTAGTTCATTTTTTTACCCTATTCACCTGCAGTGTCTCCCCTTAATTTGGTGCTTCCAGTCCAATTTGACAGGCCTGTTTTAACTGCTCTTACATTACAGTTTTTCTCCGATTGCATAAACACTAAAATCAAAAGTATTACACAATTATCAAAACCTTACACACAAGGAGCAAAACATCGGCCCAGATTTGCACCACTATAAGCACAATGTCAGCCTCACACCTTTTGCAAAACAATACACACAGTGATTTGCAAAACACTAAACACACTTGCATTACATTAGACACAGAATGACAAAATTACCACACATATGAGCCAATTGGTTAAACACATGATTGCTTAATTGTAGACACACCAATCGGGTTTAAGCACTATAAAAATGCAGCAGGTGAGTTCACCTGTCTTCAACCAAAATGGAGGTACACAGAGAATGTGCAAATATACAATACAGTAAATTCACCAAACACTACACAAGACCAATGCTATAGACTGATGCAAATGTAATTATTTTCTCTCCATATAACTGTCACGGTTGTGTTTTGAACCCAATGTGCAGGCAACGAGACACGGCAGGCAGAACTGAGCAAAACATACGGTTATCCTATAACCATAGTTATATGAGTACAGCGAGCGCTCTGCTCATAGCCAGTCTAATACTGAATACATTTCTTCACATGTACACACCCATCCGCCTGGCCACACCCCCATCCGCTCCTCTACATAAGCGGGGATGTGGCCATACTAACAGCTCCTTCCCTATTTTCACCACAGACAAGTGTCTGTATACACCACTTGAGTTTAGTGCCGAAATGGAGGAAAGGAGCTATGTGGACATTGTATCTTATTTCTTCTCTCTCTCGCCAATTTACGAGAAAAGCTAAGTCATAATGTCTGCACCTTCAGGGGGTTTGAACGCTCACAACGTCACCCTTCACCAGCGTTTCTCCATTGCCGCATTTGCCGTGCGTCGTGGGGCTGCTCTGACTCCATGGTCGTGGCAGTCAGATACGCCCGAGCGGCGCCCGGTGGTGAGTCTGCCTCTCCGAGGGGCCATTGAGCCGCCGTCTCCCGTGAGATGGCCTGGTTTCGGCCCTGGTTCCCCCGCCAGTGGACGGTCGGCCGACAGCTCCTCTGGTGCCTGGGGATTTGCGACGCAGGCTCTTCACCTCTGCTCGCTCCCGTCGTAGGGCGACGAGCTGCAGGGGCGAACAGCCTGGCTTTGGGGTTGTGCTCGAGCCGAACGAGAGTGCTCTTGCCCTGTCTCCGTTTCCAACTTTTTCGGATTTTTGATGTTTCCGAGTATTCGTATTTTTCCGAGTTTTCGGGTTTTTGGACTTTTCAGAGTTTTTGAACTTTTCCGGATTTTTGATGTTTCCGAGTTTTCGGAATTTTCCGAGTTTTTGGATTTTTCCGGGTTTTCGGGTTTTCGGACTTTTCCGAGTTTTTGAACTTTTTCGGATTTTTGATGTTTCCGAGTTTTCGGAATTTTCCGAGTTTTTGGATTTTTCAGAGTTTTCTGGTTTTCGGACTTTTCCGAGTTTTTGAACTTTTTCGGATTTTTGATGTTTCCGAGTTTTCGGATTTTTCCGAGTTTTGGGATTTTTCCGAGTTTTTGAACTTTTTCGGATTTTAGATTTTTCCGAGTTTTTGGATTTTTCCGAGTTTTCGGATTTTTCCGAGTTTTTGAAAGGGGGTGTGGCCTAAGGGGGCGTGGTCTAATGATCGGGGGAGTGGTCAACATTGACGAATGAAAGAGGATATCCCTACCGAGTACAATGGCACAATCCGCAAGTCTCTACGACAAACGGTTCAAGAGATACACTGAGGGGGTGTGGCCTAAGGGGGCATGGTCTAATGATCGGGGGAGTGGTCAACATCGACCAATGAAAGGTGGTCAACATCGACCAATGGCACAATCCGCAAGTCTCTACGACAAACGGTTCAAGAGATACACTGAGGGGGTGTGGCCTAAGGGGGCGTGGTCTAAGGATCTGGGGAGTGGTCAACATCGACCAATGAAAGGGGGTGTGGCCTAATGGGGCGTGGTCTAATGATCGGGGGAGTGGTCAACATCGACCAATGAAAGAGGATATCCCTACCGAGTACAATGGCACAATCCGCAAGTCTCTACGACAAACGGTTCAAGAGATACACTGAGGGGGTGTGGCATAAGGGGGCGTGGTCTAAGGATCGGGGGAGTGGTCAACATCGACCAATGAAAGGTGGTCAACATCGACCAATGGCACAATCCGCAAGTCTCTACGACAAACGGTTCAAGAGATACACTGAGGGGGTGTGGCCTAAGGGGGCGTGGTCTAATGATCGGGGGAGTGGTCAACATCGACCAATGAAAGGGGGTGTGGCCTAATGGGGCGTGGTCTAATGATCGGGGGAGTGGTCAACATCGACCAATGAAAGAGGATATCCCTACCGAGTACAATGGCACAATCCGCAAGTCTCTACGACAAACGGTTCAAGAGATACACTGAGGGGGTGTGGCATAAGGGGGCGTGGTCTACGGATCGGGGGAGTGGTCAACATCGACCAATGAAAGGTGGTCAACATCGACCAATGGCACAATCCGCAAGTCTCTACGACAAACGGTTCAAGAGATACACTGAGGGGGTGTGGCCTAAGGGGGCGTGGTCTAATGATCGGGGGAGTGGTCAACATCGACCAATGAAAGGTGGTCAACATCGACCAATGAAAAATGAAAGAGGATAACCCTACTGAGTACAATGACACAACCCGCAAGACAGATGGCGCTGTCCAGCAATTCAGTACTGCAACACAGTGATGGGCAATGATGGGTTAAGTGGATGATGTCATTGGCAGGTCAGCTGAGCCATGAGCCCTGAGCCTCACAGCTGTTAAGGCTGAACCAATCAGCCATGAGCACAATGACTTGCATATTCTGAATTTTCTTTACATGACTGCATTGTCACGTTGATTAAAAGAAAACTATAAGAGATGAAGCGTTGTGACTCGCACAGGAGCACTACAACGAGTAGGCGAAGGGTTGTGTCCGATATTGTGGCATTCGTGCGATATTGTGGCACTCCTTCGGCGATCGGAACAGAAGGCTAAAAAATAGTGTGAAAAAAGAGATTCCTAGAGTGCGATTGCATGGCGGTCAATGGAGAGGAGAACCTTCAAAGAAATGGTCGTCAGTTGAGATAGAAATGTCCAATTCCATTTATTTTTCTTTTGTGAGCGGGCTGACAGCCGTGTCATCGTTTTGATGTGTTTGTTTTATTTCTACGTCCAAAATTGAGATCACACTCGCAATTCACCCAAGGTAGGGGAAAAAAGATTATTTCAGCTGCTACACTCTAAATTGCAATGCATTTCCAATGGGACAGAAATTTTACCGTTTAAAGTCGATTCGTAGCCAGACGGTGCGGTGAAACTTTACGAGTTCGAATACCGCTGTTGCCATAGGCAAGCCGCTCGTTTTGATACCTTTCCGCTCTGGCACGAGTGGTGTTGGCAAAATCGGTGGAATAATGAATAAAGAAGAATAATAAAAAGAGTAACAAGAACTATAGTGTGGGTGGCAACCTGGCTTCGCCAGGTCACCCACACTAATAATAATAATAATAATAATAATAATAATAATAATAATAATAATAATAATAATAATAATAATAATAATAATAATAATAATAATAATAATAATAATAATAATAATAATAATAATAATAATAATAATAATAATAATAATAATAATAATAATAATAATAATAATAATAATAATAATAATAATAATAATAATAATAATAATAATAATAATAATAATAATAATAATAATAATAATAATAATAATAATAATAATAATAATAATAATAATAATAATAATAATAATAATAATAATAATAATAACTTTATTTGTATAGCACCTTTCATACAGGGGATTGCAGTTCAAAGTGCTTAAATGGCTGATTAGACTCGTTTGATCTTTCCATTCATGCAGTGATTCTATATCAGCTTGGAGACCTACAGGTAGATTGATGGTAACCTGCTAAATGAGGAGAATGAGATTAAATAAAGATGTTGGTGACGTAGAGGATCAGAAGGTGAAGCATCTACTGCTTTATATCTATCTATATCTATATCTACTTTCCCCTCTTAGATGTTAATCAAAATGATGCTGAGAAGCTAATTCATGCATTCATATCTAGCCGGTTAGACTACTGTGGTGGATTTATGACGTCTCCAGGGATGGTTAAATGAAATACAGAGACAAGAGATTGGCCTTAAATCAGAGTGCAAACCACCAGGTTCTCCACGGACATCCAGCAGCCTAAAACAGTGTCACACTGCGAATTAGGCATTCTGAAATAATCAAACAGGAGCAGAAAGAGACAGCCGGATTACTCACGTTAAATGAATACAATACAGGTTTATTGGAAAAGAAAATAATACAGTACGCCCATACGGACGGACTTTCAGTCTGTCAGAGTGCATATTCACAGGTCTGTCAGAGTGAAAGTGAAGACAAAGCAATATTGTAATGGTTTAACACAGTGAGATAGAGACGCCTCTGTCTCTGATTGGGTTGGCTTTATATGGTCATTTGGGGAGTCGGATGGGATGGGCCCTTGCGGAGGGCTCGCTGCGGCCTTGGATGCAAGCGTTATCTGGCCTGCTCTGAATATAATGAATGGATATAGTGTTTTAACAGTTTTTGAGAGAAGGATAACATGACTTCATGGATTTTACCGATCAACCCTGTTGTGGGGCCCCAGAGGATTAAGACTCTGAAATTACACTTCACATTCCCCACTTTGTGCCATTTTTGGCACATCCTGGTAATTTCAACCATCAATATCACTAAACCACAGTCTCAAGACACCATGCAGAACATCAAATCAATCAACATCAATACATCACAATTTCACACTTGGCAGAAAGTAGCACGATAATTCTAAGCAGGTAATTGTAAAATGTTGTAGTCTTAGGTAGAATAAAAAACAACCATCATAAGCACTAGGTAGAACAATAAATCAATACATCATACTGTCATACTTGGCTAAGTAGGACGATAATTCCAAGCAGGTAATTGCAAAATGTTGCATTCTTAGGTAGAATAAAAAAAAAAACATAATAAGTAAGTTCAGGTGCAAATTGAAAAGGGGAGGAGTCCCAGGCCGGGGACAGATTGGTCGCTGGCGCCTTATAAAGCGCTTCTCAGTGACCCGAAGCGCCGACAGCAGTTAATAGGAAACAAAGAACTAAGAAAATAAAATGGCAGTCTTAATATAAGTAGTATTTTCAAACTCTGAATATGTACCCATATCTAAATCAGAAATTTGACTTTTTAATATGCACACTGGCTTCCCTTGTTGTCATTCTCAGTAGCAGTCACAGTGGACTACAGTAGCAGTCAGGTGTCTTCCCCACTCCTTCACACACAGAACGATATATCTGTTGTAAGGAGGCTGGATGCCGTTGAGTACAGTAGCAGTCATCTCCCCATAGTTGAATACAGCAGCACACCAGGTGCAGGGAGTAGGGAGTAGGGAGGTAGGATATTCGTAGTGGGCGTTGTTTGTACAGGCCGGGGCCGTCGTTGGCGTGGTGGGGTAGGTCCTACTTATGCAAAAGGGCTTGTATTGCCGACTGGGGTGCGTGGTAGGGGTTCCTGTGGATCCCAGCAGCGGTGCGTTCTTATCTTCGTGGCAGGGCGGGGCTATCGCACAGGGAGCTTAGCTGGAGTTCCTGTCCCAGTTGCCCTCCCAGGGCCTCCACTGATCCCCGGGCCCCGCTTCCGTAGCACCGGCCCTGCTGTGGTGTTGCCATATCATGCGAGATGTTGAGCGGGCGGTTCCTGTTGGACTTGGGACTGAACCTGATTAGGTTGTCGTCGTCCTCCGCGGGTTCATATGGGTATGGTGGCTGGTGTGCCGGTGGAGATGGGGCCCCTAGGTGGTGTGGTTGCCCAGGGACAGCGTGGCCCTGCAGTGGGAAGTACGGCCCTGGTGCATATTCGTTATCTTCTTTCTCCTGCGCTGAGAGAAACGCACCATCCTCCCCCTCACATTCCATAGATCTGAGTTCCACAGCATTGACTAGTACTGCATCTTGGATGTCATGCGTCGCGTTAATGAGATTGCGCCGGCCAAAGGAAAAGAAAAAAAAAATTATTTCAAACATGGTCAGTGTGTTACATGTCTGGATATACAACAGGGAGGTAGGGACTCCCTCATAGTTGTACTGGCTGGAAACAAAGAGAAAAAAAAAACTGTTTACAGTTAGCTGTCGCCCAAGTTGAAACATGTGGAAATAGTGACCACCAGGGGTTACAAGTTGTAACATGCAATCAAATATCAAAAGGAATGACAAATCCAACTTTAGGACGCTGGTATTACAAACGCTGTGATGGCGGAAAGACAAGTGCCTCAATAAGCTGTATAAGACAGTGTCTATGGAATTTAGAACATTTGAATAGCACTTATATTCAAAAGTGCTTGGAATAGAGGCCAAAAAATAAATAAAAAAATGCCGGGGCCCGGGAGCTGACAGGAAGGATGGAGGAGGTGGAGGAGGAGGAGAAGGTGGTGGGAGATGAGGAGGGAAGGAGGAGGAGGAGAAGGTGGAGGAGGAGGAGGAGGGAAGTAGGAGGAGGAGGAGAAGGTGGAGGAGGTGGGAGAGGAGGAGGGAAGGAGGAGGAGGAGGAGGTGGGAGAGGAGGAGGGAAGGAGGAGGAGGTGGAGGAGGAGGAGAAGGTGGTGGGAGATGAGGAGGGAAGGAGGAGGAGGAGAAGGTGGAGGAGGAGGAGGAGGGAAGGAGGAGGAGGAGAAGGTGATAATTCAACCAGGGTTGAAACTTATCGCAGTGTCACCCAATCCCTTTAAGCACGTATGTAGCTTAATCTTAACACAGATAGTGACCAAAGCCCACATCAAAGTTGAGCTTCTCGCAGTGTCACGTATGTAGCTTATCTTAACACAGATAGTGACCAAAGCCCACATCAAAGTTGAGCTTCTCGCAGTGTCACATATGTAGCTTATCTTAACACAGATAGTGACCAAAGCCCACATCAAAGTTGAGCTTCTCGCAGTGTCACGTATGTAGCTTATCTTAACACAGATAGTGACCAAAGCCCACATCAAAGTTGAGCTTCTCGCAGTGTCACGTATGTAGCTTATCTTATCTTAACACAGATAGTGACCAAAGCCCACATCAAAGTTGAGCTTCTCGCAGTGTCACGTATGTAGCTTATCTTAACACAGATAGTGACCAAAGCCCACATCAAAGTTGAGCTTCTCGCAGTGTCACGTATGTAGCTTATCTTATCTTAACACAGATAGTGACCAAAGCCCACATCAAAGTTGAGCTTCTCGCAGTGTCACGTATGTAGCTTATCTTAACACAGATAGTGACCAAAGCCCACATCAAAGTTGAGCTTCTCGCAGTGTCACGTATGTAATCAATAACACAGATAGTGACCAAAGCCTAACCAGGGTTGACTTCTCGCATTGTCACATACATAATCTTAACACAGATAGTGACCAAAGCCCACATCAAAGTTGAGTTTCTCGCAGTGTCACGTATGTAGCTTATCTTATCTTAACACAGATAGTGACCAAAGCCCACATCAAAGTTGAGCTTCTCGCAGTGTCACGTATGTAGCTTATCTTAACACAGATAGAGTTACATTCAGACGGCCCCCCCCCACTCCTGCTTACCTAACTCGCCGCGACGCTGCATGTAATGCCCGTGGAATGCCGTCCCGACCAGCCGATGCAGACAGACAATTCCTCACTGTCCCAGGCGTGGCTGTGTTGTAGAGCGATGAAGAGCCCGTCTGCACCGGCAGGATCGGTTGGCATCCCCGCTTCAGACACCAAGAATGTGGTGGATTTATGACGTCTCCAGGGATGGTTAAATGAAATACAGAGACAAGAGATTGGCCTTAAATAAGAGTGCAAACCACCAGGTTCTCCACGGACATCCAGCAGCCTAAAACAGTGTCACACTGCGAATTAGGCATTCTGAAATAATCAAACAGGAGCAGAAAGAGACAGCCGGATTACTCACGTTAAATGAATACAATACAGGTTTATTGGAAAAGAAAATAATACAGTACGCCCATACGGACGGACTTTCAGTCTGTCAGAGTGCATATTCACAGGTCTGTCAGAGTGAAAGTGAAGACAAAGCAATATTGTAATGGTTTAACACAGTGAGATAGAGACGCCTCTGTCTCTGATTGGGTTGGCTTTATATGGTCATTTGGGGAGTCGGATGGGATGGGCCCATGCGGAGGGCTCGCTGCGGCCTTGGATGCAAGCGTTATCTGGCCTGCTCTGAATATAATGAATGGATATAGTGTTTTAACAGTTTTTGAGAGAAGGATAACATGACTTCATGGATTTTACCGATCAACCCTGTTGTGGGGCCCCAGAGGATTAAGACTCTGAAATTACACTTCACACTACTGTAGTGCATTTATATTTTTTACTACAATTTTTTTTAACATTTATAGACATACAACACTTAGACAATACTTACAATGACATCAATAACATAACAATATACTAACATGGGCCCCTTTAATACGGCTGCGTTCAGCCTCCCAGACCCCCTCCCGCCATCCACTCCTAGAAATAGGGCTCCCCCACATCCCAGGTCCGTCCCACGTGGGGCCGAACTCCCCCATATCCCAGGCCGATACGCGCGTAGCTGGGCCCCCAGCGACATGGGTCTCTGGAATTAATTGGGCCAGGCCCAGTAGAGGAGAGGGAAGGAGACTCCCCCCCACCGAGCCAAGCCCGTTACCTCCAATGTCACCGAGAACCCCACCCCACGCACACCGACTCCACAACACACAAGACCCCACTGGGCAAAGCTCAGCCGCTCTGACCCCCATAAGAGAAACCCTTCCCTCCCGCCCTCCTCCCCGAGAAAAAGAAAGTGTGATTTTTTTTCCGTAGCCTATGTTTGCGGAGACGCTCTCTGATTGGCCACTGACGTTTCTGGTCATGTGACATCTGCGCCAATCGTGTGACGCCTGTTTCTATCACCGGTTAAGCTTAGGCACTCTTTCAAAGTTGGTTAAGGTTAGAGTTTGTCTTAGAGCAGGGCGATAGAACACCAGCCCTGATTCCAAACTCTAACCTTAACCAACTTCGAAAGAGTCGCCCCAGTGATAAACTAGGCGTTAGGTAGTTTGCAGGCTGTTCGACGCGGAAATAGGCGCAGACACAGGCGTCACTAGGGTTGCCACCTTTGACCAGTAGAAATAAGGGACACCTCTCATCGAGCGTGCAGGCGTTTTTGGGCGAAAATGGCCAGATTTTTTGTCACTATATATTTTTTTACTTTAGTTCGGTGTTAGGGTTAGGGTTATGTTATTTAATTATTTTGGGGAGCCAGCCCCCCAAACTCCTGAAATGCATAGAAATCTATGAAATCTAAATAAAACAATCTATGACATTTATATTAAAAAGAGCTAGCCCCCCAAACCCCTAAAATACATAGAAATCTATGCATTTTGGAACAGTTACTATATATAGTCAAGAAAGCATTTAGTCATACTTAAAGTTTAAAGTGCTTTATTTGCATTTAACATTGTTTAAATAAATTGGCTGAACTATAGCCTCAACTTGAGCATAATACTGTATGCATATAAAGTGCTGTAAAAACAAAGCCTGGGAACACTTTTACTGAAAGAGGACAATTTATATGACCCAAATTAAAGATTAATAAAAAATAAAGTGCAAAGAAGAGTAGGCTCCGGGCTGCCAGCAAGGCCAGATTAAGAATTCAGAGGCCTCTGGGCCAGACTATTGTGGAGGCCCCCACACACACATACACATGCACGCATGCACAGTGGCGTTTTTATATATAAAACATTGGTGGGGCAGCCATTAACCAAGGCTACATACCAGGCAAACTACAGTAATCAAAATGATAGTAATCGTTGTTCGCAAATTTCGCACCACATATCAGGCATAGCCTGATATGTGAAAGCAAATTAATCTGTCCACGCTGAATTAAACCCTCTATTTTCCTCAGACTTTCCTTTTTTTGGATTTATCCATGGTTAGCTTACTGGGGGGTCGGAAACTCAAGATTAGCCACTTGCAGATGGCAGGGAGAGGCACAGGGTGTGTAACGTACTGTATATTTTAGTTGACTAAATATTTTTGTTGATGAAATATTTTTTCATTTCAGTGTCACAGTATGACATCAATCTCCAAAAAAAATATATATAAAATAAATAATAATAATAATAATAATAATAATAATAATAATAATAATAATAATAATAATAATAATAATAATAATAATAATAATAATAATAATAATAATAATAATAATAATAATAATAATAATAATAATAATAATAATAATAATAATAATAATAATAATAATAATAATAATAATAATAATAATAATAATAATAATAATAATAATAATAATAATAATAATAATAATAATAATAATAATAATAATAATAATAATAATAATAATAATAATAATAATAATAATAATAATGATAATAATAATGATAATAATAATAATAATAATAATAATAATAATAATAATAATAATAATAATAATAATAATAATAATAATAATAATAATAATAATAATAATAATAATAATAATAATAATAATAATAATAATAATAATAATAATAATAATAATAATAATAATAATAATAATAATAATAATAATAATAATAATAATAATAATAATAATAATAATAATAATAATAATAATAATAATAATAATAATAATAATAATAATAATAATAATAATAATAATAATAATAATAATAATAATAATAATAATAATAATAATAATAATATTTCTTTTTTTTTGGAGGCCCCTCGTCACTAGAGGCCCACGGGCAGCGGCACAAACGGCCCGGTCGTTAATCCGGCCCTGGCTGCCAGGGCAGGTAAATAGAAATACTGACATCTAGTTAAAAACACAACCAGATAAATAAGATGTAATATCCCATACCGAATCAATCTCAGGAGATGTTTCAGTCATGAAGAACTGTGAAACCTGTGCTTGTGTCCTTTGCGTTCTGATATTTCGGGAATGTTGTTCTCCCTGATGCATGCTGTCTGATGTCAGTCAGTCCACAATGCGCCACAGAAAACACACGCCTACTTACATAATTTGCAGTTTGCTTTGTAAACTACTCCACTGACTATCACGCCAGAGGTTTGCCTCGTCCCACTCAGGTCTGTACTTTTGGAGGCGTTTTGTCTTTTTAGGACGCGGTAGAGTAGTGTCTGCTGTAGAGACGATCATTTCAAAGCGACTTCGAAAATAAATCACGCAGCGCACAGACTCTCTGATTGGCACAACGGCACAGAACTCTTCCTAGCAACGTGAAAGCGCTAATTCTCATTGGTCGGTGAGCTGCTGAGCGCACGCCCACCATAACCGAGTTGCCATGTCTGTTTATTTTCCGCAACTTTTGGCACACTTTTGCTTGTTTTTGTAGGTCGGTTGGCTCATATCTCTCACGAAACTGGCAACCTTCAAATACGGGACAAAGGGCGTCCCGTATCAGTTCAATACGGAACGCGTCTTTTAGTTTCCAATTACGGAAACAGAACACCCCCAGGAAACCCCACCCCACCCATACCGATCCCACAACACGCAAGGCCCCCCTCTCCCGGGTCGAACCGCAGGAACGATGGCCCCTCCCCCCGATATGCCCCCACACTGAACTCAGCCTGCCCACTTCTGTACCTCCCATGTCACCGATATCACTATATACATTTATGCATACATATAACATGACTTAAAAAATAAAACTGAAAACACAATAAGCTATTTAGGTCTGCCCCACGCGGGGCCGAGCACTCAGCGACACGGGTCCCTTGAATTAAATTGGGCCAGGCTCAGTAGAGGAGAGGGAAGGAGACACCCCCCCACCGAGCCTAGCCCGCTACCTCCCATGTCACCAAGTACCCCACCCCACGCACAACGACCCCACGACATACAAGACCCCACTGCAGCTGCTATTATAATTTGATCATGTGCACATTCAAAGCAACTGCTATTCTAACATAACTCAAAGAAAAAAGACAACATTTGGTGCTCCAATGGTGTTAGAGGATCTTAATCGTATCCCTCTGTTCCCCGTTGGAAGGGTGAGGAGTAATGGCTCTCCTAGTGAGAGGGCTCCCCCTAGTGGCGAAGTGCGCACTATATAAGTCCAACATTCGTTCTGTGGACGGCCTCAGAGCTCCCGGTCAATGTTCTGAATTTGTCTTTCTTATGCTCATGTTCATTTGTATTGTATGTCACGTGTAATCCTGTAGTTCCTTCATACCAGTCCATCGTGTATTATTCCCCAATATGTTTCCTAATCAGCGTGTCCCTTTAAAAAAAAAAGTCGAATAGTTTGTCTATAACGTGTGTATTGTAAATCATATTATTAATTATTCTAAATTCTGGTGTTATAGTTTTCTTATACTTCTTGGGGTAACTGTTAAATAATCTTTCCTCTGTTGCATCTATTCTCATCCCCAGTTCCCCATGTGTATGTTTGTATTGGGTACTCTTCCACGTTGATTTTGTCTTGTATCTTTCCTTGGATCACTGTGGCCCTTCATGCCCCTTTCTTGTGTCCCTTTGTCGTTCTTCATACTTGATCTGCTTTGAATCGGTTCAGGTCCCCTCTTTTCCTCCTCCCGTCCTCCTCTCCTCGTCCTCGTCTCTCGGTTCTGGTCCACCTGCGCGCCCTCTCCATCCTCTGTGTGATCGTAGGCCTCTCTCCTTCCCCTCCCGGCACCTTCCATCCTCTCCACGCCGTGTCCCTCGCCGTCTCCTGCATGTTGTTGGGACCTGGTTCCTTTCTTTTTCTGAATTTGATTTATTTATCCATAGCTCCTGGTACGATGGGGGTAGGTGAGAACACAGTTTGCAGCAAGAGAACGGAATGGAGGAGGCAGAGACGGCAGGATACGTGTAAACAGACTTTACTGACACGACAGTACGTTACCAACGAGAACATAAACGGTAAAGCCGAGCAGGCGCTAGAGGACGACTGAATTGTACAAACACGGAAAATAAACAATAACAAAACAAAAGACTAAGTACTCACAAGCGCAAATTACAAACAGCAAGGCACGGGGGAACACAGGAGAGACGGCGAGCAGGATGACACAGAGGACTAGTAGGAAACTGAGACAATGACGCCACAAGGAAGTAGTAACAAGCAGACCTTAAATACTACCACTGATTGTAACGATTGACAGCTGGCGAGGCCAGGCAATAATGCAAACAGGCAACATCTGATAAACACACTAGGAATACACCAACTAGACACAGAAAACATAATCAAACATAACAACCAGACAGGGAGACGACATCACACACACACAGGGATGGCCCAAGATAACAAATAGTTAGATATTAGTTCTATCACTTGGAACCAAAACAAGATGGCCGCCTGTACTATCAGGCTAGTCTGGCCACTAGAGGGTAGGAGACCAATGTTAGGCCGAGAGCCAATGTTGGATGGAGGGCATTGCCCAAAGTTAGGTGGAGAGCTATGCCCAATGTCCCCGTCCTGCCCCATCCAGCCAGGACCGGCCCTAAAATCGTGACAGTACCCCCCCCCTTAACGGGGGGCTTCCAGACCCCCGAGAACAATGTCCATAACCAGGTGAGGGAGGAAGCTGGAACCCCGGAGAGGACCCAGGGGGAGGACCCGAAGACCAGGGGCCGGGAGGCCGAGCGAAAACCCCAGGAGGGGCATAGCAGCCAGGGGGGCTGAAAACGGGTGCAGATACCCGGAGAGGGGGGGTGAGGACGGGAACAGAGACCCGGAGAGGAGGAGCGGGGAAGGGAACAGAGATCTGGCGAGGGGGGGTGGGAACGGGTGCCGAGACCCGGGGAGGGGGGCAGAACCTCAGAACAGAGGTCCGGCGAGGAGGGGTGGGGACGGGCACCGAAACCCGGGGAGGGGGGCTGGGCCTGGGAACAGAGGCCTGACGAGGGGGGGTGGGGACAGGTGTAGAAGCCCAGAAAGGGGAGCTGGACCCCGGAGCCGGATCCCGGACGAGAGGCCCTCCAGCCGCCGGACTAGGGACCGGTTCGGGAGAGCCGGAACGGAGGTGCGGCGGCGACGACCCCCGGAGCAGGATCCCATGCAGACCACGGCGCAGACCATGGCGCAGACCACGGCGAGGACCAGGACGCCGATCACGGCGCAGAGCTGGACCAGACGGGGAGCCAGGGTCAGTCGGGGAGCCGGGAGCCGGCACGGCAGCCGGACCAGATGTAGAGGCCGGGCAGGGCACGGAGACCGGACCGGTCTCGGCGGCGAGGCGTGGTGTAGGATCCGGGGATGAGGAGTCTGGACTCACTGTGGGGGAAAGGTTAGTAGGTTGCACCTGACTAGCTACAGAGCCTAAGCTAGCAGTGGGCACTGTGCTAGCTGGGGAGGCCTGATTAGCTGCGGAGCCTAAGCTAGCAGTGGGAACTGTGCTAACTGGAGAGGCCTGGCTAACCTCCGGAACAATGCTAGCAGTGGGAGCTAGGCTAGCTTTCGGGGTAATGCTAGCAGTAGGAGCTAGGCTAGCTTTCGGGGTAATGCTAGCAGTAGGAGCTAGGCTAGCTTTTGGGGTAATGCTAGCTGTGGAGACCCGGCCAGCCTCAGGAGCCAGGCTCACCGTGAGGGTAATGCTGGTCGGCAGGGCCTGGCCAACCGTAGAGGCTAAGCTAGCTGTTGGGGAAAGCCTAGCAGCTCCTGACGTGATACTTTTTTCTTCTTGTTTACTAGCCCTCTGAGGCTTGCTAGCTGTACCTTCTACACTAGCCATGGGGATGGTAATGGCAGTAAGAGCCTTAGTGGAAGGCACTGAGGCGCTAGCAGCGGGGGCTACTCCAGCTGTGGAGAGTGGAGCTGTGCTGGCTGTTGACGTCTGGTTAGCTCTAGACATCTGAACAGCCTCAACGGCGGTGGGAGGCTCTAGGCTGACCGTGAGCCCGATACTAGTCGGCAAGCTAGTTACTTTAGCCTCCGACTTGTACTCCTCCATCATGGCAGCAACACGTTCGGCCATCTCCCACATCGCTGGCTGCAGTGTTGGATTCTCTGTGGCAACCTGGTCGATCTTTCGGAGCAGGAACCCCCACTTGGCTAGTGAGTAGTGCTTCATGTCACCGTCCATAAACGGTAAAGCCAAGCAGGCGCTAGAGGATGACTGAATTGTACAAACACGGAAAATAAACAATAACAAAACAAAAGACTAAGTACTCACAAGCGCAAATTACAAACAGCAAGGCACGGGGGAACACAGGAGAGACGGCGAGCAGGATGACACAGAGGACTAGTAGGAAACTGAGACAATGACGCCACAAGGAAGTCAGTAACAAGCAGACCTTAAATACTACCACTGATTGTAACAACTGACAGCTGGCGAGGCCAGGCAATAATGCAAACAGGCAACATCTGATAAACACACTAGGAATACACCAACTAGACACAGAAAACATAATCAAACATAACAACCAGACAGGGAGACGACATCACACACACACAGGGATGGCCCAAGATAACAAATAGTTAGATATTAGTTCTATCACTTCGAACCAAAACAAGATGGCCGCCTGTACCATCAGGCTAGTCTGGCCACTAGAGGGTAGGAGACCAATGTTAGGCCGAGAGCCAATGTTGGATGGAGGGCATTGCCCAAAGTTAGGTGGAGAGCACTGCCCAATGTCCCCATCCTGCCCCGTCCAGCCAGGACTGGCCCTAGGATCGTGACAAGCTCCGACGCTTCATTGCCACCTCCGTTGGATGATTTCAGTGTTACATTGTATGCTCCGTATTGCTCCTAATCCAATCTGCGTGGTGGCCTGGTTAGCTTCTATGTTAGCTTGTAAGCTAGTCTGTATGTTAGCCTGTAGCTTCTCTGCACTGACATTCAGCGTCCCGCTAGCTTGTTCTACCTGTTGCATCATTGCCTCGTGTTAAGTATTTTCCATCTGTGTATTTACTTCATCTGGGGTTGCTTTTCCTTCATTTGTCCTCATGTTCATTCTTCCTTCTTTCTTTTGTCCTCGAATCTTCACTTTTTATTTCGTTTTGAATTGTTTTACTTCATTTTTTTGATATTCATTGACCGGGAGCTCTTTCATGTGGCTCCTCACCAGAACGTCACAAACCGGAAGTCTCTGTAATGCACTTTTCACAGGTCACCACAGAGAGGTTTCAGCTAATCCAAAACTCTGCAGCCCGACTGCTAAGAGAGCACATTAGTCCAGTCTTAGCTGCTTTACACTGGCTTCCTGTAACATTTAGAATTTACTTTAAGGTCCTTCTCCTTACATACAAAGCTCTAAATGGACAGGGACCTAGCTACATCGCCAACACTCTAATAAATGACAGGCCAGCAAGAACACTGCGATCATCAGCTGCTGGACTACTAGAGGCTCCCAGAAACAGTCAAAAGAGGATCGTGATGCAACCAACTCACTAGACATCTTCAAAAGACATCTTAAAACCTATCTCTTTGATCAGGCATTTAAATTAAACATCAGGGATATCCTTACACAAATTGTACTTTACCTGCACTATTTTTACCCTACCTACTTTCATACACTTCCTATCAAATTCATGTTTCGGTTCTATGCTAATTTTATCTCACTACCTCCTATGCACTGTAATTTTAAGAGCACTGCTCTGTTGTAATTCAAACTTTGTAAAGAAACTCAAAGTTAAGAGCGATGCACTGCTCTGTTGTATGTTAGAACTTTGTAAAGAAACTCAAAGTGTTAGGAGCGATGCTCTGTTGTATGTTAGAACTTTTTAAAGAAACTCAAAGTATTAAGAGCGATGCCCTGCTCTGTTATATATTTTTTATTGAACAATTTTATCACACTTTTTACTGGCCGTTCTATTTGATTATTTTTTGCCTATTTTTAAACTGAATCAAACTGCAATTTTTTTATCTATCTAATCTATTCTATTTTATTATTTGTATTACTGAAAAACTGTGATTTACCTTACCTTGCTACCTCTTTTTTTATGCTCGCTTATGTCTGTATTTTTGCACTTTGAACTGCAATTTCTGTGTGAAAAGTGCTATACAAATAAAGTTATTATTATTATAATTAGTACATTTTGATACAAGCAGGTATCAAAATGATATATTGTTGTCTATTATAACCTGCTGAGTAACCTCACGCTGATATTGGCTATTAAGTAATATCAGAAAACCCGACATGGTCTAATGGACTCTTTATTTAATTTATTTGTATCAAATGTGGTCCATTAGCCTCTCTGTTGCTTATATGAGGTGGGGTTCCTTATTTCTCTTTCTCTTTTTTTCCCCCACTTGCTATTGCTTGCAGTTTCTCCTTTTTATATATATACATATAAACAGGCATTTTGTCAATTTGTTTGTTGTGTAAAAAAAAAGAAAAAAAAGAGGGCCTATAGTAATTAGCTTATTGGTGCTTTATGGTTCACTATTAATAGGCCTTATTGCAAATCCCCTCTCTTTTCTAGGCATCTACAGTTTAAAGCCTACATCTTTGGTTTTAATTTCCTTCATAATTATTATTATTAGCTATTCAGCTTTTTTTCTTTCTTTTTTTTTTACGATTACTATTAGGCATACAAAATTTCGTTAGTGCTATAACTATAGGTCATTAATATTTCTTGTTTTGGTGTTTTGGGGAGGGTTTTGGTATATTTACTATTTATAATTTTGTATCTGAAATTCTCATTACTTCAACAATAGGCTTTTTTTTATGTTTTTTATAATAATTAGGTTGGTAACACACTTGCATATGCTCCATATAAAGGTTTTCTATAGTCGTTCCACACTTTCTCTCTTTTTTATTTTTTAGTTATTACTTAGTTCTACCCTTGAGCACTCCTTTGAAATGAATGATTATTATTTTATGAATTTCGTTTAGTGTTAAATATTGGTTACTTAATAATATTTATGTTCTACTTTCTCCCCCTTTCTTTTGTTTACTTCCTTTGCATAGGCATATGTATGTATGTGTATATGTGTATGTGTATATATATGTGTGTATATGTATGTATGTATATATATATATATATATATATTTTTTTTACATTTAATCGTTTTGTCATTTGAGTTTTCCAGCAAAAAAAAAGTGAGTCTAGCGTGTATATTACTACCTTCTTTGTTATTATTATTAGTATTATTATTATTAATTACTTGTTTTCTTCCTGTTTTTTTCGTTTCATTATTTGTTTTTCCATTACTAAAATTCTCCTCAAACTAAATTTACTATAGTTTAGTATATAAACACTTGCATTAACATAATACTTAACAGATGATATAGACAATATCACACATTCATAGTCACCATATTTTGATGGTTAAATAAAATGCTACTATAGGCGATATTATCAGTACTATTTATTATTGCTGTTTCTTATTTGTTTTTACTTTTACTCAAGAACACCAATTATTTAATGGTGATACCAACAATGTAAAAGTAATTTTCATACTTTTGGCCAATTTTTATTTTTACCTGCTGCATAGTTATTTATTTTTTTCTTCAGTTATTCTTTTATTTTATCTTAACCTATCCATCTGCATAGTCCATCATAGGATTAATCTGGGTGGTGTAGTTCTGCGGGGCCTCTCTGTGCAGAGGGACATAGTTAAGCTATCTAAGTCTACTTATTAATTGGATAAGCACATTTTCTTTTTCTTTTTTTTACATTTTTATCAATTTGACAAATGTCATAAAGATATATTCCAACTGAATAGTTACTTAGACACCTGTTAATCAATACTGTTTACTCCAATTGCACAGAGAGCCGACCAGCACACAGCCACCCAATGGGACATGAGGAGATGATCTTCCTTTTTTGCAACTATGTCACAACCCTGTGTTAGATATACAGGGTGGGGAGGATCTACGTGGGAGGGGCACCAATCACCTTTGTTTTTTCTTGTTTTTTTTGTTTTGTTTTTGAAGTTTTTGTACTGTTTTTTAATATTCTTACAGACTTTTTTTTTTTAAAGATGGGGTGGGTTATATGGGCCTTTTTCCCCCCTTATGTGCATACTTTGGGCATCTCGTCAACAAAGACCAAATTTGGGTTATCTATTAGTACAGATTCATATACTTTTGAATTATTTAATTTCATATTATAAATGTCGTCTTTAGCTATTTTTTCATGGAACGTTAAAGGTCTTAACAATTCCATTAAAAGGGCTAGCTGTCTTGATACTATATCAAGAAATCGAGTTGAAATATGCATGTTTCAAGAAACGCACTTGCTTGAAAGAGATATGCACAAATTAGAAAATCAGCGTTATAAAGTGGCTTCTTCTGCTTCAGCTTTGAATAAAACCAAAGGGGTTGCTATAATCATTGATAAAAAATGCAAAATTACCATCATAGGCAAAGGCAATGATCGAGAAGGAAGAATAGCTTTTCTAAAATGTATTCATAATGGTAAAAAAATTGCGTTTATTAATATCTATGCACCCAACTGTTATGAACCAGACTTTTTTCAATAATTGAATAAAATCCTAATGGAACTAGCTGATTTCCAGTTGATTATTGGGTCAGATATGAATTCTGTTTTGGATCATACCTGGGATAAATCAAAAGCAGTTAATCATAATGCTCGCTCGACAAACGCTTTAAAGCACTTGCTATCTGACTTTAATCTTATTGTTATTTGGCGGGTTCATAATCCAGGCAACAGGGAGTATACTTTTTTCTCTAATAGACATCTATCATTTTCCCGTATTGATTTAATTTTAATATCAGCATCCTTATTTTCAGACGTAAAAAAAGTTTATCAGATCACCATGCCTATTTCTGTCAATTTCAATTCAGCCAGGCTAAGAAAAAAGCCACAAGATGGCGCTTTAACTGCTCTTTATTGGATAATCCAGCATTCTGTGAGCAATTTCAGTCTGAGCTAGCCCAATTTTTAATGATTAATAATAACTCCGTGGATGATTTGAGGATACTTTGGGATGCGACTAAAGGCTTTGTCAGAAATAATGCTATTACCCTTCAAGTCTTAATAAATCTCAGCTAAAACGAATATCGGAATTAGAAACCATGCTGTCTACCTTGGACCTATCTCAACAGAGGCATTACTCTCAGCAGACTGCCGCCACACTAGCCAATGTTAAGAGTGAACTAAACGATCTTATCAGGAAAAGAGCCGAATCCTCCATCCATAAAGGTAGAGTAAACCAATACTTTCATGGTAGTCGACCGAGTCAAATACTGGCCAACAAACTACGCAATAGTGATCTTGTAGGAAATATTACTACTGTTACATCAGAAAATGGTGAGCTGCTTACAGATCCAAAAATAATCAATACAAGATTTGCAAAATTTTATAATGATTTATATACTACAGAAGGCGAGCGTCCCTCTGAAGAGATTGAATCCTTTTTAAGTGGCCTTAACCTCTCTGTTTTGTCACCAGTTGAATCAAGTTTAATGGGTGCTCCTATATCATTACAAGAACTCAAAACATCTCTGGAAACTATGAATAAAGGCAAGTCTCCAGGGTGGGATGGCATTCCCCCTGAATTTTATTTGCGGTTCTGGGACGTCTTAGGCCCACTACTACTTGAGATGATTAATATATCCATATCTAAAGGCTCCTTAGGGAGAGACGTGAATATGTCCCTAATCTCTCTTTTATTAAAAAAGGGTAAAGATCCAAACCAGTGTTCTAATTGGCGCCCTATTTCTTTAATTAATACAGATGCCAAACTATTTTCTAAAGTATTATCTTGCCGTCTTGAAAAGTTTTTACTTAAACTGATTCACCCAGATCAAAGTGGTTTTGTTAAAAAAAGGCTTTCGTCTGATAATTTGCGACGTCTTCTTCACATTGTCAACTCCGCCTCTCAAGCTAAAGTGTCGTCAGCTGTTCTCTCTGTTGACGCAGAGAAGGCGTCTGGAGTGGACCTATTTTTGGGCTGTACTGAAACATATGGGACTAGGTCCAAATTTTATAAATATGGTAAAAATAATATTTTCTAAACCATCAGCCAGTGTCATAACCGGAAATATTAGTTCTCCTCCTTTCAAAATCACTCGTGGAAGTAGGCAAGGGGATCCGATCTCTGCAAGTTTGTTTATTCTATCCCTTGAACCTTTAGCCCAAGCTATACGGCAATCAGAAAACATTAAAACAATCTCTGTAAATTCTACTGATCATCATATTTCGCTTTATGCGGATGACATCTTGTTATATATGGAGAATGTATCTCAGTCTCTCTCAAGCCTCCTGAATTTTTTTTGAAAAATTCAGTTCAATTTCAAGTTATAAAATAAACTGGACCAAATCAGCACTAATGTACCTAAGAACCACTCCTAACTCTGTGCTTGACCATGAGATCCCGGTTGTAACCCAATTTAAATATCTTGGTATTGATATATTTCCTTCAATTGAAAAAATTGTGTCTGTAAACTACAATAGAACCATTAGGTCAATCATAGACGATCTCAATCGATGGTGTAATATACCTGTCTCCCTTTCCGGAAGAGTCTCTATTATCAAAATGAACATATTACCTCGAGTAAACTTCTGTAGTTCCATGATTCCTATTGCCCCACCTGTTGCTCATTGGGAAAATTTACATAGAGCAGTCTCAAAATGTATATGGCGAGGCAAGCGAGCTCGGGTTAAACTTACTACCTTACAAAATGAGCGGCAATCTGGTGGTTTAACTGTGCCAAATTTTAAGTTATATTTTCAAGCGTTATCATTTCGTCCTCTGTTGAGTTGGTTTAATTTAAATTCTGAGGCCCCCTGGCTTAATATTGAAAAACATATTGTGGCGCCGATTCGTTTACAAGACATTGTCTTCACAGATATTTCACTAAAGCAATGTAGATTACGTTATCGTCCGATAATAGCGCATGCCATATCTTTATGGCGCAAATATGAAAAGTTACTTAAATGGGATACTAAGTGGCATGAACAGACTCCCTTATTTCATAACCCTTTTTTGCTTAGCGGAGGCCGCAGTTTTGTAGCTCAATCATGGACCAATTGTGGCATTCATGTACTTGGCGATGTTATGGAGGACAATGGTCTAAGAACATTCTCAGATCTGAAAGAGTCATATAACTTACCTGGCACCTCCTTTTTTATATTTACAGCTCCGTTCGGCTATGCGAGCCTATGGAGTTCCATGGACCAAACTAACTACTCACAGTTAATTATTTTCTCTAAAAAAACTGCAGGTCTCTCCAAAGGACAAGTCTCTATAATTTATAAAGATCTATCACAAAGATGTACTTCGTTAATACCTGTTATCCAATCGTGGAGCACAGAATTGGGATTAGAACACCATCACTCTATCAATTGGACCAGAGTTTGGGGAAATGTTACTATGGCATCACGAAACCCAAATCATCAGCAGATTCATTTCAATGTTCTCCATAAAACATATTTAACCCCCCAGAAAGCTTATAGAATGAGACGTGCTATTTCCCCAAACTGTACACTTTGTTCTCTAAATACTACTGGTACTTTTACACATATGATGTGGGAATGCCCCACAGTTAAAAGTTTCTGGAAACAGATAACTAATTATCTATCTAAAGTATTACAAAAACATATTCCCTGTTGTCCCAAATTACTTCTCCTTAATGATGATGATTCTTTAGCTTTAAGTATTGTTCAGAGACGATTTTGGCTGGCAGGAAGTACTGCTGCAAAAAAAATGTTGGCGCTGCGATGGCAAGCTCCACACTCTCTGCCCTTTAATCACTGGAAACAGTTATTAGCTGATGTTGTAACAATGGAGCTTTCTACAGCTAGATTAAATGGTGCAAGCTATCAAACAATAGATAGCTGGAACCATATTCTCTATCAAGTTAAGACCTTCACTATATAGCTAGCAGGACATAACTAATTATATCTGTATAATTCCTTTTATTATTTATTTTCTTGGTCTTTGTTGACATTTTTGTTCAATAAATCTTCTTCTCAGGCCTATGACGGGGTGGGTTGGGGGGGTTACTATTATTATTATTATTATTATTATTATTATTATTATTATTATTATTATTATTATTATTATTATTATTATTATTATTATTATTATTATTATTATTATTATTATTATTATTATTATTATTATTATTATTATTATTATTATTATTATTATTATTATTATTATTATTATTATTATTATTATTATTATTATTATTATTATTATTATTATTATTATTATTATTATTATTATTATTATTATTATTATTATTATTATTATTATTATTATTATTATTATTATTATTATTATTATTATTATTATTATTATTATTATTATTATTATTATTATTATTATTATTATTATTATTATTATTATTATTATTATTATTATTATTATTATTATTATTATTATTATTATTATTATTATTATTATTATTATTATTATTATTATTATTATTATTATTATTATTATTATTATTATTATTATTATTATTATTTTATTTATTTTGTCAACGGTGGTTGGTGCAGGGGTTAGGGTGTAGGAGTTTTTTTTATTTTAAATGAGGCAAGGGGCAAGCCAATGCATGTAATTGGCAAATGATTTAAATGTATGTTTTATGTGCATTGTATGTGCATTGTATGTGCATTGCATTTACAGCATTGTATGCCTGTACCTGTGCCTTTTCTTCCAAAAAATGAAATAAAAATATATTATAAAAAAGAAAAAAGAAAAAAATTTGTACATTTTATATCTATGGTCTTTCCCCTCTTAGTCAATTAGTACATTTTTTATCTATTGGCTTTCTACTTTTAGTCAATTAGTACATTTTATATCTATGGTCTTTTCTCTCTTAGTCAATTAGTACATTTTATATCTATGGTCTTTTCCCTCTTAGTCAATTAGGACATTTTATATCTATGGTCTTTTCCCTCTTAGTCAATTAGTACATTTTATATCTATGGTCTTTCCCCTCTTAGTCAATTAGTACATTTTTTATCTATTGGCTTTCTACTTTTAGTCAATTAGTACATTTTATATCTATGGTCTTTTCTCTCTTAGTCAATTAGTACATTTTATATCTATGGTCTTTTCCCTCTTAGTCAATTAGGACATTTTATATCTATGGTCTTTTCCCTCTTAGTCAATTAGTACATTTTATATCTATGGTCTTTTCCCTCTTAGTCAATTAGGACATTTTATATCTATGGGCTTTCTCCTTTTAGTCAATTAGGACATTTTATATCTATGGTCTTTTCCCTCTTAGTCAATTAGTACATTTTATATCTATGGTCTTTTCCCTCTTAGTCAATTAGGACATTTTATATCTACGATGAATGTGAGGCTGCGGGGTCCGAGTCTGGAGCCGTCTGGAGCCGTCTGGGGAATAGAAATTACTGGAGGAGAGAGGATGGAGAGCAGCTGAGAGGGAGAGCAGGTGAGAGGGAGAGCAGGTGAGAGGGAGAGCAGCTGAGAGGGAGAGCAGGTGAGAGGGAGAGCAGGTGAGAGGGAGAGCAGCTGAGAGGGAGAGCAGGTGAGAGGGAGAGCAGCTGAGAGGGAGAGCAGCTGAGAGGGAGAGCAGCTGAGAGGGAGAGCAGCTGAGAGGGAGAGCAGGTGAGAAGGAGAGCAGGTGAGAGGGAGAGCAGCTGAGAGGGAGAGCAGGTGAGAGGGAGAGCAAGTGAGAGAGAGAGCAGCTGAGAGGGAGAGCAGGTGAGAGGGAGAGCAGCTGAGAGGGAGAGCAGGTGAGAGGGAGAGCAGCTGAGAGGGAGAGCAGGTGAGAGGGAGAGCAGGTGAGAGGGAGAGCAGGTGAGAGGGAGAGCAGGTGAGAGGGAGAGCAGGTGAGAGGGAGAGCAGGTGAGAGGGAGAGCAGCTGAGAGGGAGAGCAGGTGAGAGGGAGAGCAGCTGAGAGGGAGAGCAGGTGAGAGGGAGAGCAGGTGAGAGGGAGAGCAGCTGAGAGGGAGAGCAGGTGAGAGGGAGAGCAGCTGAGAGGGAGAGCAGCTGAGAGGGAGAGCAGGTGAGAAGGAGAGCAGGTGAGAGGGAGAGCAGGTGAGAGGGAGAGCAGGTGAGAGGGAGAGCAGGTGAGAGGGAGAGCAGCTGAGAGGGAGAGCAGGTGAGAGGGAGAGCAGCTGAGAGGGAGAGCAGGTGAGAGGGAGAGCAGCTGAGAGGGAGAGCAGGTGAGAGGGAGAGCAGCTGAGAGGGAGAGCAGCTGAGAGGGAGAGCAGGTGAGAGGGAGAGCAGGTGAGAGGGAGAGCAGGTGAGAGGGAGAGCAGCTGAGAGGGAGAGCAGGTGAGAGGGAGAGCAGGTGAGAGGGAGAGCAGCTGAGAGGGAGAGCAGCTGAGAGGGAGAGCAGGTGAGAGGGAGAGCAGATGAGAGGGAGAGCAGGTGAGAGGGAGAGCAGGTGAGAGGGAGAGCAGGTGAGAGGGAGAGCAGGTGAGAGGGAGAGCAGGTGAGAGGGAGAGCAGCTGAGAGGGAGAGCAGGTGAGAGGGAGAGCAGGTGAGAGGGAGAGCAGGTGAGAGGGAGAGCAGCTGAGAGGGAGAGCAGGTGAGAGGGAGAGCAGGTGAGAGGGAGAGCAGCTGAGAGGGAGAGCAGGTGAGAGGGAGAGCAGGTGAGAGGGAGAGCAGGTGAGAGGGTGCTGAAGGGGTGAGAGAGGTGAGAAGGGGGTGAGAAGATGGTGAAACGTGGACGAGAGGAGGGGGCAGAGGAAGTGTGGAGAGAAGCGGGGTTGGAGCTAGCATGGGTGGAGCTAGCATGGGTGGAGCTAGCGGGTGTGCTGCTAGCGTGGGTGGAGCTAGCGGGGGTGGAGCTAGCGTGGGTGGAGCTAGCATGGGGTGGAGCTAGCGGGGTTGGAGCTAGCGTGGGTTGGAGCTAGCAGGGTTGGAGCTAGCGTGGGTGGAGCTAGCATGGGGTGGAGCTAGCAGGGTTGGAGCTAGCGTGGGTTGGAGCTAGCGGGGTTGGAGCTAGCAGGGTTGGAGCTAGCAGGGTTGGAGCTAGCGGGGTTGGAGCTAGCATGGGTGGAGCTAGCGTGGGTGGAGCTACCATGGGGTGGAGCTACCAGGGTTGGAGCTAGCATGGGGTGGAGCTAGCGGGGTTGGAGCTAGCATGGGGTGGAGCTAGCATGGGTGGAGCTAGCGGGTGTGCTGCTAGCGTGGGTGGAGCTAGCGGGGGTGGAGCTAGCGTGGGTGGAGCTAGCATGGGGTGGAGCTAGCGGGGTTGGAGCTAGCGTGGGTTGGAGCTAGCAGGGTTGGAGCTAGCGTGGGTGGAGCTAGCATGGGGTGGAGCTAGCAGGGTTGGAGCTAGCGTGGGTTGGAGCTAGCGGGGTTGGAGCTAGCAGGGTTGGAGCTAGCAGGGTTGGAGCTAGCGGGGTTGGAGCTAGCATGGGTGGAGCTAGCGTGGGTGGAGCTACCATGGGGTGGAGCTACCAGGGTTGGAGCTAGCATGGGGTGGAGCTAGCGGGGTTGGAGCTAGCATGGGGTGGAGCTAGCGGGGTTGGAGCTAGCGTGGGTGGAGCTAGCATGGGGTGGAGCTAGCGGGTTGGGGCTAGTGGGGGTTGGAGCTAGCATGGGTGGAGCTAGCGGGGGTTGGAGCTAGCGGGGGTGGAGCTACCAGGGGTGGAGCTAGCGGGGGGTGGAGCTAGCGGGGGTGGAGCTACCAGGGGTGGAGCTAGCATGGGTGGAGCTAGCGGGGGTTGGAGCTAGCGGGGGTTGGAGCTAGCAGGGGTTTGAGCTAGCAGGGGTTGGAGCTAGCAGGGGTTGGAGCTAGCAGGGGTTGGAGCTAGCGGGGGTTGGAGCTAGCATGGGTGGAGCTAGCAGGGGTGGAGCTAGCAGGGGTGGAGCTAGCAGGGGTTGGAGCTAGCGTGGGTTGGAGCTAGCAGGGTTGGAGCTAGCGTGGGTTGGAGCTAGCGGGGTTGGAGCTAGCGGGGTTGGAGCTAGCGGGGTTGGAGCTAGCAGGGTTGGAGCTAGCAGGGTTGGAGCTAGCGGGGTTGGAGCTAGCATGGGTGGAGCTAGCGTGGGTGGAGCTACCATGGGGTGGAGCTACCAGGGTTGGAATTGCATGGGGTGGAGCTAGCGGGGTTGGAGCTAGCATGGGGTGGAGCTAGCGGGGTTGGAGCTAGCGTGGGTGGAGCTAGCATGGGGTGGAGCTAGCGGGTTGGGGCTAGTGGGGGTTGGAGCTAGCATGGGTGGAGCTAGCGGGGGTTGGAGCTAGCGGGGGTGGAGCTACCAGGGGTGGAGCTAGCGGGGGGTGGAGCTAGCGGGGGTGGAGCTACCAGGGGTGGAGCTAGCATGGGTGGAGCTAGCGGGGGTTGGAGCTAGCGGGAGTTGGAGCTAGCAGGGGTTTGAGCTAGCAGGGGTTGGAGCTAGCAGGGGTTGGAGCTAGCAGGGGTTGGAGCTAGCGGGGGTTGGAGCTAGCATGGGTGGAGCTAGCAGGGGTGGAGCTAGCAGGGGTTGGAGCTAGCAGGGGTGGAGCTAGCAGGGGTGGAGCTAGCAAGGGTTGGAGCTAGTGGGGTTGGAGCTAGCAGGGGTTGGAGCTAGCATGGGGTGGAGCTAGCGGGGTTGGAGCTAGCGTGGGTGGAGCTAGCATGGGGTGGAGCTAGCGGGTTGGGGCTAGTGGGGGTTGGAGCTAGCATGGGTGGAGCTAGCGGGGGTTGGAGCTAGCGGGGGTGGAGCTACCAGGGGTGGAGCTAGCGGGGGGTGAGCTAGCGGGGGTGGAGCTACCAGGGGTGGAGCTAGCATGGGTGGAGCTAGCGGGGGTTGGAGCTAGCGGGGGTTGGAGCTAGTGGGGTTGGAGCTAGTGGGGTTGGAGCTAGCAGGGGTTGGAGCTAGCGGGGGTGGGCTCACATCAGGGCCCCAGGGACTCCAGGCAACCTGCTGTTCACATGACTGAACACTATAACCTCTGCTCACATCATGGCCCCTGGGGCTCCACCTGGCATGAGGCTACGACACACACGATTACCGTCGGTAGTGTGATAGTAAAGGGTTAACCGTTTGGTAGTGTGGCAGTGAAAGGGTCTGTCACACAGCCCCAGGTGTTATACTGCTGCTACTATACTACTGCCAGGTCAAGTAGAATAATGTTTTGAACCACTTACGTTGTACATAGTGTGTTAAATGTTGTGCTTAAGATGTAAAATTATACTTTTGATGTATTTCTGGTTACTTTTGCTTCCCAAAATAGTACACTTATTAAACTGTATACTGATCTTAAGTTTGGTACAGCATACTAATGACTATCATACTACACATGTGCTTTGAATTAGTACATGAACGCACGTGAGAAGTACCAAAAAATACATTGCAAGTATATTTTCGGATGTATCATTTTATTTTTTTGTGTGAAGCCCTTGTTTACCACATTCCTGCTGCTAGCTCCACTGCGGTTGATTGACACCTGCGGCCGGTGAGTCATGGATAGGCTTCTACCCCCCTCTCTCACCCACACAGTCCCCCTCACAAAGACACGCTCTGAGGGCCGTGAGGTAATCTGACAGCTATCTTTATAGCTAACCTCAATCACCCCTATATCCCCCTCTCGGGTCCTTCCCTGTCTCCTACCTCTCAGGTCCTTCCCTGTCTCCTATCTCTCAGGTCCTTCCCTGCCTCCTATCTCTCAGGTCCTTCCCTGCCTCCTATCTCTCAGGTCCTTCCCTGTCTCCTATCTCTCAGGTCCTTCCCTGTCTCCTACCTCTCAGGTCCTTCCCTGTCTCCTACCTCTCAGGTCCTTCCCTGTCTCCTATCTCTCAGGTCCTTCCCTGTCTCCTACCTCTCAGGTCCTTCCCTGTCTCCTATCTCTCAGGTCCTTCCCTGCCTCCTATCTCTCAGGTCCTTCCCTGTCTCCTATCTCTCATGTCCTTCCCTGTCTCCTATCTCTCAGGTCCTTCCCTGTCTCCTATCTCTCAGGTCCTTCCCTGTCTCCTATCTCTCAGGTCCTTCCCTGTCTCCTATCTCTTGAGTCCTTCCCTGTCTCCTATCTCTCAGCTCCTTCCCTGCCTCCTATCTCTCAGGTCCTTCCCTGCCTCCTATCTCTCAGGTCCTTCCCTGCCTCCTATCTCTCAGGTCCATTCCTGTCTCCTATCTCTCAGGTCCTTCCCTGCCTCCTATCTCTCAGGTCCTTCCCTGTCTCCTATCTCTCAGGTCCTTCCCTGTCTCCTATCTCTCAGGTCCTTCCCTGTCTCCTATCTCTCAGGTCCTTCCCTGTCTCCTACCTCTCAGCTCCTTCCCTGTCTCCTATCTCTCAGGTCCTTCCCTGTCTCCTATCTCTCAGGTCCTTCCCTGTCTCCTACCTCTCAGCTCCTTCCCTGTCTCCTATCTCTCAGGTCCTTCCCTGTCTCCTATCTCTCAGGTCCTTCCCTGCCTCCTATCTCTCAGGTCCTTCCCTGTCTCCTACCTCTCAGGTCCTTCCCTGTCTCCTACCTCTCAGGTCCTTCCCTGTCTCCTATCTCTCAGGTCCTTCCCTGTCTCCTATCTATTGAGTCCTTCCCTGTCTCCTATCTCTCAGGTCCTTCCCTGTCTCCTATCTCTCAGGTCCTTCCCTGCCTCCTATCTCTCAGGTCCTTCCCTGTCTCCTACCTCTCAGGTCCTTCCCTGTCTCCTATCTCTCAGGTCCTTCCCTGCCTCCTACCTCTCAGCTCCTTCCCTGTCTCCTACCTATCAGGTCCTTCCCTGTCTCCTATCTCTCAGGTCCTTCCCTGCCTCCTATCTCTCAGGTCCTTCCCTGTCTCCTATCTCTCAGGTCCTTCCCTGCCTCCTATCTCTCAGGTCCTTCCCTGTCTCCTTTCTCTCAGGTCCTTCCCTGTCTCCTATCTCTTGAGTCCTTCCCTGTCTCCTATCTCTCAGGTCCTTCCCTGTCTCCTACCTCTCAGGTCCTTCCCTGTCTCCTATCTCTCAGGTCCTTCCCTGCCTCCTACCTCTCAGCTCCTTCCCTGTCTCCTACCTCTCAGGTCCTTCCCTGTCTCCTATCTCTCAGGTCCTTCCCTGCCTCCTATCTCTCAGGTCCTTCCCTGTCTCCTATCTCTCAGGTCCTTCCCTGCCTCCTATCTCTCAGGTCCTTCCCTGTCTCCTTTCTCTCAGGTCCTTCCCTGTCTCCTATCTCTCAGGTCCTTCCCTGCCTCCTATCTCTCAGCTCCTTCCCTGTCTCCTACCTCTCAGGTCCTTCCCTGTCTCCTATCTCTCAGGTCCTTCCCTGTCTCCTACCTCTCAGGTCCTTCCCTGTCTCCTACCTCTCAGGTCCTTCCCTGTCTCCTATCTCTCAGGTCCTCCCCTGTCTCCTATCTGTTGAGTCCTTCCCTGTCTCCTATCTCTCAGGTCCTTCCCTGTCTCCTATCTCTCAGGTCCTTCCTTGTCTCCTATCTCTCAGGTCCTTCCCTGTCTCCTATCTCTTGAGTCCTTCCCTGTCTCCTATCTCTCAGGTCCTTCCCTGCCTCCTATCTCTCAGGTCCTTCCCTGTCTCCTATCTCTTGAGTCCTTCCCTGTCTCCTATCTCTCAGGTCCTTTCCTGTCTCCTATCTCTTGAGTCCTTCCCTGTCTCCTATCTCTCAGCTCCTTCCCTGCCTCCTATCTCTCAGGTCCTTCCCTGTCTCCTACCTCTCAGGTCCTTCCCTGTCTCCTATCTCTCAGGTCCTTCCCTGTCTCCTATCTCTCAGGTCCTTCCCTGTCTCCTATCTCTCAGGTCCTTCCCTGTCTCCTATCTCTTGAGTCCTTCCCTGTCTCCTACCTCTCAGGTCCTTCCCTGTCTCCTACCTCTCAGGTCCTTCCCTGTCTCCTACCTCTCAGGTCCTTCCCTGTCTCCTACCTCTCAGGTCCTTCCCTGTCTCCTATCTCTCAGATCCTTCCCTGTCTCCTATCTCTCAGATCCTTCCCTGTCTCCTATCTCTCAGGTCCTTCCCTACCTCCTATCTCTCCGGTCCTTCCCTGCCTCCTATCTCTCAGGTCCTTCCCTGCCTCCTACCTCTCAGCTCCTTCCCTGTCTCCTATCTCTCAGGTCCTTCCCTGCCTCCTATCTCTCAGGTCCTTCCCTGTCTCCTACCTCTCAGGTCCTTCCCTGTCTCCTATCTCTCAGGTCCTTCCCTGTCTCCTATCTCTCAGGTCCTTCCCTGTCTCCTATCTCTTGAGTCCTTCCCTGTCTCCTACCTCTCAGGTCCTTCCCTGTCTCCTACCTCTCAGGTCCTTCCCTGTCTCCTACCTCTCAGGTCCTTCCCTGTCTCCTACCTCTCAGGTCCTTCCCTGTCTCCTATCTCTCAGATCCTTCCCTGCCTCCTATCTCTCAGGTCCTTCCCTGTCTCCTACCTCTCAGGTCCTCCCCTGTCTCCTATCTCTCAGGTCCTCCCCTGTCTCCTACCTCTCAGGTCCTTCCCTGCCTCCTATCTCTCCAGTCCTTCCCTGTCTCCTACCTCTCAGGTCCTTCCCTGCCTCCTATCTCTCAGGTCCTCCCCTGTCTCCTACCTCTCAGGTCCTTCCCTGTCTCCTATCTCTCAGGTCCTTCCCTGTCTCCTACCTCTCAGGTCCTTCCCTGTCTCCTACCTCTCAGGTCCTTCCCTGTCTCCTATCTCTCAGGTCCTTCCCTGTCTCCTACCTCTCAGGTCCTTCCCTGTCTCCTACCTCTCAGGTCCTTCCCTGTCTCCTATCTCTCAGATCCTTCCCTGTCTCCTATCTCTCAGATCCTTCCCTGTCTCCTATCTCTCAGGTCCTTCCCTACCTCCTATCTCTCCGGTCCTTCCCTGCCTCCTATCTCTCAGGTCCTTCCCTGCCTCCTACCTCTCAGGTCCTTCCCTGCCTCCTATCTCTCAGGTCCTCCCCTGTCTCCTACCTCTCAGCTCCTTCCCTGTCTCCTACCTCTCAGGTCCTCCCCTGTCTCCTACCTCTCAGGTCCTTCCCTGTCTCCTACCTCTCAGGTCCTTCCCTGTCTCCTACCTCTCAGGTCCTTCCCTGTCTCCTACCTCTCAGGTCCTTCCCTGTCTCCTATCTCTCAGCTCCTTCCCTGCCTCCTATCTCTCAGCTCCTTCCCTGCCTCCTATCTCTCAGCTCCTTCCCTACCTCCTCCCCCCCCCCCTTCTCCACCTGTATCCAGTGCTGACCTCAGGTCCTTCCCTACCTATCACTGAATCTGAAAAAAACTAAATTTATGATTTTTGGCAATCGAAAACTAGATGAAAATATAGTACTGACCATAGATGGAGCTGATATAGAGAGAGTTAATGCATTTCGTTTTCTTGGTGTGATTATGGATGATAAATTAACATGGAAATCGCACATAGCACACGTTAAAAAAAAGATGTCCAAGAGTATTTTTGTTATGAATAAAGTAAAGGATGTGTTAGAGTATGAGGCAATGAGAACACTCTACTGCTCACTCATCTCACCTTATATCAGTTATTGTGTTGAAGTATGGGGGAATACTTATGGGACAAATATAAAACCATTATATATACTACAGAAGAGGGCTGTACGAATCACACATAAAGTGAGTTATCGAGAACACACAAATATATTATTTATTAAATCTAGAATAATTAAACTTGAAGACATGGTTAAGTTTCAAACAATGTTAATTATGTTTAGGGCAAGAAATAATACACTGCCAGAAAAACTACAAAATCTTTTTCATTTAGAAAGTGAGTTTAGTAGGAGAAAATACAATTTTAAACATCAGTTTGCACGTACCACACTTAAACAGATGTGTCCTTCAGTTATTGGTGTAAAGTTATGGAATTCTCTCCATAGCGAGCTTAAGGGATGTAACAGTGTTTATCAATTCAAAAAAATTTATAAAAAAAAAATATTTAGTCAGTATGAAAATCAAAATGTGATCTGAATAGTGAGATCTTTTTTTTTCTCTTCTCTTTCTTTTCTTTTTTATTCTTTATCATTATTATTATTATTTAAATTTTTCTTGTTTAACTGTGGATTGTGTTTCTTTTATAATGGTATAAATGATTATTTGTGTAAATAAGGTTATACGCCGACCATTAAGAAAATACATGTTAGTTTAGGAATAAGGGGCAGGTAATTATAAGATTTATTCTTCTTCCTGCTCCTTTTGTCCATGGAATGGCTATTTATGATTTTTTAATGAAGAAACTATGATTGTATTATTCCATGTGGCAAATAAAAACTCTGAACTGAACTGAACTGAACTGAACCTCCCCTCCCCCCCCCCCCCCCCCCCCCCTTCTCCACCTGTATCCAGTGCTGACCTCAGGTCTGAGTCACGGAGGAGAAATGAAAACACACAGAGACTCAACACATGCAGCTGTGTACTGTACAGTTCACACACAGACACATAGGATGCACACACACACTCACTCACACACATTTACATTTAGTCATTTAGCTGACGCTTTTATCCAAAGCGACTTACAAGTTCTGTACGACAGGTCATCAGGAAGGGTACAACTCTATCAGCTGAGTAGCAATATTCATAGGTTAGTTTATTAGGATAAGTGCATGACAGTAAGAATTGGACGGGATTCGGCTGTCCTAACTGGGGTGGGTAGTTCATTCCACCATTGTGGGGCAAGGACTGAGAATAGGCGGCTTCTCTTTGATGACCCTCCCGGAGCTTGTATAGGAGTAGGTCTGAGGCGGCCATAAGATACAGAGCATAGGGGTCTTGAGAGTGTGTAATTAGAGGGCGGCTACATGGCGTAGTGGGCAAGGCGCTCGCCACGAAATCTGGAGACGCTGAGCTCGCCTGTTCGAGCCCAGCGCTCCACATTTGCTTTCAGTTTAGCTGGTCGTCCGTACTAATACACATTGGCCGTATTAGGGGGTGGGAAACTGATGGGTGGGGATCGGGCGTTGTGGACAGCGACTCCTACAGGTCGGTTGGTGCGCCTGCGCAGTAGAATCAGAAAGTGTCGGGGGCAGCGTGAGCCTCCCACGCGTTACTCCTCGCCACTGAGAGATCGAGCTGCGCAGGTGAAAAGATGCGACTGCTGTTACCTCAAGTACCGGAGGGGACTTGTGCTATGTATGACTTAGTCCACATTGCAGCCGGCTTGTGGGAGGCAAGAAACAGCGTTCGTGACAGGGGAGGGTTGAATTGGATGATACGAAATTGGGATGGGAGAAAATATAGAAAAATGGGAGAAAAAGTGGATAAAAAAAAAGAGAGTGTGTAATTAGAGAACATTGACCGGAGGTAGGCGGGAGCGGTTCCCTTTGCCGCACGGTATGCTAGGTCGAGGGCCTTGAAGCGGATACGTGCAGCAATGGGGAGCCAGTGCAGGTCCCTAAGAAGTGGGGTGACATGGGCCGACTTCTAGCTTTAGTGCTAGCCGCTAGCTAACGTTGTCATATATCTAGATATGTGGTGTTGTCAGCTCGATAACGTAGACTTCGTATGCTAATTTTAACGTTCGCGAGCAGGGCCGGATTAACGACGGCCGCGGCCCGTGGGCCTTTAGTGACGAGCCCCCCCCCCCCCCCCCCCCCCCCAAAAAAAAGGATTTTACTTTTTTTTTTTTATATAATAATAATAATGCAATAAAAGTCTGAAAATGAAGGGATTATGTCCATGGGTGTCATTTTTTGAAATTAAGGCCTGCCTCTTATATAAGCCTCTCTAATAAAGGCCTGGTGCTCTTTGCAGCTGAGGTAAATAGAAGACCCGTCCTATATTTGAGGATTTACGGTAAATCAAGATGTTCAATTATCTTAAGGTACAATACCTGAAATGAAAATGTGTGTGTGTGTCCAGCCAACCAGGTAACATGGCAGAAAAAAGAAAGAATACAGACATCGGAGCATTTTTCAGTACACCAAAACGCAAAGTAAGAACCCTAGTAGCCTAATAGCTCAAAGACTTAAAGGGCGGGCTCCACAAATAATGGATTGCACGGTGTTAATTGCACCTTTACTTACAATTCATTATGAATTGTAAATGGGGGACCCTGATGTAAACAAAACAAAAGTCTTTCTCTGGTCTGCAATCCCTTAACAATTGTGTGTATTGAGCCGTACTATATTGTACCCATTCTGCAATATGTTAATAACATTTTTAATCAATCAATAACAGATTGCAGAATGGGTACAGTACAGTACGGCTCAATACACACAATTGTTAAGGGGATGCAGACCAGAGAAAGACTTTCGTCTTGTTTACATCAGGGTTCCCCATTTTCAATTCATAATGAATTGTAAGTAAGGGTGCAATAGAAATGTTTCATAATGATGTTCAGTGTATTCATAAGTGTATTGCTCTCCTTAATGTAGAATGATATGGTGACTGTACAGACTCAGGAAGGAGAGAAAGAGACCAACGAGTTACAGGTAGTGGAAATATCAGACAGTCAGCTTAAAGTGTAGGATAACATAACAAATTAAGACACAAATACTTGGATTATATATCCCCCCCTCTCTCCCTTTCTTTACAGAGTAGCATAAAGATTGTGTATTCAAACCGGTTCAGTGTATTCATAAGTGTATTGCTCTCCTTAATGTAGAATTATATGGTGACTGTGCAGACTCAGGGAGGAGGCAGAGAAGGAGAGAAAGAGACCCAAGAGTTACAGGTAATGGAAATATCAGACAGCTTAAAGTGTAGGATAACATAACAAATTAAGACACAAAATAGGCTATATTTACAGCAGACCCTGTTATTGTTCCTTGTTGGTATTTTTTCTCTCTTTCTTATTAAAAACTTGGCCTATTTGAAAGGAGATTGATTTAATAAAAATAAAAGAGCAAAAAAAAAATATACAGTATATATACAGTATATAAATATATATATATTAATATATTATTATTATTATTATTATTATAGTAATTGGCTATCATACTGCAATATAAACTGAGTTTTATAGTGAAAAGAGCAGCTTTATTGGTCAAGATTGAAGGCTCTATAATGCAGGAAATTGCACGTACAGGTTCATTAAATGAAAAAAATATCTCCCGTGGAGGGGGTCGTGCCGGACCCCCTCCAAACCACACCTTGCATGTAAAAAAATATATATATATATATATATATATATATATATATATATATATATATATATATATATATATATATAATAAAAAAAAAAATTGCACCCCCACTTTCAACTATAACTAGGCGGCCATGCACACACACACACACACACACACACGCAAATATAGCTTGTCAAATTTCAGATTCATGAGGAACTGTTTAACTAATCTACTGCTGCACTTCTCTATATAACCACAATGATCGTTTCCCATCTCATGTACTGTATGACTAGCTGGACCCATGCAAAAAACACAACCATGACACCCATTCTCTCTCTGTATAAACAGGCCCTCAAGGTGCTGGACCGAAAACCATATACTTACCACCACTGTCACATTCTCAACAAGTACAGAATCCTCAGCTGGGAAAACCTGACAAAATACACTGATGCCTGCCTACTGTTCAAGATTCTAAATGGCAAGGCACCCCCCACCCCTCAGTACTTTTGTCAAACCAAAAACATCTCATAATAGGTCCACAAGATCTACCCAGAGAGGGGACTGTACTGTGCTGTTTAGGTCCTTCAGTCAGTCTTGTTTTGCAGTCAGAGCCACTCAGTTCTGGAACATCCAACTGAAATAAGACACTACCTACCACACCTTTACAAAAAACTCAATACTTGGTTATTAACCAATCAAACATGTAATCACGTTTAATCAGTTCATTGTGTATTTTATTATTGCTTTTACTATTATGTTGCATTGTGTTGTAAATACTGTGTTTTAGTTTTAATGCTTCTGTTCTAGGTGTATTGTCGGTCTCATAACATCTTGCCAAAAGGACTACAGTTGCGAATTAGCCAGCTGGCTAAAACTGACACGTTTCAGAAATGTTTATCAATGTGTACTGTCCTTTAAAAAAAAAACTGAAACTGAAGTACACACACACACACACACACACACGCACGCACACGCACACACACACCACACGCACACACACACACACACACACACACACACACACACACACACACACACACACACACACACACACACACACACACACTCTCTTAGCTGTCCATCGTGTTCGATGATGACGCTTGCTCCAGGGATGGGGAGAGGGGGGGGGTGGGGGGGGGGAGTTAGCGACGCTGCCGCTGGTGCCACTTCTCGTGGGCGTTGAGTCCGATCCTTGAGCCGCACACCCGTCCACAGATGGCGCAAGGGAAGCCAGATACCTGGGGGATGCCAGCCGCCCGCTGGTGTCGTTGCGTGCGCCTCTCAGATCTTCGGTCTTGGTTCGTTTGGTGTATTTGGGAAACTGCAGTGGCACAAGTGACTTGCCAGGCTGATCTGTCGAGTGCCAGAGTTTCAAGCTGCGTGATGTTTGCACACTTTAGGAGGTCCCTGGTGTAGTCCTTAAAGCGTCTCTTTTGGCCTCCAGCAGCCCGCTTTGCTCCTCTCAGTTGGCCATAGAGGACTTGGCGGGGCAGGCGGTGGTCAGGCATACGTATGGTGTGCCCTATCCAACGAAGATGTTTTTTGGCCACAGCTGCGGCCATACAGATTGAGTTGGTGTTGTTGAGGATGTCTGTGTGGGGGACTCGATCTTCCCAGGTCAGGCCGAGGATCCTTTGGAGGCAACGGATGTGGAAAGCGTCCAGGTTGGTGATGTGCCGGCGGTATGGGGTCCAGGATTCTGCTCCATAGAGCAGAGTGGAGAGACATACTGCGTTGTAAACGGCAACCTTGGTGCTGATCTTCAGGTTTCGGTTTTCAAAAACCCTGCTGCGTCCAAAGGATGATGCCGCTTTATTGATACGTGTGTGTATCTCCGCGTCAAGGGAGCAGCATGAGGACAGAGTGGAGCCGAGGTAGGTGAAATGATCCACTGTTTTGAGTGGAACACCGTTTATGTGAAAACTGGGAGGTGTAGAGGTTCGGGAAGTGAGTTGGGACATGACTTCGGTTTTTTGTATGTTGACCTGGAGACCGAAGGATTGGTACAGGCTGGATATGGTGTCGAAGGCATGCTGCATAGACTCTGGACTGTGAGCTAAGATGGCACAGTCATCAGCGTACTGTAGCTCACATACTTGGCAGGATTTTGTCTTTGTGTGTGCCTGGAGCCGGCGGATGTTGAAGAGGCTACCATCAAGGCGGTATTCCACATGGACACCGTCTTCATGTCCCATGGCTCGGCGGAAGAGGCAGGTGACGGCAGAGAGGAGGAGATTAAAGAGCACCGGAGCCAAGACACAGCCCTGCTTCACCCCAACATTAACCTTAAAGGATTCTGACTGGAGTTCACCCGTCTGGACTCTGGCTTGCATCCCGTCATGCAGCTGCTGAAGGATGGAGAGAAACTTGGGTGGTACCCCAAGTTTGTTGAGGTGTTTCCAGAGCAGCTCACGGCTGATGGTGTCGAAGGCTTTGCTTAGGTCTATGAAGGCTATGTAAAGATCCTTGCGATGCTCTCTGCTCTTCTCTAGCAGCTGCCTCAGGACAAAGACCATGTCGGTGGTGGATCTGGTCTTCCGAAAGCCACATTGAGTTTCCGGAAGCGCAGCTTCAGAGATGTTTTCCACCAGCCTGTTCAGCATGATCTTCGCCAGCACTTTCCCTGCGATGGAGAGGAGAGAGATTCCTCGGCTGTTTCCGCAGACTGCTCTGTCCCCTTTCTGCTTGTAGATGACCACAATGTTTGCATCCTTCCAGTCCTGTGGGAGGGTCTCATGTTCCCAGATGTTGCAGATCAGGAGGTGCAGACGGC